>NW_026596051.1:1055314-1135495 GCF_907164565.1 Psammomys obesus
TATATATATATATATATATATATATATATATATATATATATATATATTTCATAACTTGACATTTTTGGAGGAGCTATTTAAAGGCTTGAACCAAACAATCTTTTAAATAAATTTAGAGTGACTTATATGTCTTAATAAGATGTTTATAAATTTCCAGTAGTGGCAGAAGAAAGTAAAATTATAAACTCAGTGGCTGTGTAGATGTGACCTTGTCTTGACTTCGGATTTTGCAGCAAAAGAAAAAAAAAGTCACTCCAAGAAATCTCTCCGAGGAATGCATTTCTTTAAAGTCCCCAGAAGTGTGAGTTAATAGTGATAAACTCCAGACATTCTTTCAATTGATGGTGCGCTGCCAGCTCTGTTCGTTATCTTAGTGGTGGACATAAAGATGAAACTAAGTTTGCAAAAGGTAGGGGAGGTTTGGATAAAACAAATCGTGAAAAAGAAGTCAGAGAGTGTCAGATTGAAATGTCAGTAATTGGGAGGTAGCAGATGTGCTCAGGGCTTCTCTCTCTCTCCCTATCAACTCCCACCCTGCCCATTGAAAAGAGTGGTGCCCATCATTGTTTCTCCAAAACTCTGCTAATTCCCCCATGAAAAGATGAAATGGAAGTGTCCAACTGTGGTAAAACAGGCAAACATAAATCAACTCAGAAACCCAAGCCTTGTACTCAGAGGTCACGGGGTTATAGGTTTTGCAGCATGTGAAGCTGTCTGGGAGGGAGAGAAAGGAGGCAGACGCAGCTTGCCAAGACCTGGGTCTTCTTACTGTGATTCATCTCTTCCTTTTCCTCTACCTTCTGTCTATGTTTTTATGCAATAATGACGGTGTGCTTTGCTTTGTTGGTTTCAGGTTTATTAATGCCCGGAGAAGAATAGTGCAGCCCATGATAGACCAGTCCAACCGAGCAGGCAAGTCCCCTCTAGTGACTGTATTCAAGTCAGGCAAGCGAAAACCATCCTCAAGCCATTCACCAGGAGGGCTGCCACCTGGTAAATGAACTGGGAGTGAGTACTAGGAGTGGCTGGCAGTGGGAATTAAACCGGTTTGGTTTTGTAACAACACTAATCAATTTAACATCGTTATAAAACATTTGATTAAAGGAGGAAATAAAAAGCCAATGGAGAAAAGTAACTCCTAAATCATGTGCTCAGTTATAGTCTTCTTTGTAAACATTTGATATATTAATGTTATTATTTTTTCCCTGAGTTTGCCTACCCAGCTTTCTGCTACTCTGACCACTCCCCTGGTGCATGGCTTGGTGTGGAACTGCTGTAAACTTTATTACCTGTCAAAAGGGCAAAGGGGTCAGGATCACTTGTGGGACTCAGTAAAGTTCAAAGACATTCAGTGAGGTAGAGCTTTTGTGTGCTTTAATAACTCAAGGCAGCTTACTTCTGAAACAGCTTTTCATGTACAGTTAAAACATGGGATTCAGTCAGTGGTATAAATACATAGCTCTTATTCTCGTGACCTAGCTCGTTAGTATCTGTCTTTTGGTGTTCACAGTTTTAAAGAAATAACAGCTTTGTTTTATTTTGTTTTGTTTTTTGGTCATGAGTCCTAGGCTTTGTTTTGTCTTATAACATGGTAGTAAAGGCAGCAAACAAATTCACCAGGAGTGATGCAGGTTTGAACTGTCGTTCTGGAAAATCGCTCATCTCTCAGCTCTATTGAAAACCTAGCACCACACTGGGTCAATTGCCAGTCAGTCATATTTCAGTAACTTTTTTTGTCTTTCAATGCCCATTATGGAAGTGCCAGACAAAACCCCGAGCATGGGTTTTGTCTTAGCTTGTTCCTTGAAACTAGCACTTGAAGTCACTTGAAGGACTGGTCTGAGAGAAATAATTAACGTTGGTTTAAAAATGTTATCTGCTTAGTATGTTCCCTGTGTCTCCTCCAGTCTCCTCCCCTCTCTTCTTCTCCTCCCCTCTCCCCTTCTGTTATTAAGAAGCTGTGCTGTGTACTTTTGTAGTCAGCCAAGGGACACCTTATAACCCTGATGGACAGCCAATGGGAGGTTTTGTAATGGACGGTCAGCAGCACATGGGGATCAGAGCACCAGGTAAGACTTTTTTTCTTTGTGGTAGTTTTTTATGCTTACATAAGCTATGTAGGGGTCGTCCTCCCCCAGCCCCAGCCAGTGCAGGTGAAGGGCCCCATGCTCTGCTCTCTCAAGCTGCCTGCCTTGCCTTGCCTACCATCTGTGCATCTGAGATACTGAAAAGGGGAAGCCAGGACCTTCATGTACTCGAAATCTCACTGCCGCTCCACCATCTAGAATCTGTTTTGTTAAAGGGTCTTTTGGCACTATCTGTTGACTTTGCTCATTTTCCGGCCTCTTCTTGGATTTTATCTCCCTTCTAGGACCTATGAGTGGAATGGGCATGAATATGGGCATGGAGGGGCAGTGGCACTACATGTAACCTTCACCTAGTTAACCAATCGAAAGCGAGGGGGAAGTAAGTACAAATGGGGTCTTTGTTTTCACTCTGTCCTAGGGATAATTTTCCTCTTGCATTTCCTCATGTTCTCCTTGCCCATAGCTTCATGCTTGTTCATTCTTTTCCATTAAATTCTTATTTCTTGCTTCTTTCATTTTCTCATTGGTGTTGATCAAGGTTTGAAGCTTATAAATGCTGTCTGTGTATGATATACATTCATCCTGTGTGTTGCTATTGTACAGTACTGACCACATGACAAAACAAGAAACAGTCAGGAGGTGGGGGAGTGGGTTGTCATAGCAACAGACTGATTTGCAAAATGTAAGCAGTCTGCAGCAGTGCAAGGAGAGGAAAGAGCATGTCCCCAAAGTGCCATAAATCTGTCTAACCGCAGTTGATGCATGAGTTACATTTCTACACTAACCTGCAAGACACCAAAAGCCAAACAGAGAACTTCTTTTAGGTAAAATAAACACAGCTTTACTTAGGGTAAGTAAAGGCATATTTTGAGCTTCAGTCAACTAAACTTTGATTTTTTTTCCCCTTAGTTTGTTCCTTTGTCTGTCCATCATAATGGGATTACGTGTGGCAATGGAAAAAGGGAGAATACAAAATAGAGGTGTGCACAGCAGGCTTCAGGGCTTAGCCCAGGCTAATTGACTATATCCAAATTAAGTATGCCATCACTTGCAGTGTGACAAATGGATTTGACTTATTCAGTATACAAAAATAGAGATCATTAATGCAATCTTCAGTGGCAGGCCTAGTGAAGTAAGCCTAGGAAAACTGTCCCAGATTCTCACTCTGACATTTTCTCTCCTAAAAAGACACCCAGAAATTTGAGTTCAAACAAGTGAAACTGTTTTGAACTCCAAAGCCCTAGTTCATTCCCCAAATCACCCCTAAGAGCATCTCTCTAGCTTTCCTTTTTGAGATTAAAAGCCACGGTCTCAGATTGGATGTGCCCCTGATTATATTAACACACTATTTAAAATTCTTGCTGAGGCCAAGGCTAACACATGCTGGTCTTCTTCTCTGGGTGGGAGTCCAGTATAAGTTTAACCATTCACTCTGAAAGCATTCCATTGAGCTTGGAAATCAACAGTCTTATTACCTCACCATGGAATTCTCTAGCTTAGTTAATTTAAATATTGTTTCTTAGTTTCTGGGTCAATTAAATTTAAATGATGTATTTTATGCTTCGTGACCAATTAAATTAATAGGTTATTACAAAAAATATTATCATCTTTTTTGATTAAAGAGCTGTGGGTACAGTATATTTTATAAGCAATTTTCATTAGTTCAAAAATGTTCCTTTAGGCTAGATTAAGCAGCCATTCATTGCCAGAGCCTGGAGACCTTATTCGAAGGTGTTCCTAGCATTCACAGTGCGCTATTACTTAGAACTAAAGCCAATTGAACATACTTAGCAGTGGCGTTATGCCTTTCACCCTTGATGATGATGGAGCTTATGGCTCTCAGAAACAATACAGCCGTCAGTTTCCATCAACTAGAGCAATCCATGCAGAAGACAAGAGGCCCCCTCAAAGCAAGAGGGGTATTGTTTTAGGTCCAATTTTTCTTATTGTTCTCAAAATCATTGTAAGGTAGACAGGGTTCTGTTAAGCTTTTCTTTTCCTCCAGCTCTAAGAGGCCATGTGGAAGGAATTTATTGATAACTGTTTTGATTTTTTTCCCCCAAAGGTACAGGATTTGCCAAGTAATCACCGTTAGTAAGCTTGCCTAGTTCTGCTTCATGTGAAATGTTCAGTGACCAAAGCAGCATGCATGCTCTTGATACAACATATTTCAGGGAGCAAAAATGCTTCTTTAGATCAGAACACAACACTTTTTTTTTTTTTTTTTAAATTAGACTTGGTAGAAAGACTGATAATGATGGCAATGCAAGGGGAATAGTGGCAAGCTCAGATATCCTGGCTGACATCTCATTTTATTTTCTTGTACATGAATCAAAATAATGCTTCTCAAGGCCCCGTTCCCTTGGTCACAATGTTCCCTGGCTTTCATAGAATTGCCACAGTTAGAACCACACTGTTGCTTTTCCATAATATTTTCTTTTTGTTTCTTTCTTTTGAATTTCTACAGGGCTGCAAAGTATGCCAGGGGAGTATGTAGCCCGGGGTGGTCCAGTGGGTATGAGTATGGGACAGCCAAGTTATGCCCAACCCCAGATGCCCCCCCATCCTGCTCAGCTGCGTCATGGGCCCCCCATGCATACGTACATTCCTGGACACCCTCACCACCCAACAGTGATGATGCATGGAGGACCGCCCCACCCTGGAATGCCAATGTCAGCATCAAGCCCCTCGGTTCTTAATACAGGAGACCCGACAATGAGTGGACAAGTCATGGACATTCATGCTCAGTAGCTTAAGGGAATATGCATTGTCTGCAATGGTGACTGATTTCAAATCATGTTTTTTTTCTGCAATGACTATGGAGTTCCATTCTTGACATCTACCTTGGACCAAGGAGCATCCCTAATTCTTCATAGGGACTCTTAAAATGCAGGAAAACCAACTGAAGTCAATTTGGGGGACATGCAAAATAACTATATAAGACATTAAAAGAACAAAGAGTGAAATATTGTAAATGCTATTATACTGTTATCCATATTACGTTGTTTCTTATAGATTTTTTAAAAAAAATGTGAAATTTTTCCACACTATGTGTGTTGTTTCCATAGCTCTTCACTTCCTCCAGAAGCCTCCTTACATTAAAAAGCCTTACAGTTATCCTGCAAGGGACAGGAAGGTCTGATTTGCAGGATTTTTAGAGCATTAAAATAACTATCAGGCAGAAGAATCTTTCTTCTCGCCTAGGATTTCAGCCATGTGCGCTCTCTCTTTCTCTCTCTCTTCCTCTCTCTCCCTCTCTCTAGCCTGGGGCTTGAATTTGCATGTCTAATTCATTTACTCACCATATTTGAATTGGCCTGAACAGATGTAAATCGGGAAGGATGGGAAAAACTGCAGTCATCAACAATGATTAATCAGCTGTTGCAGGCAGTGTCTTCAGGAGACTGGTAGGAGGAGGCATGGAAACCAAAAGGCCGTGTGTTTAGAAGCCTAATTGTCACATCCAGCGTCATTGTCCCCATGCGACAACAACCATCACCTTATACATCACTTCCTGTTTTATGCAGCTCAGAAACATAGACTGAAGATTTATTTTTAATATGTTGACTTTATTTCTCAGCAAAGCATTGGTCATGTGTGTATTTCCATAGTCCCACCTTGGAGCATTTATGTAGACATTGTAAATAAATTTTGTGCAAAAAGGACTGGAAAAATGAACTGTATTATTGCAATTTTTTTTTTGTAAAAGTAGCAGTTTGGTATGAGTTGGCATGCATACAAGGTTTACCAAGTGGGATAAGCTAATTATACTTTTTGTTGTGGATAAACAAGTGCTTGTCAATAGCCTTTTTCTAGCAAGAAAACAAAGAGCTAATTATTAATAACAATCATGGCACACTGAATCTTAGCATTTGGATGGAGTTTGAATTCATATGAGAACTCCAAGTCCATTGCAGTCGTTGAGTGCAGTAATGAAATCAGACTCCCGAATAAAAACAAGATTATTTTTTGTCATTCTGACTTTACTGCTTAAAAAATGTGTTCCCCCAATTGTTACTGCTTAGTATAGTAAATATAACAAGTAGCTCCCTGAGCCATATGTGTTTGAAAATTGTAACCATGGAGTAAATTATTTAACAATAACCACTAGTTTAAGATGACTTAATGAACTGGTAATACCAACAAAATTAAGGGTTAAGCCACTAAACTAGCTGTAACCCGGACTACATTCAACAGTATCATTCATGTACACTATCAGTGAAATTATGCTTGCATACAGTGGCAAAGCTAAAGATTACAGTCGGCCTTTCACCAAGGATATTATCTAGGACAAGCAGTACATGTTTATTAAGAAATTAACTATATAAAATTGAAGAGACCAGACTTCAAAATCTAATTTTTATAAATATGCTCTATGTTCTCATTGGATAAAACTGGTTATTAACCAATTTTCCAGAACAGCTGTACAGAATTTCTGCATGGCAGCCAGCTAAATGGTTCAAAATAACATGTTTAAGCTGCAATAGCTTATAATTCCACTTAAATAAAATCTCTGCTCTAAAAAGTGCTTTACAAAGCTAAGGGAAATACACAAATATTTTAATTAAGGCAGATTTATTATTATTTTTTTAAATAAGCCTTTGGTTGCTTTGGGAACAAAGGATGGGTCAGAAGCCTTAAACCCCAGTTTGACATTCAGGCCCTCATGTCACAAACCGCCCACAGCAATCCTGTTTTCTAGTTGGAAAGAGAAGCCAGCTGTGGGTTGGCCCTGCTAGGTGACACGTGCATCACTGCCTCACCTGCTGGAGCCGCCACAGCTCTGGCTTGCACTCTCACCTTTTGTCTGAAGGGTCTTGCTTCTGAACACGTGGATGCGCAGGAGAGAAAGGCCTAACTTACTGCGTGCAGCCTGCTCCAGGCTGCCACCCACCTCGCCCCTACCCCAAAGGTGGGACCGTTTAACTTTTCTGTTTTGGCCCCCGAGACAGTTCTAAGACTGCACAAGTAGTCCATGTTAGTGAAAGAGTTTTCTTGGATGGGTGATTAGTGGCAGTTAACAACCATTTATTTACTTTTAAAATTAATAATAAACTTTATAAACTAACAGTCCTTTTACTTCTGCCTCCACAGTACAAGCTCCGTGAGTCAGCCTTTCTTCTTCAGGAGGCTTTTGCCTAGTTGGGGTGAGGGGGGTGGAGGTAGGGGTGGGGGGTGGGGGAGGGAGAGCGGTGGGGGGGGGGGGGGGGGGGGGCGGGCGGGGGGGGGGGGGAGGGAGAGCGGGGGGGGGGGGGCGAGAAGGGGAAGGAGAGGACAGAGGAGAGGAAAGGGGGGGCTTTAGGGACGGAGAAGAGTGAGTGCAAGCAAAGGGGACTGGGGAATGCAGAGATAAAAAAAAAAAAAAAGAATCAGGATCAGATCATTTATGTCCAAGAATTAGAAAAAAAATAAAACAAGCTTTTGTGTGGTGGGTTCCCCTCTTGGTGTAAGGGTTGTGCAAGCCTCACTCTTCAGGTCTTGCTCTTTTTGCCCCTGACACCCACCCGCATAATGCTGTTTTATCTTTTCCTCTTGTAAATTTCAGAGCCAGCTTTGAGGTTATTGACGACACTTATCGGAAGGAGGGAAATAATAGAGGTGTGGAGAGTGTTTTTGATGTTTCTTAAAGGATAAAAACAAAACGCCCTCCCCTAAACAGGGCACACAATTGTACAGGCTTTTTTTTTTTTTTTGGGGGGGGGGGAGCCCGTTGGCTGAATGAGACTGTAGTATGATTTAAGTATTTTTTTTCCAAAAAAAATTAAAAAATGTTACCCGATCATATTTAATCAAATGTAATTATAACACATTCAAAATGAATAATATGCCTTGGCAGTATTTTTATTGTTATTGTTCATTGCACGATGTTCGACTGCTTTAGAAGCACAGGAAAGACGCAAACGCGCTACAAATGGGGAATTACCCTCGTTTAGCATTAAAATTCATTTAGATAAAATTGCCACAAACATTTAAATGGGAAGATTAGTTCCCCCTCACGCCTTATTGCACTCGCTCAATGGTTCCGTTAAGAACATTTTACACGTTGGAAATTCCGTCTTCTCAGGCGGCTTGCTGTTTCCTAGTTACACACATTCAAAGCAAAGGGTGCAGCACCGGCAGCCGCAGCCTCGGCAGCAGGGGGAAAAAGTTTGGCAACTGGTCTGCAATTCATCCGCTGCGCCCCCCGGTTTCCCCTCCGCCCTCCCCGGTCTGTCTCTCCCCGTTTTCGCACCCCCCTGTCCCGCCCCCATTATGCAGTTCTCGGAGAGCCAAGTTTAGTGCGGACGGTACTAAAACCACAAAGAGATGGGAAGAAGCCCCTCTCCGCGTCTCCCTCTTTTGTACGAGGCTGAGGGTGGAGTGCCGATGCTCCGAGCCTGCCCGCACCCCGACCCCGGGGCGGCCAGGCGAGCTGCGGTGGCCCGGACCGGGATCCGGGAAATTCGCCGCCGCTCTCTAGCCCTGGTGCGGTGTGGAGACGTGTTAGAGGCTCGGCTTGCAAAGTCTGGGCACCGTCCAGTCCCTCCGGGCCCTCTCCTCGCGCCCCACCCCTCCCCCGCAGCCCCCCTCTTCCTCTCCGGCCCCCCTCCCCCGTCCTTTCTCTTTAGAGCTGCAGGAAAAAGAGGAAAGTCGGCTTCGACTGCCACCTTTTGGGGATTTGGAAAAACGCCGCTGTAGGAGACCGGAGGGAGGCGCAGCACAAATGGGGTGGGGTTGTGTGGGGGGGGAGATGGGGAGGGGAGAGAAACCCCTTATGATCCTGCGTCGGAACTGGCGCCCTTAATCTGATGCTTAAATATTTGATGTGGAAAAATTACCCATAAAATTAGTTACTAACAATTTCAAATTGAAATCACTTATCGAATTATAAGCGCATTAAAGCTGTATGGATGGTATTAGGAGTTCCTTGGGAGGCTGTCTCTTCGCAGGGAGCCGGGCCTGCGAGTTTTGCCCACGGGGAGAGGTGTCGTCGTCGGTGGAACCCTGGGGAGGGAGGGCCGGGAGGACACCGGGGTTCGGGGGTCGCCGGAGCGCAGACAGGGCAACTCCAGGGACAAAGTGGAAACGTTGGGGAAGGACAAAGCTATCTCTGACCCTGGGTTTTTGAGCCTTCGGGATGCTTCCAGCTCCCCCTTCGTAGACGAGAGACCCGAGGGATGTTGCGAGAGTCCGGGCAGAGCCGGGATCCGCGGCGGCTCACCCAGCTCCAGCCGCCACTCAGCCGCCCCTGAGTTTCCCCACGCGAGACGTCCGGCCTGTGGGCATGTGGGCGGGCGATCCCATACCGCCCTGGGCCACGCTGGGTCTGCAGAAGAGTCCTGTACCTTCCTCACCATCCACCTGAAAGTCAAAGTTAAATATTTGACCGTCTCTTGGAGACTGGGTGTCTAAGGGTCTGCACAAAAGCGCGTGCAGAGACGCCTTCTGGGACACTCTGGGTCCCTTCCTTCCCTTCCAGCTTTGTAATTGCCCTGGATGCTTTCTTGGGACTTTTTTTCCCGGCGCAGTTCAGGCTTCCGAATCCCGCTGTGCTCTTGGGAGCTAGGCGCTGAGAGCTAGCCGCTCGGAGCCTGGGGACGGGAGGACACCTGGGACTCACAGACTGGGCAGGGGCGTGGGGGTTCAGGAAGTATTTCCCAGTAGTCGAGAGCAGTATGGCTCCCCAGTGTGTTAGGCGGGACTCCTTGGGATTACTTTAAAGGCCCTGGACACCCCCTCCCCCCCACACACACCCAGCCTTTGGGATCCCGCAGGCCCTAGGCCCTTGGAAAGGCAGTTAAAACAGGAACTGATGACGCAAGCACCCAGTGGGCGCTTGGGCACCGAGCGGAGAGGCGTGGGTTTGGGTGTGGGGCGCCCATTCTGGTTCCGCATCTTTCCTGGTCAATCCTGGGCTACTGGCCCTTTGGCGATCCGTAGCACCAGGGCTAGGCACAGAGTCCTCAGCAGAGACCAAGAGTCCTCCGGTCTGCGAGGGAGAGATGGTGGGGCAGGCCGAGGCCAGTGACTAATGGGAAGGGGAGGGCTCTCTTTTACACCGAAGCAAGCCCTCAGAAACCTCTGAAACACTCTCTTCCAGGGCGGAGCTGAGAGGAAAACGCAAACAACATATTGCGCAATCCATTAGACCTTTACGCTGTGAGGCGTCTTTGCCCTAAAAACGGTACCCTGGGGGTTTCCATAGGGAGAGGGGAGGTACTTTTTAAGGTCTTGGGTTTCAGCTGGCCGTGCAGTTCGTTCCTTCTGCGCTGCCTACGCGCTCAGTCCACCTCGGGGAAATCCGACTGCGAAGCCCTGGATTTAGTTTTAAGCCAGTCTTCCTTTGACCAGACGTCCAATTCCTACCGCTGACCACCCGCAGCCACGCTCACCTCTACCCTAAACCACTGTGTTCATTACCACCAACGATTATAATCTCCGGGCAGAAAACTAGTCTCAGAACGTCGCCCATTAGGAAAGCAGAGAATAAAGTCACCTGCTTCATACCCCCACGCGGGCAGGGTCCAGAGCCTCTCCAGGGTGTCTTTTTATGGCCTGGCACCCTTGGCAGTCCCTAGGTTCACGGAGAAGGTGCCGGGCTGCGGTCAGGGACCCCGCGCCTGCTTTCTCGAGGTTGGAGACCTGGCAGAGGACGAGATGGCCGGTTCTCTGGCTCTCGCCCTCCTGCCCCTCTCTTGCCTTTCTGCCTAGGCCTCCCTCACACCTCGGCACTTTTTCTCCTCCTCCACTCTAAAAGTCCCTGGTCTTCCTAGGTCACCCGAAGACCCAGGCTCTAACCCCACCCAGTCCCCGCAGGCGAGGGCCGGGGCGGGGGGGTGGGAAGGGGGCACGCTCGCGGTCGTTGCAGCCTCCTTCAGTTTACGCCTGCTGACCTCACCGACTTTTCTGGACTCGAGTGGGTGATGACTGCCCAGAGAAACTGCTGCCGGGTGTGTATATCCTAGGGTTTCAAAGAGCCTAATTCCCCCACGTAGGGAGAGTGACTCCACTGATAACTTCATCTCTAAGAAAACCAAGCACAGCAACAAACACCCCAAAGCAACCGCCTGCTCGCATTGCTGCTGCCTCCTGGCACAGAACTGCGTCTCGCACCGCGGAGAGTTAGATGGAGGCCAGCCACTAGCAAAGATCCTTTTCTGGCCGACCCGGGAGGCCCCACTTTGCCCTGGAGACTTAGTTTCCCCTGGACAAAAAATTGGGGTAAGTGGATGAGTGGTAAACAACGCGATGGCTGTGCAAATCCAGGCCCCCTGGTCCCTCAGCCCACCCAAATCCTATTTTGAGACGTGCATTTTCAGGTGTTCTAAAGTGTGAACAGCGAGCTTAGTGTGTCGTCCGGTGGGGGTGGGTAAGGGACGGAGTCTCCTTACTGCACGCTCCAGTCTTTAATGTCTGCAATAACGAAATGTCTGTGCGGCAGCTGCTGTTGAGCCAAAACTAACTCTTTGGAAGACGGAAAAGAGTGAAAGGCAAAGAAAGACTGTTCATTTTATTTTTTTCTTTGGTGCCGTTTGGGATGTCATCTGTTTCCTTGGCGACTGTGTTCAGCCCCCCGGAGCCCCTGGGCTCCAGGATTGTTAGGGGGGGAAGCATGCTATTTCTGCACCGTCATTTATCACTGTCACAGCATAATGATTCCCCTTGCAGCCCCCTTATTGATGTTTGTAATTGCATTATCTCATAAAGGAAGATGATCAATGAAACCAAGCCGTGCATTCTGGGGTCAGAGGAAGCCAAAGTCCTGTTTGTCCCCTTTAATACAACAAGTACTCATTATCTTTAAGTCTGCATTCGAAAAATGATCTGATCTGGGGCTGACCCTGTCGGACATCCCGACACTTTCTAAAACGCGGTTTGCGTAACCTTTTGCTTAAATGCTAAATCAAGTACCTGTCTTGCATTTCAACGAAACAAAATACTGAAAGAGAGTGAGAAAAGCGTCTCTTCCTTTTCTTCTCCCCTTCCATCCCTGTTTTGTTTTGTTTTTCCCCGGGGAGGGAGGGGCACGATCTTCATTCAGACCCGTGAGATTTTCCACTGTAACTACTAAGAGGTGTAATACAGCAACGGCAACCCTATCAAACGGGGACCTATTGAATGAGAAGCATTGGGAGCGAAGGGAAGCAAAGCAGCCCGGGGAGCGACTAACAAGGTAGGTATTAAAAGTGCAGAATAAAACCACATCCGGTTTAATTAATAAGAGCAATAAACTGAAATAATTCCCCATGATTCCGCCCTTGCTTCTGCCTTTTACGAAGCCACATATGTTCCCTTTAGATAAATGACCTGTGTGCCTGTTCGGTTCTCAACAGTAACCAAATCAGTCGCATGCTCTGTTTCCAAAACCACCTACAAACTTTAGCAAATAAAAAGTTCATTTGTCTACTCAGGCGGTATTGAGTTGAGTAGAAATGCCCCGCCAATACTGAATGGAATTCATGTAATCCCATGAAAATCAAGTCGTCTCGTTGCACTGGAGTAAATGAAAAAATACAAAGGAGAAAAGGTCCAAGTGTAATTTCAAACTAAATGCATTATTGGGCTGTCAGAGTGAAAACATAATTGTTTGGCTGGAGTGGGAAGGTGGACACGAACTCAGCTCACATCTAACTTAAAGGTTTGAGGAAGGAAATGTGTGTCCTAGGTTTGGCTATTCCTGTAATGTGTGGGAAAAGGAGGGACTGAGACAACTCTAGTTCATCTGGGGATGGAATGAAGGAAAAAGCTTATTTTAGGCATTTCAAGGAAAAGTTTCTATGCTGCACAGGAGTGCTCTCTATTATGTTAATAAAATCACAAAAAAGGAAGGAAGGGGAAAAGTGGAAAAGAACAGAAAGAATAAACCCCATTGTTTTCTTTTTTTAAAGTGGTAAAACATTTCTAAATTAAGAAGTTAATGTTCTAAATAAAAAACTATGAGCGTATTTAACCAAAAGAATACTTAAAGTTTGCTTGACTATCTGACAACTTTGACATACAGGCTTACATTGAATGATCATAAAACAAAGAGATAATATACCCCTTCATGGAAAAATGGCATTAAATATAAAGCTGAAAAGTTTTAATTGTGTTGCCCATTGGTTATTTTTTTTTTCAGAAGAAGGTGGAATCTTTCATAAAATATTACTCAGAAATTGTCAAGGCACTCTGAAATGGGATTTGTGTTATTCAAATGTTCTGGCACATTCCTCACTTGGAAATGCTCAAGCTGAAATGGATATGGAGCTACACATATCTTTAGAATAAATTGTAGATTGTTAACATAAAATATTAAAGGGAAAGTAAACTTTGGGCTTTGTAAGTGGAGAGAGAATTTTTGGCATAATACTTCGATTTTCAAAACACACAAGTGAAACCTCAAGGTTTTTAAACAACTGTTCCAAGGGTTTCTTTTTCTGGGTTGGGGATATGGCATTATGTACATTTTCTATTTTTAGCATTTAGTGTTATAGCCCACGGTTAAAATAATGAAAAATTAGTCTCGTTTTAGAAATTATTTATTTATGGAGTGAGCATGATTAAAACATAAACACACAAACTGCAGCTGCAACAGGAAAAAAAAAACTTGATTTACGGTTATTAAATCTTTGGTGGCCGCGTTAATGTTTCTTTTTCTACCTTCCATTTGCATTTTAATCTATCGAATCTTTACAATTTTGCTGCTTCCTATTTCAGTGATTGATTACAGATCTGATATGAGGCAGAGAGACACACAAAAACAAGCCTAGCTTTTATTTTTTCCTTTCTGAGCTTTCTTTCTTTCTTTTCTTTTTTCTTTTTTTTTTTGCTTTCTCTCCTTCCCTCCCCGCCCTCCCCCCACCCCCCCACCTTTCCCCCGGTGGATTTCAGAAACTTTCTCTCAATGCTAATGTAGACAGAACAAATTAATTCTGCTCTTTTAAATGTCAGGGATAGAAATAAAAAATGTTTTCTGTCCCAAACGTGAACATTTTCCCAGACGATTTTCGAATCCTAAAAAAAAAAAAAAAAAAAAAAAAAAAATATCACCCCAGCAAAACTCAATTAACAAGGACACACACACACACACACACACACACACACACACACACACACAGACACACACGGATGGATAGCATCTTGAATCAAAGAAAGGTGAGAAGTTCACCATCCTTTCAGTGATCTCCCCCGACTCTTACGGTTCGGGTTTTATCTGTGGTCTAAGTCACAAAACAGAAACCGTGCTTGGTGGGGCTGTGTGAACCTGCTGTCCAGGGACCTATAGTGTAGAGACAAAAGGGGAGGCGGCTCAGGTCCGTCTGCTTTCTTCCCTACCCCTCCAACCTCAGGCACCCTTCTTGCAGGCCACCCCAGCTCCAAGGGGCGCTCGCAGTCCTCTCGGAGGGGCGTGCGCCGCTTTGGTTGCTGCCAGGACAAGTAAGGCGGTGCTTCGGGAAAGCGCGGCAGGTCGGAGGCGCAGTCCCTGGCCGCGCGGGGAGGAGGGCCCCTGGGGGTCTGGGCGGCTCGGGCGGGGACTGGTCAGCGCCCCGCAAGGGCAGCGGGTGGCGGCTGGGGCTGGAGCGGGCGAGCCCGCAGGGGCCACGGCTGAGCTCAGGTGCGAACGCAGCCGGCCGCCCAGGGAACGCCCCTCCTCCGCCTCCCGCCCCCGTCTCATCCCGGCTTTGGGGTCCAGGAGTTGGGGCGCCGCGGCCGCCGGGGAGAAGTGTGGCGAGGTCCGATTTCCCAGGACCGTCCAGGCTGTCAGCGCTCGCGTCCACGCGTGGCGCACGGTGCGCGCGTGCAGCGCCGGCCGCGCAGTGAGAGAAGGACGGGATCCCCAAGAGTGGCCACGCAGGCCACGCGCGACTAACTACTCTGGGCAAACTTGCCCTTCCCTGGCTCTGCGTTCACTCCTGGCTCCCGAGGCTGTGAGAGAGCGTGGGGCGCAGGTCCTCTTAGCTGCGACTCGTCCGTCCCCTCGCTCCGAACTTGAGTGCCACCCTTCCTCCCCTTGAGAGCCCCCACGGGTAGCTGCCACCGGGGGCGGGCGGGCAGGGGCGCCCCGGTCATTACTGGGGACGCAGAACGCAGTTAAAAGAAGAGAGGGGAAAAGAAAAGAGACATTTGATCCGGGGCCGGCCAACCCTTTGTCTTGAAGCAGATTAGGCAAGCTAGGAATAGGAAAAAAACAGCAGGGCTAGGAAAAATTATTGTGTTCAGGAAAAAATAAAAATAAAAATAAAAATGATCCGAGAGAGCTGGTACCTCAAGGGCTGAAGATAGATCCTTGTAAGAGGGTGAGAAGACAAGACCGGAAGATTTAAAGGGAAAGGAGAGGTAGATTATTAAGAAAGTAATAGTGAGGTGTCCCACACACTACAGTTTTATTGTTGGGTAGTAACTACCCGACTTATTTATTGCCGGGGCCATATAATAGAGGTAATGACGGCAAACTCAAGATAAATTCTTAGGCGCCCCGCCGGTCAATTCTTTTTTATTTAGGGCAGAGAGCCTGAAAGGTGAGCGTCGTCGCCTCCCCTCCTGGAAGATCCGTCTTGCTTTCTACCGCATTATAGGCATGACATGCAAATAAATAAACGCCGCCGGCTTTGCGTGGGGAGGCCTGCAGGATTTATTCCAGGCGAAGCAGGAACACGCACGGAATATGAATTTCCGCAGGAGCTTCGGAATGATTCCTTCTCGCTTGCTTTCCGCCGCCCTCTGCTCCTGGGTTCCCTCCCATCCCGTGGGAGCAGAGAGTCCCCAGATAAAAACATTAATATGTCATGTCTCAACTCCTTATTTCTTGACATCTATGTCCGGGGGAGGAATACGGGTATTGTCGAATGCAAAATGGGTCCCCAAAGCAGGATGCTAAGAGGGTTGGAGGTTGACAAAGAGAAGGTGGCTCGCAGTCACGATGTGCGGTGGAGGGAGGCAGTACCGGGAATGTGCTGATAACACTTTGAAATATTCAAAACGGTCTGGAAGTTTGCGGTCCCGAATCTGGTGTAGGCCCTCATCAGTTGGCTAGCTGTGAGGGAGGCTCCCGACTCCTTGAGACTCGGTCCTTCTTGGTTTCTTTTCCCTGAAACCCGTCAACCACTCCCGCAGCGAGGTTACAGAACCGGAGACCTCCAAGGTCAGACGGTAGCCGCCGATCTCAGGTACCGGGTCGGTCTTAAGGAGACTTTCAGAAGGCTCATCTGTTGTGCTTTAAACAAGGAGCCTTCCCAGATGTGTTTTGCTCTCACCTGCGCCTGCCACGAACCAGGGAGATCACCATCTTGCCCAGATGTTAGCATCCTCCGCTCATGTTCTTTTTTTCCTTTCTCATTTTTTGGGGGGTAATATTCAGATATGTAGTGTTTCAACCTCACAGTAACGACCCACATTCAGAACTTTCTGTGATCCATGTTCGGCGGGAGAAGGAAAATACACCTGACAATGAACTGGGAGGAAAAAAGACCCTGAGAAAATGGGTGGGGAGGAGTCCCAGAGGCCTCAAGGAAGGTGTGCCTGCAGCAAGCTCAGCACCCCGGCAAATCCCTGGAGGAGGGGGAAAGAAGCTGAGACCAGCATCCCTGCCGAAGGGAGGCAAGCAGAAAGCTACGGACTGTCCTCTTTTACAATGTGCTGCCACTCACACACAACTTTATCTTTGAGCTCCCATGATTTCCAAAAGCTCATAAATCATTATCTTCGGAGCCTTCAATATTTCTTTGAGCACTTTATAAAGTGAATTGCAGAGGTCGTTTATGAAGCACGACACAACTTTTAATCTTTTGAATGTTAAAGTATATCCCACCACGTTTCCTAAAACGAAAAATAACAAAAGAAAAAAAAAGAGAGAAAAGAAAGAAATTAAGGTCATTACACGAAAGAGTAACAAGTGTTTTGCTCTCAGCCTCCCGGTTAGTTGCCTGTTGACTTCAAAGGATGATAAACTAATGGTTTCCAGAGTTTACAAGTGATTAAGCTATTCCTCAGGGAATTGATGTAACAGCTCTATTCACAGAACTTTCTGCCGAGGCCAGCCTGAGAAAAATCTTCAGAGACACAGATTTTAATAATTAAGAAAAGGAAAATTGTTTTCATTTAAAAAGCATCGGAAAAGGTAAGCTAATACAGGTTTTCTATGTAGTACATGGAAGTCTTCGGGGGGGGGGGAAATGAGAGGAAAATGGAGATGTGATAGTCTCTATAAGACTTCAGAAAGAGAGGTAAGCTTTTTAAAAGCTGGTTTTTGAAGGATCAGTCACCTCAATTTATCTGAATGTCTGACACATAAGCTATACAGCTATATTTTTAGAATTCTAGAAAGGAAAATTAAAACCCTAAAAATTTTTATCCTTTTGGGCCAACTTTTGTAATCTGGGTCACAAGAAAATGAATCCTGAAAAATGCTAAGAGCTTGAGTTTTGTAAAATAATGTGAATTATTTCATCATAGATTAAAATAAAGAGAATGTTTATAAAGCTTTGAAAAAAATCAGCTCAGGCTTATTATTTTTAAAGTAATTAGATTTACCCCAATTAGGAATAAAACAACACTCACTTAAAAATTAGGACTTTAAAACAAAGTAATAAATTATTTTGTAAAGTTGAGCAAAACGTATGACACTTTAGCAGACATTTGAAATACATGTAATAACATACTATTTTACTGTTAGTTTTGTGGTTTTGGCTTGTTGTGTAGATCAGGTTGGCCTGGAACCTGCTGTGTAGACCAGGCTGGCTTGGAATTTATGACAATCCTCCTGCCTCTGCCTCCTGAATGCAGGGGTTGCACTATTTATTATTTGAGGTATTTTCTATATTTTTCGACTAGTTCTGCTCTTTGACACAGAAAATGACAGATTCATTTTCACATTAATAATTTTAAAAATAATAGAATTTTCATGTTGGAAGTAAATGACTTCAAAGAATAACAGCAGGATGCAAATATGAAAATCTAGAGAGTACCCATAAGATCATATTTGCAGTTAAAAAAAAATCTAGAAAAATTAAAGTGTGTGTTGGTCCAGTATCCACACTGCTGATCACAAAAATCTTGCCTGGGCTCTAACAAACATAAGAGACTTCCACTCCTCTTAGCAGACTAACAAAGAAACAAAATGAAGAAAACAAGCAACAAAAAAGCAAAACAAACAAATAAAAACAAAATAAAACACAGCTTTTCAGGTAAATTTTCTCTCAAGTAAATCAAATCTGGAATTTGGAGGAGAATATATGTAAGATGTTCTGCATGACTCAGGGTCTCTATTGCTTTGTGGACTTTGCATAAATCCTGAGAGTTCAGATCTCTCATGTGTCAGAGTGTCTGATTCAGTGCTTGCTGTAATAATTTCCTCTCATTTTAATAGACTAACAGTACGTTATTGAAAAGAAATGCAAAAGCATGTCAGTTAGGGGTAATGCAATCCCAGTTGTCTACCACCTTGCAGTAATTGACCTTCTGGACGCCAGGCACCCTGGGATTCACTTGTGGACACTTAGCTGTTTCTACCAGCTTCATTAAAGGAAGACAATGGTGACTTTGTTACAATTGGCACCTGCGGTATTTCCCAGGACACAAGAGCCATACCTTGCCAAGTCAGCAGCTACCATGATTCACACCATACCAGGAAGTGAACTCCAAGCAAATTTGTAATGTGAATATGCTGTTATGTTAAGAAAATGAATTATTCTTGCACATCCTGCCAGAATCTTTGGAGGACAATTAGTAGTCTGTTTTCTGATTTTCTTGTGGTCAAAACATTGCTGTATTAAAGGGTGCAATGATTATTTGATGTTGTTGTAATTTAATAGTTAAGAGTTTCGTAACGTGTTAGTTTGAAATGTTCACACTAACACAGTACAATTAGGAAAATATCTGTGTGCTGTGCCTGTGGATTAGTTAAAAAGAGAGTGACCACTGTCAGATGGCCAGCTTAGTGACCAGACTTTCAGGCACTCTGGTCAGTAATTCTGACTCAAAAGAATACATGAAACTTATTTTCAGTGGGTCTGTTTCCCAATCTTTAAATTGTATTCATCTATTTTTATTTTGAAAGTTATTTTGCATCAAAGAAATGATGCATCGCTTTAAATTGTACTGAGTTACAATATTCCAGTTCATAGGGAGGTTTAGATTTTTTTTCTGGAGGAATCTAGACTCAGAAATGGCTGCTACATTTTGCTCATCAAATTCTAAGTGTCTCTTAGAATCTGAAAACACTTAATTTCTTTTTTCTTTTCTTTTTTTTTCTTTTTTACCTGTTCAGTTACCAGGAGGCAAATGAAAATGCCTTAAAGTTCCAAAGCACTAGTTAGAGTACTTCTCACAGTTACTGCTTAATGTGCTGAAGTGAAATAGGAGGTGTCCTTACCAATGGCTGGGTGGTGATCCAAGAGACTGAAGAAACAGCACGCCATAAAGAGAGAGAGCATCTGACTTCTGCCTTAATATCACTTCTTTTTCCTCTGGAACTAGAAAGGAAATGCTAATGCTTACTTTTCCCTTAAGTTTTGAGCTATTCTACATGGGGTCTAGTCCTAAGTCCTTAAATATTTTTAGCATACATCATGAATCTTTTAAAGGACTGAATGAATTGTATATTTTAAATTTTTGAGAATCATGTGTGTACAGTAGGCAATAAATAGAGCACTGGAGATACTGTTATCTCCAGATAGGTTGTTGTTCCCATTCTGAAACCTCCCCGTGGGTATAGTACATAAGAAACCACACCACCAACCTATAGCAGAATATGACATGGGCACATAAGCATTAACTCAGCAACTAGGAGGAAGGGAGCCAACAAATGCCTTTGTGGTGGGCAGAGATGATAGTTTTACATTTGAGTTCTGTTGAGCAGAAACCTTTCTGCATTTATTCAAAGTCAGGGATTTAATGCATGGAATTATATACACAAAGGCCAACCAGATATTAGTATGTCAACACAGAGGTGAACAATAGCAGGAAACAATGATCAAATCTAGACTGGACAGAGAGTGTGGGTGTAGCAGATTTCAGTAGGCAAGGTCACCCTGTGGAAGGCATACCCGGGATAGATAGAGTCAGTGGAGAAATAAGAGGGAAAGGAGAAATAAGGCACATTCTGGAGTGTCTGCAATGTGGAGCAGAATGCAGAAGAGCAAGGCAGAATGTAGAAAGCAAATAGTTCCAGAAATAGCATGGCTTCTTGGTGGACATCAAAAAGCCTTCTGATACCATGTTTCCAAAACCAAAGCTTCTCTGTTAATTTCTGATTGTGGTTATTTGTGAATGTTGAAGAAGGTGTGAGTGTCAGGGAGAGCATTTGAGGAAGTAGCGGTGAACTGAGGGAGAAAATAGCATATATCCATGTATCCAAAAGAGCCAAAGCCAAGAGGCAGATATAGGACATGGTAGGACCTAAATTAAACACTGAAAGAGTTAAGGGCATAAAATAGCTTAGTGACTTCTGTAACACCTCCACCAGTTAGCTCTATTAATTCTCATAGCAGCATAGATTTTATGGGTTAGCACCATACATATACACACACACACACACACACACACACATATATATATATATATATGTGTGTGTGTGTGTGTGTGTGTGTGTGTGTGTGTGTGTGTGTGTATAATGCTGCCTCAAACAAATGGCATTTCTACAAAAATGTTCGGTCAGCATGCTGGACTGCCCTCAGTTAATATATACTGGGATTTAAGTCAGCCACAAAACAAGTTGGGATCTAGGCATTTTCATGAACAAACTAGAATTGTTCAGTAGCCGTAAGGATACTTTGTGCTAGTTTGGTGTTCAGAAGCCTACATCAACATTTTTTGTTTAGTTCTATATAATAAGGATACCTCAGTCCTAATAGGGATAGGTAAGTCCATGAGTTCAGAGGCCTCAGGTTTGTAAATGATACATTAAAAGAAGCGAGAATAAAAGTGGAGAGATCAGAAAACAATAAAATAAAAATGCTGCTGTTATAATGGTGGGGACAGGTGATAGGAATGATGAATAGGAAGATATTTAAGAGATGGGTACAAATATAGACATGAAGTGAAAGATTAGAGTCATGATATCATTTCTTGGAATACTGGAGAAATTGCAGTTGTATATTTTGAGACAGTAACGTCAGAAGGGACACATCAGACAGAAAGAGGATAAACTAGTTCTGGGTTATTATCTGAACTTTGGATTATGAAATTAGAGATTGGTATTAGGGTTCTGAAAAACTGGCTCTGTGTTTTAATGGAAAGGTTTTGGCTAGGGATAAACATTTAGAAGTAACCATATTAATAGTTAAGATCGTTTGTGATCTTTTTCAAGATTGTTTGAAGTCATCAAGGATACCTAGATATGGGTATTCATGTCATACTGTTGTGTAACATTTCCTAGGAAATGTGAACAGATGAATATTCATCCAGGATTAGGTAATGGATGACAATATCAAAGAAACTATTCAAGTCTCGCTTGGTGTCCCAGTGAGTATATTGGGGTCACTTACAGGAAAGTGGATAGAGGTTTACTTACAAGAACAGGGGTGAGTCAAAGGCAGCTCATCACCAAAAAGCCTATCCCAGCAAGTGCTTTGGGGAAGCTGCACCACTGAGCTTCTCCAGTCCTTACAGGCAGCTCCCTGGGAAAGCCTCTTCCCCAGAAGTTGTTCATTAGTGATATGAATTTGAGGACAGGACTCATGGCCTTATGAGTCTTGTAACTTTCTGGGTTTTCTGTGTCTTATAAGTTTCATGACTTTCCTGAGACTTTTAAGTTTTCTTAGCTTTTAAGTGTTGTGAAGCGTGTCTTTTCCTTTAGGATGGAATGTTTCAATTCAAAGAAAATAGATATGTAACTACCAGCATTTCCTCCAGTTCTTACATTCTTTTCTCCTGTACTTCTGGAATGTGTCCTAAGCCTTGGGTGTATGTATATGTGATAAGAGATCTCTGATTATTTTATTTCATTTATACCTGGGCATTAGGACACTATGCCACAGCAATAATTACTTATTCACAGCAGCTTGACAAGTTATGAGTCCTCACATTAACCGTCACCCAATGTGGAAAAAGTTTCTCTTTATGACTGATGATGACAGTAGTAAGTTATATGTGCAAACACAGATACTCAGATGTTTATAGGGCAGTTTAACAGGGAAATGATATTAGTTGGACCAAACAAACAAACAAACAAACAAAACAAAACAAAACAACAAACAAACAAAAAGCAGTTTCCTTGCCACTAGGATCTGTGACCTTCCCAGCCATGGTCCTTAGCCCTTGCTTAAGTACCAACTGTAAGTTCTCCTCTGGGAAGCAGGTCCTAAATACAATGAAAGAAATTGGTTGCACAGTATAGCTATGCCACTATAGCACTAGCATGTAATCTTACTGGTATGCTGGTAATGAACCACGCAGGGCCCATATCCATGCAGGAATTTTCATCTGCCTGTCTGTCTATCTATCTATCTATCTATCTATCTATCTATCTATCTATCTATCTATCTATCTTCCCAACAATCTCCCTCAGCAGCCTGTATAATACCTTCTGGCATCAAAAATGACAGCAGCATAGAAGGGGCTAACCATTTATTTCTGTCATTTTTTTTTCATGTCCTACAGCGAACATGTTCAGTAATAAAGTCTTGCTATGTAGTTCTGGCATGCAACTGATAGCAGTGGCAATAGCCTGTACTGTGAATGGGGCCTCAGGATCTGCTTGACCATCAACTCATAGCTAGGTAACAGACACTGGTACTAAGATCTCACTCAATAACTACTCATGGAATATGCTATTATGCAAACTCTTTAATTGCTGTTTGTTTTGTTTTGTTTTACTGTTCTATTTTGTCATGTTCTATTAGACTTTGCTTTTAACTGACCCCTTTGCTTTACTATTCTCTTCTCCCCTTTTGATTGACTTTATAAGCACTTTATACGCTTGATTGACACATCAAAGTTGTTCAGGTCTGCCTTTTCTGCATCATAAACAACACATTTCCTTGTAGGCTTCGACAAAGCCACTGAAGTCCCAGTGGTCCTGAAGTCCTCTCTGTATTAACTTCTTGACTCCTCTGAGAACACAGTCTCACCTGGCCCAGGAAACCAAGCAGCAAGCATCACCTCGCACATGTCAGTTTCTCTCATTTCCTAGTTGTTAATATTCACAAAAACTCAGCTTATGATAATGAAGTGTCCCTAATAGCCATCGTTAGCCTGTCTAGCAGGTACTGATTTCCCTCATATTTTCTTAGATCATTCAGCCTTTGTGTCAGGGGTCAGGGGATGAAAAACCAAATTGCCCATATTCTGTGTTTCCATGGCACTCAGAATGACCCTGTCTACTGCATCATGCCACAGCCTCACTAGCCAGACTGTAAGGGCTCTTTTCACCGCTTGTTGGAACATTCAGAGTATTCTCCAACTCAAGAACTCAGATGCTGAGTAGTCCCTTACAAGAATTGCTTACAAAAATTGAGCCATTATTCAGTCTTCTGTCTACATGTTTACTTTCTCAAAGTTTCCCCTTCTTTTGTTTGGGTCATGGGTTCTCTTTTCACCTCTACTTTGCTCTTTTCTCCATCACTGTCTAATTCTTATATCTTCCACATTTTTGGGTTCTAGTAAGGGTCTTAGGCACAGATCTATTCTGACCTCTCTTTTCCTCATATCCTACCATCTGTAAGAAATAGAAAGCTAATATTTCCATCATTATTTTCCTTTTCCATTTCTGCTAAATAGAAAGGATAGAATCCACCTGTTTTTTTGTTTGCTTCTCCCTACTGCAATTATTTCACTAACAGGGCAAGTTCTTTCAAGTAGACATCTGAGCCTGAGTTTGTATTTTGTCATCTACAGGAAAGGCTGTACAGTATGCTTAGGAGCCTATTCCATAATACCACTTTCAGGGACTGCAATATAATCTCTATTCCATCAGCCATGTGGGAAATGTCTCCATACTCACGTGACAAATTTCAAACGCTACACAGACATGCCACTACATAGTATATAGATCAAGATGGCCACCCAGGCATGTGTGTATGTGTATACATGTATACGTGCATACATCATATATATATATATATATATATATAATCATTATTTGATCAAATTCATCCTTCCCCTAGTTTCTCCAGATCCAGGTACCTCTTCCTTGTCCACCCTCCTCTTTACCATCTGTTTATTTGTTTTTTAAACCCGCAAATTTCAATTTATGTTGCCTTCTACTGGAGCATGATCACCTACCCTGTATCATACCCTTAAAGAAGACTGACTTTTTTTCTGCCAGTAGATATTAATTGCTAGCAATGGGTAAGAGTGGAATCAGAACACAGGGAGGGATAATATATACATGTACATAGGAAGAATTTAAATGGAGTTATCCTCTAATGGGATGAACTGCTTCTGCTAGATACTATGGGTTAATAAAGAAAAAGCCCAATACCACATATGGGTTACTTCTTTTGGAGTGGTTGGTTAGGGAGGTCCAAAAGACCCCCACCCATACATTTTAGGTTATTGATGATGCTTTGTTACCTCCAAGACAATAAGATCTTGTTTCTAAAAACACCACATACTTGAGTCATAGAATACTGAAAAATCAAACTCATACAAAACTGGAAGGTTCATATCTACTGGCTAGCTTTCAAAGTGCTGGAAGATGCCATACATGCTAGCAGAGGAGAAGATTAATCATCACTATTACCATGCTGTGATTTTTTTCTATCAATAGTAACTACTAGCCAAGCAAGACATGCCCATCGATGCAACTGTGTTGTGTATGCCATGAGTGCAACCAATTACTTTCTGGTTGAATTTAAGGACCTCTCCATGAGATGAAACTCATACTTGGTACTGTTATTGGGGCCAAGAACCTGTGGCAAGTTGAGTCATAGGCCCTAAAGGAAATAGTTCTACTAAGTAGCTATACTAATAAACTAAAGATTTGTCCTTACACCTATAGATAAGCACAGCTCCATACCCTCATTAGAAAAAAAACAAAAAACAAACAAACAAACAAACAAACAAACAAAAAAACCCGCTTCATTTTGCAATCGATAGTAATTAACACAACTGGCCAAGGTGCAGAGACTGAGAAATTGTGGTGTGCTTGTCCCTAAATGGTGCATTACATCCCACCTCTCCAAAGCTCGGAGATCATTGCAGAAGAGGGGAAAGAAAGCTTGTGAAATGAATTGGTTGACTTCAAGGAAACAGTGTTGTCAAGAAACAGCAGGGCTGTTACACATATGAACTCACAGTTATTGTGAAAACATGCCAAGATCTACGCGAGTTTAAGCCAGATTAAATCCCAGCATAAAGAGATAGGCATAGAGCTATAGTCACCTTAAGGTACATGGTGGGAGTGTCATGTGAAGATTAGGAGAGACAGCAGAATGGGAGGGGGAAGATTTTATCATTTGGTCCCTCCTAAAGGTCGGAAAAGGTCTTGAGTTAAATGTTAAATGTTAACTACTACTATGAAAGGTGGGAGGAAGTGGTAACCAAAATGTGAAGCTCGTTATTTAGCTTTAAGACTCAAATGCACTGTAAAGTAATCCACAACTTTCTGTGCATATTGTATCACTTTGCTCAACAGCATTTAACTATTTTGAAGTTTTCCTCCCAGGAAGACACATTTTGACTCATATAGATGTATGTTTGGAATATGTTTTACAGCCCCACATGTGCAGTGTAAGAGTTCTTGTAATGGGAACAAAAAACAAAGGCAAAATTCAGCACCAAGGATGCAGGACCAAGATCTTGTCACTCACTGGTGCACAATGACACTATTTGTTGGTGTTTGCCTAGCATGAACAAAAGGCAGAAATACAACACTGTGCCTATCTTAAGGCACCTAGAAACTCAGACAGACACATAGTATCTTTTCTTTCTGAAAGAGTAGCTGGGAGGACAATGGTGTCTTCAGAGATGATGCAGGGAGCTCTTGAGCATCCCTCAGGCTCATCCTCATAAGAAAGTTTTGCTGATGTCATTAAGTAAATGATGCACTGTTCTGTCTGGTAGTAACTTCACTTGTTGGTTGTACAAACAAATGAAAAGGTAAACATGTGACTCTCTAGCTAATTAAAGGGCAAATGGGCAGTGAGCTCTAAAAAGCATATTTATTTTTTAATTTATTTTATTATTAATTACAGTTTATTCACTTTGTATCCCAGCTGCAGCCCGCTTCTTCATCCCCTCCCAATCCCATCTTCCCTCCCTCCTCTCCTCCCTTAACCCTCCTCCAGTCCACTGATAGGGGCAGTCCTCCTCCCCTTCTATCTGACCCTAGCCTATCAGGCCTCATCAGGACTGGCTGCATTGTCTTCCTCTGTAGCCTGGTAAGTCTGCTCCCTTCTCAGGGGGAAGTGATCAAAGAGCCAGCCACTGAGTTCATGTCAGAGACAGCCCCTGTTCCCTCTGAAAAACTCTACCCAGCAGGGTATCAAATCAACTTTGGGCAGAGTGCAGGGAATCTTATGAAAGAAGAGAGGGATGAAGGACCTGGAGGGGACAGAAACTCCACAAGGAGAGCAAGAGAACCAAAACATCTGGGAACAGGGGTCTTTTCTGAGAATGATACTCCAACCAAGGACCATGCATGGAGATAAACTAGAACCTTGGGACAGATGTAGCCCATGACATCTCAGTCTCCAAGTAAGAAGCATATTTAAATAAGTGCTGGAGTTCTGTCATTTCTTCCTTATCCTTTCTTTCCTTCTTAACAAATATAATAAAATACCTCCCACTTAATTTGCTTTCTCTTATTTTTCTCTGTAATTAGGGCAGCACATTATAACACTTAAGTTTACAACATGGAACAAAAAACAGCACAAAAGGAACTCAAGCCAGAGAGTTTGTTGAAACTCTTATACTTGCCTTGGCTTGTGAAAGACAATCAAATGTGATTGACCACCTTGGCACAGAGCTTGCCAAGGCTTTAGACAATGAGAGTGTTATGGACTGGGCTGTGTCCCCTCAGAGTTCATTTGTTAAAGTCTTACACTTCAGACTGTGACTGTGTCTGGTCTTCTCAGAGACAGTTAAGTTTAAATGGGTGTGGGTGGACAGTTATGGTGACTATTATCTTTATAGATTTTGGTAAGGGTGCTG
The DNA here is from genome assembly GCF_907164565.1 of Psammomys obesus. Lineage (NCBI taxonomy): Eukaryota > Metazoa > Chordata > Mammalia > Rodentia > Muridae > Psammomys > Psammomys obesus. The sequence goes on from NW_026596051.1 coordinate 1,082,452, forward strand.
AGAAGACAGACATTTCCAAGCCAAAGAGAGAAGCCCAGCAAAACTACAACAATAAACAACAACAAATCCCTGAAAAGCGTTGCTTAAGTGACCCAGTTACAGCACTCCCAATAAGTGAACACAGGGAGGTTTAGAGTTTGGATTCCTTGCCTTTCTGAGAAATAGTAAGTGCATCCATTTTCCTGAAACATGGAAGGATTACTCCAGGGAAGACTGCTAAGATCTTGCAATTGTTATGTCTGTTTTGTATCTACTAATAAAACAGTTGTGCAATACTCGCCGTGGCCTTCTCTTTGTCTGCCCTGGCTTTTCTGACTCTGCTCAACCCCATCACACGTCTGTGAGAACCCTGTTAGACCATTTTGTGTATATTGCTGCAAACGATAATCTGTGTTGTGTATGAAGCTTTACTATGATGTCTATGTGCAGTGTTCATGTTTTTCTTTCCAATGAAAATTAAACATTGAGTAGAAAGTATAATTATATTCACAACTTTACCCCGCTAGGTTTGTAAATTTGGTCCAGCCATACTATCTGGTCAGTTATCTATAGTATTTTATGAATGTCAGGTCAATTCTAACATTTGGTACTTTTAATTAAAAATGATTCTAGGGACATGATAGTGTTGGCAGAAGAGTGCCAATTGTGTTCAACTGTGCTTTTCTGTGAGTAGCGTATCTGAGGGCAGATTCTGCTGAAGATGAACCAGGGCTGACATTTGAGAGCCTGTCTGCAGCTGTTAGCTTAAAATCATACATATTCATTGAGCATGGTGGTGCACACCTGTAATCTCAGCACTCAGGGAGGCAGAGGCAGGGGGATCTCTTTGAGTTCAAGGCCATTCTGGTTTACAAAGTGAGTCCAGGACAGCCAGGGCTACACAGAGAAACATTGTCTGGTAAAACAAACAAAACAGAACAGAACAAGAAACCGCCTATGTTTATTGATGTCTGCTTTAGAAATAGTAGTAGGTGCTGCATGGAATTGGCTGCAGGTAGAGGGGTATTCAGTAAATGTGTTTGCCTCCATGAATTTTTGTGGTTATTTCCTTAGGGAAAACTGGAATGTGGGGAGGAAGGCAAAAGAGAGGAGTTGAGAATGGACATCAAGTTAGGCATGATTTAACTTTTAGAAACTTTTCTATTACTGATGATTTTCAGATATGTACAAATATTGAGAGGCTGCCTAACAGTGACAGGTTTTAAGAATGACAGTGAGAAGCACTGTGGGAAGTTTGCCTCCTTACATCCCTTTTCTTCATCTTCTTTCTCTCTTCTTCCTCCCCTTTCTTTTTCCTTCTTTCCTTCCTCCCTCCCTCCCTCCCTCCCTCCCTCCCTCCCTTCCTTCCTTCCTTCCTTCCTTCCTTCCTTCCTTCCTTCCTTCCTTCCTTCCTTCCTCTGTGTTTCTTCAGGGTTTCTCTGTGGGGCCCTGCCTTCCTAAAACTCACTCTGTAGAGCAGGCTGCCCCGAATTCAGAGAGAGATGTGCCTGCTGTCCATTGCCCACTCATACAACTTCAACTCATTCATGTCAAGTCGTATAATAGTAATGACTTTGTTTTGCTCTAGCTTTAAAACTGTTATAATCCTTAATAACTTTAACAATAATTCAAAGAATGTTATGTTTGGATGTAAACTTTAAGTTATACATAGGTAGCAGCAATAGTGAAAACATTCCTTTTATCCTTGATCTACAGGTCATTCACTATATATAAACTTTTTTAAAAAATCTTTTTTCATATAACACAGATCATCATTTTATCAACCATTTGAGAATGAGTTGGTGACATTATACTCCTTTCCAACTAAATACTTATGTGTATATTAGAAGAAATAAAAAAGGACAGTTTCAAAACATGATCGCAGAATCCAACTTAGAAAATCTAACATGGATATAATGCCATTACCTATTGCACAGCCCATATCCAGATGTCATCAGTTGCCACAGTGTCCTTTCTGTCATCCTTTTCCAACCTAGACTCTATTATAAGGTCCTGTGCTACATCTTGCTTGTCATGTCTTTCTGGTAGCCTCAATTCTCAGACATGTGTTTAGTTTTCATGCCCTTTCATGATCTCCAGTCACTTTGTGACTGTGCTGTAGCTGGTCTCTGCTGCCTCATGGTTGGTCTCAGGCTATGTCTTGCTGACAGTAGTTTCCAGAAGTGATGCTGCAGCCTCGGTGTGTGCATCAGTGGGCACACCATATCAGTGTGTCCTCACATGGGTGATGCTGACAGATCATTTTGATAGTAAGATGTTGGTGGTGGAATGGAATGCATTTGGGGAGTATTTATAAAAATTTTCAGTTCCACATCAAACCTTTACTCTGTGGTATTAATATCCACATTGCTCTTGTAGCATAAATATTTTAAACTTATTATTCTGTAACTTAATAGTCTATAGTATTTTTAACTAATAATTTGTAGTTCTAATATCATTTATAATTTGATATTTCACAGTAAAGAAATGTTTTGCCTTTTCTTGGCCATATTTCCTTATTTATTTCTATGAGAATAAACAATTAGTTTCCTTCTTTAATGGTTATGATTTATGATGCCATTATTTGTTTTGATACTCAAATTTCTTATATCTCCCTAGTTGAAACACGACTAAATGTATTTTCTGTGTTTTTTGATGTGTTGTAAAGGACGCTTAATTTTGCATATTTCATACTGAAATAGACTGAGGCTCACTCTTCTGTTCATGTCCAGTGAAGTAAGTGCAGAAATAATGGGGTTTCCATCTGAAGCTTTCAATCTTTTAGACTGTCCTCAGAGCAAGGCAGTGTGGTCAGTTGGGCAGCACGAGGAGAATTAACTACCCTGTTAGGGACGGTGCCATCAAGAGCCTCTCACTCAGGTCCCCTGATGGTGGCTATTACAAAAAGAGTTTCCCATTGAAAAGTCAGGCAATGGACTTCTTAATTTCTGGCTTCTGTCTGAAACAGGTTTCTTGAGCCAGTTAATTGAACATAAATTACAATTGACCTTGGAGGGATTAACTTGCATTTTGAGGTCATTTTAACTGCAGGGCTATTTGGGCACTTTCAGGCTGCCTTAGCTTTTATATACTTTTCAGCTAAGTTAGACATGAAAATGCACCACTTGGAGACATTACAGGAATTTTGACCTTCTCCGGTCACTTTGAGGTCAAGCAATTAATGCAGAGAATTACCAGAAGATTCATAAATACACATGTTTCTTACATGAAAGCCATTATTAAAAATGATGCTTACTTTACTTAACTCTTTCAGAACTATGTATAATATCAGAATGACAGTCGTGCAAGGAAAATGTTAATTTGGTGGCCCACAATATAAAAAACATTGAGATTTAATAAAACTACACTGGATGTAGGTTTTCTCAAATTCCATTGTAACTGAGACACTTTGACTTTAAAATATATTGAATTATAAATGCATTAGTACAGAAGAATTACTCTTCACTTCAAAGGCAGAAAACATTCTTTTGAGGTCAATGCTGTTCTGAAAATCATTGTAACCTGTGTCCTAAACTTTGCTTAGCCTCTTTGGTGTATTGAAAGGTCAAATGAAAGGCTGGCATGGCAGCTTTTGCTGGGGACTGAGTGGGATGAACGTGACCTTCAGAAACACCAGTATAGTGTCAAATAAAGCCACTGCCGTGAATTAGCTCTTCATTTTTGGCAAGCACTTTCATCATTCAGAGAGTCTCTTTTCTCATCTGTATAGAGATTTCTTAGGTGTTCTGTGCCTACTGTAACAAAACACTTGAGAAAAGAATTTTATTTCTTACAGCTCTGGAGGCTGAGACATTTGATAGCAGGCGAGTGTCTGGTCATCTTTAGAAGAGAGTTGCTGCATTCTCATGTGGCAGAAGACTGGAGGAACAGAACAGCAGCTGGTTATTTACTCTAGTCCTTTCATAAGGCAGCTAATTTCATTCATGAGTGACCTATCCTCATAACTTAAGCTGCTTCTAAAGTCCCCACTTCATGGTAAATTGCATTTAAGGTGTAAGTGTGAGCTTGAATTTTAGAAAAGCTTGTGGGATTAGTGCAAGGAATAGAGGCTGTATAAATCTCTTATATAAGTTATAGCTCTGGAGTAGACCATAGAGGAGTCTCTCCATGCACGAGTTTCCTTTTTCTCACTCCTTTTTTTCTCATAATTTTGCAGTCATTAAGATTTACAAAGCTCCTTACAGTATGGCGGATGCCTCCTTCCTCTTGGACAGGGAGCCGTTGCCACGCTGAATATAGAAAAATCTCTCACCTTCCCTATTTGTCTTGTAACTGCATAGAATTATTGGACTGAACTCTTCCCAGAAACAAAGTGTTCCATGAGATCCTGGGCAGGGTGACTGAGCTGGATGGAAACCCTTCTTAAGTCAGTTCCTCCTACTTCAGCAAGGAGCAGTAAGGGTGTCATCACCAAGCAGAAGCAAAAGCCCAGAGCTATCTGTGGTTTTGATGACTGCATCCTGGGCATGAAGTTATAGCAGAAAGCCAGAAACCTGGATCCCTTGAAGTCATTTTTACCAATCCTGGCATGTTTAACATTATTCTTTTAGGAGGAGGATGCTAGCCTCAATCCCTTCCTTCTCCTCTTCCTAGCCTTCCTTAGCTTCCCTCCCTTCCCTCTTTCTTCTCTTCCCTCTTCCCTCTTAACCTCCCTCCCTTTAGCCCTTTCTTTCTTTTTTTTCTTTTGCTCTGCACTTATTATAAACAAACAACTAATTCAAACCGATATTTCCAAAATTCTGCTTACTTGACGTATTTGCTATCCAGCTAAGTTTTGAACGTACTGGCTGAAGACTTAGTTTAACATGGTGAACTGCCAGTGAATAGAAATATACACTGTTGAATCTCTTCAGTCTTTATTCCCTTAAGTATATTTGGGAGAGGGTGTGGCTTTTTTAGTAGCTAAAACACACAAAAATAGCATGTTCCTAGTGTTTATTACCTTAAACGGATACCGCACCAGAGCATCCTCTACAGTCATTTGTACCAGGTCAGCCAGGGATGATGTAACTTTGTCATCATTTTGCAAACCTATTCAAAACAAGCATGATCCTGTTTTTTTGATGAAAACAATGTTACCGAACAAAACTTAATATTTGTTCTAAGTAGAATGTTTTCCCCCAGCTCTTACTTTAACATCAAGCACAAAGTGGAAGTTCTGAGTTTCTGAGGAAAAACAAAATGCTCATGAGTAAAGTATGGTTTTTGCACTTAAATGCAGGTTGTGGGCAGGTGGCAAAGAACTTTGTCTCAAAACAACAAATTAAGTTCTAGATATGGTATGCTACTTACTGCATTTATCAGTATTTTTACTTTAGTAAAAGACAATATTCGGTGAAAATATTTTATGTATGCCGTTTCTCTCCCCCTCTCTTTCTTGCTTGCTTCTTATGTTTATGCTTTTTCATTCTTTCATATCTTCTTTTCTCCTAGCAGGGCACTGAACATAGGATCCCAAACATGCCAGGCAAGCATGCTGTCACTGACCTGTATTCCTAGCTCCATTTTAATTTTTCTCTTTTGAGATCGGGTCTCACAAATCGCTCATACTGGCCTTATGCTCACTCTACAGGTGGGAAGACTTTAAAATTTTTATTTTTGATCTCTACCTCCTGAGTAGCTGGGATTATAAATCAGTGCCACTAGGCCTGATGATGTCATTTCAATCATTATCTTAGAGTTAATCTGAGAGTTAGATAATTCCAGTTTGATTTTATGGTTTGTAGGCTTGATAGCTAGATAGGATCCCAAAGTGGCAAGATAACCCTGATGGTGCACTAAGGGCAGTTTTGTCTTGGGGCAACCAATAACTTACATCTAATTGGACCTAAGACTCACTCAATAGGAGGAAATTACGCCTGATGCTGCAAACCTAACCATAGCTGGAGAGAAGACCTGAAAGGAGAACCCACAACTATCTAAACCTACATAATTTCTAACTCTACTCTAAATACTTATATTCATGTTTATACTACAAGTATATGCAGCTCTTATCTCTCATCCAAGAATAATGTTTCTTCAACAAATAGAGACTGTTACAGCAATGTAACTGGTCAAAATGCAGGTAATAAGGGACTGTGGGATGGTCAGCCCCAGCCGATAAATCATCAGTGCAGCCCCTAATCCTAAGGCATATGGAAAATTGCAAAGAAAAAAAAAAGGTGGAAAAATTTAAGAGTCAGAGGACCAAACATCCTGTTGCTAGATAGTGTCCCCTAAGCATGAACAGGGAAAGACATGGGCAGTTGACATGCCAGTGTGGGCAGGGGGAATTCCACATGGCCCCACCCTAGATAAAGAGTGGTCAATGCATTTTGGGAAAGGAAGAAATAGCTTGGTCCAGGGACTAGATCCTGTATAGGATGTCTAGTCCCAAGTGTTTGGCCTTGGAGACATGTGCATATGAGCAATGCTATATGGATTCAGTCAGTTGTATACATTTTAAAGGTAGGGTATCTGAGACCCAGAGACTTCTAAAATGCTCATACCTTGTACACACATTCTACCTTTGAAGAAATATCATTCTATACTTTCCAGTAATTTACTAAAATGTTCTGATGGATGAAAAAGAAACTGTATCATCACTGAATTTGGTTTTAATTGTGTTTCTTTCATGAATTTTTTTTTCTGTCAAGACTTTCTAAGTAAAACTACAACATCAGGGCTCTTAAGATGGCTCTGCAGACAAAGGTGCTTGCTACCGAGCGTGACTGCTACACACATGTCATTGAGCACATATGGATGCACACACACACATACATACACTTGCATACACAACTACATATATGTAAAACATTTTAAACAGGATTGCAACATCAAAATCTTCAAACAAGTCCCCCTGACCTTGTTGAAAATTACAGATGTCATGTGCCTATGAAAGTCATGGGCTTTCTGAAAGGCTCCCTCTATTCTGAGTGACAGCACAGTAGGCCTTGTAAAAATGGAAATCAGAAACTACACAGTGATACCAAAGCAAATGACCTTAAGTATCTTCCATGGACAGATAAATAACAGAAGTTAAGCCAAATGTGAGCTGTTTTCAGCAGAACTAGGAGGTCTCTGTAGGATTTGCATGCAGTGTGGGAAGGAGGCTCAAGAGACTGAAACTTGCTTCCTGTGGCGTTTATTCAGAAGACCCACACCTTTATCGAGAATAAACTAAGTAAGGTAGGCTTACTTTTGTTGTTGTTGTTGTGATTAACTTAACTGCTTTACCTGCTAAGACCTTTATAATGAACAAAGCAGGGAAGTTCCCAGTCAAGCTGACTTTGTTTAACAATGGTTGCTGAATAATTCTGCAATGAGCATAGGGTGGTAAACCAGTTTCAGCCAGTGTCGAAATATAGGAAAACTGGAGACACTGAATCTATTAAAAAAAAAATCACTTCACAACTCACTTAACTTTTTAAAATTTTATTTTTAATTTTTATTATTAGTTATATTTTATTACCTCTGTATCCCAGCTGTATTCTGTTCTCTCATACCCTCCCAATCCCACCCTCCCTTCCTCATCTCCTCCCTGCCCCTTTTCAAGTCCACTGATTGGGGAAGACCTCCTCCCTTTCATCTGACCCTGTTTTATCAGGTATCTTCAGGACTGGCTGCAAGAATCATAACATTGGAACTAAGTAGTTCCATCATGGTGTATGAAATGATAAGTTAGGATAAACTTTTAGACGTGTCCTAACATTACATGGCTATTGTTGCTGGTTAATGACTCCTTTTCAAGATCAAGTTGCTTGCTACTCTGACTCAAACCAAGATGATAAGGAAAGTGGAAAACTGTGTTGCTCTCTGTCCACAAGGCACATAAGTGGCAAAGATGACTGTGAATGTACAACAAGAAAAAGAGCTGCCTATGAATCAATTTTTTTGTTCAGTTTGTTCAAATTTTCACAAAAAGCCCTGCTTGCATCATCGGCTCTTTCGTCGGTTGCATTAACTGTTGAAAACAGGATTGTGAAAAAGTGGCCTTGACATAATAAATGGTTCCCTGATATTTTTTTTTCTATAAAATGAAAAATTTAAAAGAATTTAAGTTCTAAACATCTGTCTGCACAGCTGTCAGGAAGCAGTGTCACACCATTGTGCTGTGTAAGTATCTGAATCATGGTTGCCTACAATTACTCAGCTACATTCACCCAGTGGGGTTTTAAGCTCTTCTTAAAAGAAACCTTGCCCAAGAGACTGACATCATCGCATGCAACACTCAGCACTGTGATTTAACAATCAAATGCCTGAGCACACAGTGACCTTCCAATGTTCATTTTACATCTTCCCCAGTCTTCTGGGATTGTTTCATCAAGGGCTTCGGTAGCACCCGATAGATAAGGAATCATATCTTAATTTTGATGATTGCCACTGAAAAGGATTTTTGGTGTAAATCTTCTGTATAAATTGCAGAGAAAATTACAGCACGCCATCTCTGATGGCTAGTCATTGTAGACCCTATGCATAGTACAGCAAATATTGTGTTTCCCTGTCAACAAGGCTAAGCACATCTCACTGTTTACTTAATGAGATGTGAATGGCAGCGTGAAGGTAGAAAGACAGATTCTAGGTTAGAGGTTTGTGACATGAGAGGCTTTCAGCCCAAGGACAAAGTCCTTGAAGCTGCTGGAAACAAATAGAAGTCTCCCTCCCAACAATTCTCTTGCCTTCCCCATTTCCCATCTTTTGCTTAGGGGAAAAAAACCCTAAAATATAGTAATTTTCTTGTGAGACCATAAGGTCTAATATTGATAAGTTTAACTGGTTTGGTGTTGGAAATTATCCACTTATATTTGATTTTCTCTGAACCGAATACCTGTTGATGCCACTGTTGTCCGATAGAGCTAACCAACCACCAATACTGTCTGCCAATTACTGATATAATCACTAAATTACATCAATGAAATTAGTGATGAACTAACAAAATCTTAGAGACACAGGTGTATGAGCTTCCCATTCTTCATTCTGAAACTTTGGTACACTCATTCAAACATCAATTGTGTCTAAGAGACAATGATAAGCTGCAAGGCACATATAGGCACAGAGGATGGCATCTTTTGCTTTCAGATTACTCAGTCTTGGGTGGCGGACTTTAGACTGATGCTACAGTGTGCTTTCTTGATTAGCATTCCACCACTGTCACAAATGACTTAGCTGCTAGTATTTAAAAACAAGACTTTTACTGGAGAGATGTCTTAGCCATTCAGAGCACTGGATACTCTCCACAAGGACCAGGGTTCCATTCCCAGCATCCACACGGTAGGTAGGTCATGACCATCTTTAACTCCAGTCCCCAGGCATTTGACCATTCTGGCCTTCACAGGCACTAGGCATGTAGTCGTATGTGCAGGCAAATGCTCATGCATAAAAAGTAAAAATAAATGTGAAAAGAGGACTTCTTTTTCATTCCTCCTCTCTTCCTTCCTTCTTTTAATCTTCTGGATTTTCTAAGTTACGTTGCCTAGATTAATTATAAAACTGCCCAAGTCTCTTCATTCTCTACTATTCCATGTAGCACTTGCAAGGAAAAAGAAAAAAAGGCTGATTTGACACAAAAGCAGCTTTGTCAGAGCAAACCCTTGTTCCAGTCTTGTTCATGTTACATGATTCTCAATGAGTGGAGAGAAAAGGGGAGGACAAAGGGGGAGCCTGCAGGTGACAGTTCTTCACACTCTCATTTTCAACCAGGTAAGAGTGAGTTGAAAGGCCCAAACTCTCAGCAGCTTTGCAGAGCACAGTAATAGCCTTTATGTTTGAAAATTTATGGGCCGTGGACGGTTTATAAGAAACGATGTAGTTCATCAGAGAGCCAGGCTGATGGGGCACGTGGGAGCATTCTGCACAGGAAGTTGGGTTTTGGAATAATACTTGCTTTGATAGAGTTGTTTTGTTAGCTAAGTAAAACAGTAGGGAAGCCAATGGCCACTTAGGCATCAAACATAAATATATATTTATAAGTCACCCAGCTGCCTAATTGAGAGCCACAGTGTTTTAACTAAACACGTCTTCACAGAGAGTAGTAAAACAACACCATCAAGAAAATCCCAGCGTCAACATAGATTCATTTAATCGGTCTTTGATAGTTCTCAGATAATTAAATGCTGTCTAAATGTCTCTTGTCTCTCTCAGTTAGAAGGCAAGAGGGCAGTTTCAGAGGTGAAGAAAGGTTTTGAATGTCGGTAGAAGGTTTCTTTGTAAGATATCTAAGGTAAAGCATTGTAAAGTGGAGTTTTACAGAACCCACAGGGCAGAGGAGTGCTGCTATCAGAGGCGCAAAATCCTTCTGTCCCTCCTGTGAGTTCCTGATGGGGAGACTGGAGAAGCAAGAGGCACTAGGGCGACCACAGGACAGCCTGCCGCTTTCAGCTTTCACAGGAAAAGGTTAAACAGGAGGTGGCTTGTTAAATTTGAGCAGAGAACTGGAAAATAAGATTTCACACTCCTGAGATGGAGAAGGGGAAAAGGCTGAGGAGTTTGGAGTTCTGTCTGGGAGATTTTGCAAAAGGCTGAATACACTATAGAGAGTCTCAAATAATAATTTAGTGCTTTTGAAGAGAAAAAAGTATGCATGTTGAAAAAAGAAAAGTAAAAGGTTTGCATACAGTGTTGGTCAAGTAAGCATCCAGTGTAAATAACCCCTTTAAGCATCATTCCTTGGCATGTGGAAATCAAAGGGATGGTCTCTTCTGTGTGGCTGAACCCCTGGAATCCAGACCTCAGTGGTGATGGTTTGTAGCCATGTCCACTCCTCAAGCCCTTTGTCTCCTTCCAAGCTCAGTCTTCTTTAAGGTTTCAGCTTCCTTATTATTTTCTGGGAGATTCTGAGCTGAAAGTGTGCAGCAAGTAGCCACTTGGAAGCCTATACTCTGGAGATATGGCTTTGTGTGACGTTTGGCTGTTACTCTCTTCTGGGTCTTGTCTTCCTAGCTGAAGGGATATGGGATCCAGTCCTTGAGGCCTCCCTTAGTTATATGCTTATGTTGTCTTAAAATTGTTCTTCTTGCTTTGCTTTCTTCCCTCTCTATAGGACTTATCAGTGAATTTTTATAAAAAATTATTACTACTGTTGCTATTTGATCTGATTTTACATATAATAATACTCATTTTAAATTATGTATGTATATCCATATATATATATATTTCTATCCTTGTAGGTGTTTGCTCATTGGTTTCTTCTTTTGAGATTCATTTTATCTTCATATTATCTAATATATAATTTTGTACTTCTTTAAACATTTATTTTGCCCCCTTCCTCTCCACATTTGCTCTTTTATAGCCAAAACACACAAAACACATTGTAGATTCGATATAAAGATTTAGTAATTGATTGAATTAATGAAAGTTATCCTATTTCAGATCTCCTATGTTCTAAATTTGGCTTTGGACTCTGGACTAGTCCTTGAGATTTTGGATTGTAGTTATAGGCATTCTTTATCTGCCATAACATTAGCCCTGGGCCAGGTGTTCACATCAGCACAATCTCTGGTCCTACATCCTCTAGTCCCAAGGGCTTACTTACAGGGTGGCTTAGCATCATTTCCCATGTGACTATTAAATACAAGAAAGAGTATATTGAATGAATAGCTGTCAAACTTCTAATAGTTTGATTGTGTTAAAGCAAATATAACAGCAGACACCTCCAAACGTATTTTTTGTTTCCAACTTACAGGAACATAAAACGAGAACATTTTCTATGAATAGACACAGATGTGTGGAAATAACAATCCACTTGAGAGATAAGAATTCTTAAAAGTACGACCTCAGATTAGGTACATATTTTCCTCTCCTAGAGAACATTACAAGCATTAAATAGCTCGAGAAAATGTTACTTATTGTCTGTTAGATTTCTACTGATCTGTGTATTTTTATGAAAATGTGATAAAGATTTTTGTTTGATTAAGCACATCTAAACATAAATTTGAATGGACTATTTTGTAAATACAGAAAGGCAAATGATTAGTTTTCATTAATGAATGATGATTACTATATGTAAATCATAACAAAATAAAGTTAGAATTTTTTTTTAATTAGTGTTATTTAGCCAACTCTGTTAAGAGCCTCTGAATGACTTTTTGTATCTTATGTCTCTGCATAATGTAGGCTTCAGTTCCTTTTATTGGGAATTGTTGAAAAGCCAACTTGTTGGTTGTTGTTAGAAGCTTATGTTAAGCATTCTTGCTTTGAAAAACATTCTAAGCACGACACAGAACTTTCTCACAAAGTAGGGGCTTACGGTTTTCTTACTAAAAACTTCCAAGAAATAATTTTAGTAGTAGTATTTCTCTGAAATTATGTACTCTTTCAGGATTACTCTGCTTGTTGCAAATGCCATGGCTACACTGTGTCATCTGCAATACTACAGAAAACAAAACAAAGAAATTAAATTCAGCTTAAAAGAAGCAGAAATGTTATGAGCTAAAAACTTAGAAATATTACAAAAAAAACCTGTATATGACAAAAACTGACTAATAAAAATTACCCCCCAAAATCCAAGTGTATGTTTGGTTCTTGAGACAGGAAGAATGGATTAAGAACATCCTTGGATGATGTGGATGTCACTGTTATAGACTGAGAGGAAAGATAAGACTGTTTCGCCACTTCCGTGATCAGCTGTCCAAGTTAAACTACGGTGGTGTTAGTGACATTGCCACTGCTCATCAAGAGTGACCAGTTGGGGCAGAGCCTGAACAGCAGGGGAAATCTTTTCCAAGTCAGGAGACAGAGTGATAGACACGTTTTTCCTAAGTAGAAGGAGATGGCATCATTCTGCATCACATTATTTTAGGAAGATCTGCCATATGGCTTTTTTCCTTCTCTTCGAATTTGAAAGTACAGTGCCATTATGGCTTTATTGTAAGGAAGTATAATGCTCGAATGTTGTGCCCTTTCACCTTTAGTCTGTGAAAAGAGTGTTGTGTTTGTGTTGCTGCATTAGCTTTACAATCTATGTTAATTTTGTACTTAAAAATGACTAGGATTGGAAGTCCTCATAAAGGTTTTGTCTACACAATGGATTTAGAAAAGGTCCATTGATTGGTTCAGGGAAGTGGGAAGGATGTTGCCATATGCTTGGAACACATATGAAGGTAGAAAAACTTTGCCAAACAGAACTCAAAACATCATAGTCAGGAAAAGGCCCTGAGGGGTGTTTGTTGCCATGATGTAGAGACTTCAAATAAATAGATTACCTAAAAGAAGTTACCAAACAAAAATGCTCTGTTCATGGTATTTTCCTATGCCTTGAAAATACAAGGCTCCCCCAGAAATAAACTTCCATAGAAGATGATATCACAATATGAAGAGAGGACCCCACAAGGAGGAATCATCAGATAAAACAAAGAGAGCAATGGCTCCCAAAATGGACACTGTATAAAATTGAAGTGAGATGGAGTATTAGCCTGGCAAAAGAAACCTCTGAAAACCACAGAAAAAGGAGCCATATTTGAAAAAGAACAGAGTACCTCCCCCTAATGGGGGGGGGCAGCCTTACCAGGCCACAGAGGAAGATAATGCACCCAGTCCTGATGAGACCTGATAGGCTAGGGTCAGATGGAAGGGGAGAAGGACCTCCCCTATCATTGGACTTGGGAAGGGGCATGGGAGGAGATGAGGGATAGAGGGTGGTATTGGGAGGGGATGAGGAGGGGGCTACAGCTGGGATACAAAGTGAGTAAACTATAATTAATAAAAAAATAAATTAATTAAAAAAAGAAAAAGAGCAGAGTGGAGGTTTCACAAATGAAAATTCAGTGACGTTTTATAAGTCTATGGTATTTTAAATGTTAGAATAGTAGGATGGATTAGAGGATCCATTAACATATACAAGCCTATGTTGAGATTTATTATTGAAGAAGTGGCACTGTGGCTTAGGATGGAGGGAAAGTTTGGCAACAATCACTGTGCCAAATGGCAGTCATATGGAAGAAGGAAAAAGTGACCCCCACTTTACACCAACACAAAATCCAAGGCAGCACAAAGCCATAAATATGAAAACCAGAATTTCAACTGTTAGGGGAAGTGGTAGGAGAATATTGTGCCAGGTTGCTGAGGAACTTCCTAAGCATCATAGAGGATCACCAGGGAAAGGACAGCTGTGTCACCTCATGCAGAATAATGGAGCTGGACATGCATCTTACAGCAAGTAAAAACTTAACAGTGAAACAGAGGCTCATGTATGAGCTAAAAGTATAGCAAAGTTTTAGACTAGCATCCAAAAATCATAGGTTTCATCACGTTGTCCTCTTTTACCCCAAACACCATACTATAGGACTTCTAGAAAAAGAAAAAAAATATAAATCGATCATCTTGAATTAAGCAATGGTTCTTTAAATATAGCATCAAATGCACAAGCATGAATGAAAAGCACAAAGATAAATTAGTCTCAATGAAAACTGATTCATCAGAGCACAGTAGCATTAAAAGACCAAAACAACTTGGAAGCATATCTAATAACATGCTTGCATCCATAATGAACACTTAAACAATAACAAAGATCATTAAATTAAAAGTAAGCAAAGGGTTCGAATAGATATTTGTTCACAAAAGATATACAAATAGCCATGGGGCTCATGAAGCTACTGCCAGCACTGCTAAAGAAATGACAATCACAAGCGCTTTAACACACCGTGTTATTTCACATCTACCACAATTGGCTTCAGTTAGAAAAGAGGGGCAGTTGGAATGTTGAAGAGCACATGTCAAAATTAGAATCTTCCTTCGTGGCTGGTGAGAATGCCAAATGGATCAGCTGCTCTTCTGCTGTGTTTCCCTCTCTCATGGAGTGTCTGTTGCCTTTTCGAACACTCAGCAGCTGTGGATACCTATTTGAGATCCTCAAAAGACTCAGTAATGTGCAGTGGCTGCTTGAGGACAGAGACCTCTCAGGTTGTGTAGCTGCTTTGAATTTGTCTATGTTTCTGTAGGCACTGACTTACCCATGCTTGTGTAAGTAATCACAATTAAACTCATTAATTCACCAAGACTTGGGTGGAATCATTTCTTTGCTCTATTGTTGGAGTCCTATCTGGGGTGAGTAAGCGTTTGCTCCCATCTTCCCAGGAAAAGTTAATGCAACAGCTGTTTGGAAATAGTCTGGCACTCCCTCAAAACATTAAACATAGAGTTTCCATATGACCTAGCAATTGCACTTTTAGGCACAGAGCCAAGAGAATTGAAAAC
Organism: Psammomys obesus; assembly: GCF_907164565.1. Lineage (NCBI taxonomy): Eukaryota > Metazoa > Chordata > Mammalia > Rodentia > Muridae > Psammomys > Psammomys obesus. Next base: position 1,097,620 of record NW_026596051.1, read on the forward strand.
ACATGTCCATCCCAAAACAAGTATATGCACGCCTAGGGCAGCATTACTCAGAATAGTCCAAATGTGAAAGAGGCCGGCCGCAATTTCTATGAATAAACAAGAAAGAGTACACCCACATGCGGAAGTACTATGTAACCATAAAAAGGAACACAATACTGCTCCATGCTATAACATGGATGAATATTTGGAACTATTATGCTCAGTGCCAAGAGTGCATATTGCAAATAATCTACTTGTAGAAGACATTACCAAGGTGTATATTCGCAAAGACAGAAGTAAATAGTGTTTGTCACTATGTGGGTGTGTGGTGGCTATGGAATGAATAATTATTGATGGAAATGGGATTTCTTTGGTTGGAAGTAATACAAATATTCTGAAACTAGATAGTGATGATGGTTGCATAACTCAGAATTTGTTAATAAAACACTGAGTTACATCCCTTACAAGGATAGGTCTTATGTGAGTTAGGGTCAGAGTGAAGGGAAAGTTTGATTAATTTGGTATTAAAGTGTAAAGCAACTTTATAAAAATGTGTATATAACTAGCTAAGTATTCTTATTCTTTGGTTTATGTATCCAGCAAAATATGTAAGCTACTCTTAAAAGCAAAGCAAGAGCAACAATTCTACTAAATAATATGCATCAGACAGAAACCGGAAATTGCAAAAACATAATAGTGTACAAACACAAAACAGTGATACATAAGTTAAAACAACAATGAAACCTCACCATTTAAAGATATAACAGGGAAAATTATAAATATATAAATATACATATATATGCACGTTTTTATATATCTTCAACAAGAAGAATATTGATAAGCCAGTCTGATCATGGGAAAATGTTTAGATATTATCACAAATCAATTAATTCTCTCTGTGTATACATGTAGATCAATATCAAAATTATACTATCGAACTGAAATGGCAGTTTGTAGGAGGACATGACTCACACACATGAAGGTTAAATACACTTAAATGTAACTTGTCACATAGTATATTGTAGAACAGTGATTCACATTGTCTCTGGAAGGTTGGCAAAATTTGTGAGGGAAGAAAGTGAACAGTTAGGAAGATCACAGAAACTTCACTCATTGATGTATTGCAAGAAAATACAGCATGATGGCAGTAATTATTACATTTGGTGATTGTGACTATTAGTCTCTACCATTAAATAAGGATGCTGTCTTGTATATTATTTATCCTGGACTTACCAATACATACATTTTCACCCCTTTATTATGTTGCCTACTAATTCTTTGCCTTATTTTTTGCTAGTGTGTGTCAGTGCATAGGCTGGGAGTTTTGCTCAGATGTGATTAACACAAACCTGGGAACAGCGGCTTAAATACGTGAGGATCGTTTTTATAGTATAAAAAGTCTATGGGGTACATGGATGGCACCGTGTTCCATGTTCCAGGGAGAAAGCAGTCCAGATTTTTCGATCCAGGAGCCTTTTGTGAGGACTTGCCACCTACGAGGTCAAGGGATGGCTCTTTGCTTCCAGAAGTCAATGCTTCATGTAGGGGGAAAAAAGGAGAAGGTCCAAGAAGAAAAGTTTGCTGATTTTATCTTCTTTCTCCCTTCCCAGAGAGCCTTGCATTTTAAGGAGCTTGTCTGAAAATTTCAAAACAAAATTTCCCCATTTATGTTCTCAGTGGTCAATAAAACTTATTTCCCAGCCAGGATTCTGTAGAAAGAAAGAGATGAACCAGTATTAAGGAGGACCGAGTGGCGTGGGAGCTGGGAGGTGATGGCCACTTTACGGCCATTTATGGGCTCTGTGCTCAGTGTCAAGTCTATGGGCTTTGGTTGTTTAATCTGCAATGCATGCTAAGAATTAAATCATGAAGATGAAGCAATCTAAAGACTCTTTATGGTGGAGTAGCATGTTGAAGGTCTCTAGGAGGTGAGGTGAGAACTTCAGTCCAGGTCTGCGTGATTGCTAGGTTTGAATTTAAAATGAAAGTCTAAATTCTAAGTCTCACATGTCAGGACACAGGCCACCTCTGGAGCCAGGGTTACTTACTGAAACTCAGGCAGAATCAGGGAAGGAGCTTGATTAAAACTCTTTCAATGACTAATTTGATAAACACAATTTCTTATCTTTCAGAAGTGTTAAAATCTTGTGAAGCATTAGGAACACAGTTCTTTATATTATATTCCATGGTTTTCTTTCTTTTTATCTTTCGCCTTTTTGATATACTGATATTTTAAAGGTTTCTATATCAAATTGATCTGCTTTCATTTATGGCTTCTTCCTTTGCTTTTATGTTTAAAAATTGTCCCCCACACTATCAACTAAAAGTTATGTGTATATTCTTTTTGTGCTTTTATAGCTTACTTTGTAATTCAAAGTAAAGTGGGGAAATGCAGGAAAGGGCAAGGCTTTTGTGCATATGTCCCATTCCGCAGGTTTGGGTGAGTGTTTCAAAACTGAACGCTTATATGTCTGAAATGTTTATCTCAGGAACTGATTTAAACCCCATAAGTTAGGGGAATTAAAACTTTCCACTGCATTCTCAATGTGCGGTGCACATGTAGTCGGCAATCATGTCAAAACGTGTCAGCTCATTTCGTATTCTTTTAAGCTGTCCTTTGATTAAGGGAGCGCTGTATTAATGCAAGAAAGCCTGCAGCTGAATCTACCTTCGAATTATTAGCACCTGGTGAGAAATGTCCTTCCCATTCTAAACATCAGTTCATCATGTCTTATTTGTAATTCACTTGATGATTTTGCTAGAACATTATATCAAAATGTGGCTAAGTCTTTATGCTAAACTTTGTTCTTCTAAAATGACAGAAAACATGAATTGCATGACATGTCCTTAATGCAGATGGGTGGCGCTAACCTGAGATGATAGGCCACCCGCTGTACACTTCTTTCTTCATGACATCACGAACACTCAGCTGGCACTAGTGGGTCTGCCTTAGCTTTCTAGTCTATAGGACGGGAAATATTTTTGAACTATGTTATTGATCATTTGACAATAACACAGTGGTCTAGGTGTCGGCAAACTTTTAGGAATGATTGTTAGCTCTGCGATATTCCTTGCAGCCACTCAGCCCAGCATTTGTAGTGGCAATAAACAAAAAGTAAGTAAGCATATGTGGCTGAGCTCACTCAGAGTTCATTCAGCTTGCCTATATGATTGCCTCAAAGCATTCCTTCCTCCACAATGATTTCTTATCTGGAAGGGGAGAGTAAGTCATATCCTGGGAAATGTTAAACAAATGCCCATGTCATTGGTCCACAAAGCCTTTGGTGTGAGTATCTTAAGGACATCATTAGGGACAGTTTGTGTCAATCAGTCTCTTAAAGCTTCTATGGCATTATGGCCTGAAGTTTCTTCCCCAGCAAGTCGTTCTATTTCCTGTCTGAGAGCCGCATAAATTTCTTAGTTTCAGCATGTGCCAGGCATACACGCAGGAAAGCATGTGGACACCATATATTGTTCAGAGCTCTAAACTGGAAGTGTGGACGGTCTGCTTTATTGCAGGTTTACATCATGAAGGGGGCAAGCACACGACTTGTCTTCCATCGCATTACTTTACAGTGCACTAAATCAGAACGTGTGACGGAAATGTCAGACCCCCTTTTGGGGAATGAATTCTCTCACGATATTGGTCAACCTGTGTGTCAATCTCCGATGAGATGTCATTAATCACATTTAAAAGTCCACAATCACACAATCTTAGAAAGTGTCCATTCTATATAAATATATTTTAAAATATTTGCACTTGAATAGATAGGTAATTTGCATCTATATGTGCAATGCTGTCCTTCAAAACCTGCCTCTTGCAGAAACCAAACATTCCACATATTCACTCCTGCAAAATCTCAGAGATGAGAGCAGGCTAGAGTTCATACTGTGAATACTTCAGAGTCTGTTGTTGGCTTTTGTTGTTGTTGTGCTGATATTTTGTTTGTTTTTACAGTTGTGGGAGGTTCTTTGTTATTCTTTGGCAATAGGCTTATTTTTGAAAGCGTGTCCAAAACAATTGGAGATAATATACAATGAATTAGGATGCTGTCTTTGATGTGGAATATGGACATAATGGACTGAGTTTTTTTGTTTTGCTTTTTTTTTTTTTTTTGCTATCTTATACTGCAAAGAATTTTCAGTGTTATAGGCAAAGTTATCATTGAAATGTGCATTGCTCATAAGGTCAATTTGGGCACAAAATAAAGTATGATTTAAGTCTCATTACTATATAATTGAACCTTATTAAAATATATCTCAGATAATTTTAAAAGAATTGTGGGGCTAGAAAGTTGGATCAGCAGTTAAGAATTCAAACTGCTCTTTCAGTGGCTCTAAGTTAATTTTTGATCCTCCAGGCCTGGCCACTGAAAACCCAATATAACCACCCATATATTCAGTTCAGGGGATCAACCTCTTCTGGCCTCTGCTTGAACCTCAACACATATGCACATACTCACATGCACACAAGAATAGCTACAAATAAAAATTAATCTTAAAAGAGAGATAGTGTAGAAAAATATCAGAACATTCCCAACTAATCAGGTTTCCATATGGAAATATCCATGGATTGGAGTAAGGAGCTGAAAATTAGCAAAAGGAAAGAAAACACAACAAAATGAATAGTACTGCTTTCACTAGGGCTTAACAGTCTCTTTCAGGAAGTCTGTCTGTGATGTGTTGTTGCCGCTAGCTACCCAGGAGCAACCAATATGATCCACTAACAGGAGCTTCTTCCCACCTGAGCAACTGGAACCTCCCTGAGACTCTGCGGGTGCTGTGCTGTGTTATTCTAACCTTGCTACACCCTCCCCTTGGAATAAAGCCAGGAGCTAGGAAGGGCAAGTGAGACTCCAGTAGCTACAGATGCACAGCGAGGAAGGAGAAAGGCAACATTCAAAGCAACAACAGAGTCATTTTATCTCTAGTATGTTTAAGTCAAAGAGATAAAGTCTTATATTACCAAAGAAGTAGGAGCAACTACAAAGTGTGTGTGCACACTTCCCTCTTAAAATATACACGTACCCCTTCTATATAAAGATGTATTATTAGTTTTCTGATTGCAAAACAAATATGGACATAAAGAAAAATATTGTGAAAACTAGGGGAAAAATAATCAAAGTTATTTCATTAAATACCTAGGGACAAACTCTGTCTTCTCCCTTTTATTGTGTTTTTCTCACTTCTCTTTATCCTTAATTTATTCACACTTTATTTTTGCTTTTCCGAAAAAGAAATATCAAACACGATGTTTTGTAGGTTCTTTTCATCTAAAATTGATCTAATAACCTTGTATTATTCTTTTTGTCAGTGTAAATAATTAAAAAATAACTTGAAAGCTTAGGAGGCAGCTCGGTAAAGTTCAGGGCATGCAAACCTGAAGACCCAAGTTTGATCTCCAGTTCCCATGTGCAGGTAGACACAAAAAACTGATTCCAGAAAGGTGTCCTCTTATCTGTACACATGTGATGGAGAATGTACATCTCCCAACAGAACACACACACACACACACACACACACACATGCACACACACACTTTTCTAAAAAGTCCCTGAATTTTTCTATGAACACCTGAAAGAAGATGTGATAATATAAAATTGGAAAATGTGGACTCAAAATTGTTTGATGTTTTCTTTTAAGTCTCTGAAGAAAGAAACTGAAGAAGATATCAGAAGATGGAAAGATCTCCCATGTTCATAGATCAGTAGAATTAATGTAGTAAAAATGGTCATCCTACCAAAAGCAATCTACAGATTCAATGCAAATCCCATCAAAATACCAACACAATTCCTTACAGACCTTAAAGAACAATTCTCAACTTTATATGGAAAAAAAAAAAAACCTAGAATAGCCCAAACAATCCTGTACAATAAAAGAACATCTGGAAGTATCTCCATCCCTGATCTCAAGTTGTACTATAGTGCAACAGTAATAAAAAAGCATGATACTGGCATAGAAACAGACTGATAGATCAATGGAATAGAAATGAAGACTCAGAAATAAACCCACACACCTATGGACATCTGATTTTTGACAAAGAAGCCAAAACCATATAATGGAAAAAAAGACGGCATCTTCAACAAATGGTGCTCGTCTAACTGGATATCTACATGAAGAAAAATGCAAATAGATCCATACTTATCACCCTACACAAAAGTAAAGTCCAAATGGATCAAGGACTTCAACATAAAACAAGATATACTAAATCTGTCAGAAGAAAACGTGGGGAAGATCCTAGAACACATTGGCACAGGAAACAACTTCTTGAACAGAACACCAAGAACTCAGACACTAAGATCAACAATCAATAAATGGGACCTCATGAAACTGAAAATCTTCTGTAAAGCAAAGGACAACGGTCAACAGAATAAAACGACAGCCAACAGACTGGGAAAGGATCTTCACCAACCCTTTATCTGACAGAGGGCTAATATCCAGAATATATAACGAACCCAAGAAATTAGACACCAGTAAACCAAGTAATCCAATTAAAAATGGGGAACAGAGCTAAACAGAATTCTCAACAGAAGAATATTGAATGGTGGTGAAACACTTAAATAAATGCTCAACATCCTTAGTCATCAGAGAAATGCAAATCAAAATGACTCTGAGATTCCATCCCACACCCATCAGAATGGCTAAGGTCAAAAACTGAAGTGACAGCACATGCTGGAGATGATGTGGAAGGAACCCTCCTTCATTGCTGATGGGAATGGAAACTTGTACAACACTTTGGAAATTAATCTGGCACTTTCTCAGAAAACTGAGAATAGTGCTTTCTCAAGACACAGCTATGCTTCTCCTGGACATATATCAAAAAAATGTTCAACCATACATAAGGACATTTGCCCAACTATGTTCATAGCAGCTTTATTCATAATAGCCAGGATGTGAGAACAAACTAGATGTACCTCAACTGAAGAATGGACATAGAAATTATAGTACATTTACACAATGGAATACTACTCAGGTATTAAAAATAAGGAAATCATGAAAATTTCAGGCAAATGGATGGAACTAGAAAAGATTATTCTGAGTGAGGTAACCTATAAGCAGAAAAACACACGTAGTATATACTCATTTATAAATGGATATTAGCCACATAATATAGGATAAACATACTAAAATCTGTAGGCCTAAATAAGCTAAACAATGAGGAGGACCCTAGGGAAGAGGATTAATTCTCAATCAGAAGGGAAAACAGGGTAAACAGCAGGACTGGTAGAAGAGAGGGAACAGGAAGGGAGCCCACCAGAGATGTCCTCTGAAAGACCCCACCCAGCAGCGAATCAAAGCAGATGCTGACACTCACAGTCAAACTTTAGACAGAGCACAGGGAATCTTATGAAAAAGGGGGATATAGAAAGACCTGGAGGGGACAGGAGCCACAAAGGAGACCAACAAAGCCAAAAATTCTGGGCCCAGGGAATACTGCAGAGACTGATGCATCAACCATAGACCATGCATAGAGAGGACTTAGACCCCCTGCTCAGATGTAGCCCATAGACAGTTCAGTCTCTATCTGGCTCCTCTGATAAGGGGAGAAAAAACAGTCTCTGACATGAACTCAGTTGCCTGCTCCTTGATAACTTCTTGGTGGGTGACCTAGCCAGCTCACAGAGGAGAGGATCCAGGCAGTCCTGATGGGACCTGATTGACTAGGGTCAGACAGTAGGGGAAGAGGACTTCCCTATGAGCGGACTAGGAAAAAGGGATAGAGGTAGAAGAGGGACGGAGGGTGGAACTAGGAAGAGATGAGGGAGGGGGCTACAACCAGGATATAAAGTGAATAAATTGTAAATAATAATGATAATAATAATAAATTAATGTTTTTCCTTTAAAAAGTAGAGATTTATTTTGTGTTATTTTTGATCATATATACATAAACTTATGCAATCCTCTCTCTCTCTAACAAAAAAAAAAAAAAAGGTCATCACAGGGTTCGTAATATGCGATGTGCCCTATAGTGCTTATAGAAGCACCAAATGTATCGTCCATTTGCTGTGTGTACTCAGGTTGTCTGCGTTATTTTATTTTTAATTTGTGTAGGTAAGTTTGTGCTTGTCAGTATGTGGGCATTTGCATGTGGGTGCAGGTGTCCACAGAGGCCGAAAGAAGCACTGGGTAGCCTGGAGCTGGTGTGGTTGTGAGCTTCTCGTGGATGCTGAGGAATGAGCTTGGGTCTGCTGCAAGAATGACAAGTGAGCTGAACCACGGAACCATCTCTCCAGCCTTTGTTTGCCTTTTCTTGTTTCACGCATTTAAATTCTGCCTAATCAATACTTTCGTATGCTTCTCTCTAATTAGTCCTTTGGGTAAAGTTTTTTTTTTTTTCTCTCTCAAGTGATAGGATAAGCCCTTATTTATGTCAGTATTCTCGAGATGAATCTTTGCCCAGGTCTACAATTTTTCATCAAATATAGTCAGGGAGTGGATTTAGTTCCAGAGTCTATACATGAGGCAGGATGAAAAAGACCAGAGTTGTGACTTTCCATGGAAATGTATACAGTGACAATGTATGTGGAAAGGATTGGTCTTCAAGTATCATCATTCTGGAAGCCCACTCCTGGTGAGCTCATGAAGAGAAGGCTTGGCCTGTGACTGGTGGGGTCATTAGCTTCTCTGAGTCATGAGAGTTCTGGTCTCTTCATGGAGAACCCCATTGGTGGGTTCATAAGTTGATGACTGAGTTGTTAAAATCTTGCAGAAGATTTTCTAGTTGAATGAAGTGGGCTGCTGGGGTTTCTCCGATGATATGTCTTGCTCCATACTCCTCTCTGTGTTTCTTCCTTTACTGACCACCATGGAATGAAGAGCTCTCCTAACAACACCTTCTGGCCCTGATGCCCTATCCATTGCAGCCTAGAAGCAAACAACTGAGACAGCTTTGAGTCCATGAACAAAATAAATCATCACTCTCTGAAGCCATTTCTCTCAAGTGTATTGTTAGTGAAGAAAGTCTAAAGGAGATTTTTTTCACTAATATGTATATATGTATACATATTACATATATGTCTATGTATATACATATATGTATATATATATATATATATATATATATATATATATATATATATATATACAACAGTAATTATCCTTTCTCTTTCTCTTACAGTGAATAAAATCCCTAGAGAGGAGCATTAACTTCTGAGCTTTCAGTGAAAATGTAGGTGTAGACTCCTTCTGTTCTTAGAAGTGATTGCTGCTTCTCACTAACTGAAGTCTAGGATACTGTAGTCATTGTTTGGTGAAGTTATTTCCCTAGGGTTTGCATGGCTGCTACCTTAATCTGCACAGAGAAAGCAGGCCATGCTCCTCGCTCTGAGTATTGGTTTGTATTGAACTAATCACTTTGAGTGATTGCGTATAGCATAGAGCAGAATCTTGTTTGCTGATGCGTGGACCGAGATGGTGATGTTAATGTTATTCCCAAGTATACTTTTTAATATTTATCAAAATTGTATACACAGGGTCACCAGTGCTAAATGGGATGTCAATGACCTATGAAGATCTAAAAGTAAGCAAAGGATCTTAAAATAAGCATGTAACTCAAACACCTTGAGTGCTGGTATACCTCGGAAGGCAGTTGTTTACATCTAGAAAGGGGAAATTGCTTAGTGCTAATTCTGCTTGTGGCAGATGCCTGCTGTGCCAATCTGTCAACAGAATGGCATTGGACAAAATTTTTGCTCTGCCTATTTGAAAGGTTGTGGAGCTGAATTTTACTCTCAGAGGCGCTCAGAGGGCCACACCTTCCCCCTTACTGAGCAATTCACTTTGGATTTCTTTCTTTAGGATTAATGTTGCCGGCCAGGCAGTAGTGGTGCACACCTTTTACCCCAGCACTTGGATGGGATGAGGCAGGGGCAGGGGGATCTCTCTGAGTTCTAGGCCAGCCTGAGCTATACAGAGAATCCCTGTCTCAAAAAATGAAGAAGAAGAAAGAAGAAGAGGAAGAGGAAGAGGAAGAGGAAGAGGAAGAGGGGAACTCTTAGAAGACTAAGTAGGTAAGACGTCATTGACAGAAAGAGCTAGGTAGATTCACTAAGACACAAGCTCAAGGGGTTTATGGAAGCCCAAACTTACATATTCAGAGGGATTCTAGGCAGTCCGAGGACAAATAGAAACTTTCTTTTGGTGGAAACTTTCTTTTTGGTGTATTTTGAGCTCAAGAGAGTAAGGAAAGATGAGTCTCTGAAAATGCCATGTGAAAAAGGATGACAATGGACTTTAGGAAAAGAAAGATAATTTGGGGCAGGATAAGGTGCCTGCCCAGCAAGCACAAAGATCCAAGATTGGAGCCCCAGCGCCTACGTAAAAGCCAGGCAGGCAGAGAGGCCACCTGTAATTTCAGTACTAGGGGTTTGAACACTAGGGAAAGCTGGGTAGCAGGACTAGGAGGAAGCAGTACAGTCTAAGCTCAGTGAGAGATCCTGCCCCAATAAATAACACTAGAGACTGACCCATACACATACACAGACATGTCCACTCAGATATATAACACGTACACGCAGAATGCAAACAAAACTGACTTCAGTTATGAGTTATTAGACATGAATAATAGGTCTTAAACCAAGGCAAATTAAGAGTTCATTGAAGTAAATACCTTGCTCATGAGGAATGAGATGAGGTAGCGACCCTTCTCTCCAATAAAGATGTTATTCAATGTGCCGTGTCACCTAGCTGTTACATCCATGGCTCTGTGGTCACACCACCAGAAATTGAGTCCAGACTTTCCTAGTTGGACTGTGTAACTTAGGAGGAAGTAACAGAGCATTTCCAGGCTCAACTTTTCTCATCATTAAAATGGGAGTGATAATAGGATCTATGCATTGGGTTAGTTTCAAAGATTAAAGCCTACTATGCATAACAGTAACTGCCATATGATAAGCTGTGGGCAAATGTAAGCAGTCTGTTTTAATCTTTAAAGAAACACTGTTCTGGATACTGGGGCAGTGAGGGGGGTGCCCATTTTGCTGTGGAATTTGCTCTGACCAGTTGATAGCTTAAGTTACTTGATACGTAATGACTTCTTTTATATCCTTCATCTCAGACAGAAGAAGAGGTGGTTTATTGTACACATATTATAAACACCAGATATATATCAGCTACAACTGAGAACATGACAGCTAGTCCAGAATGTCACAGGTTCAGGGTACAGGACCCCCTAGGGATTGTGATGTTAAAAGCAAAGTCTGTCTCTCAGGTGGTCCTAGTGATCAGACGGCAATGGAAGTTGTCGATCCGTTGCTGACAGACATATTCAGCCTGCTAATTCTAGCAGTCAGTTGCATGCCTTGACTTCCATGGCTGCACAATTTAGCAGTTCACATGGGCCTTGCTCTTCTGTTTTTGCCTTTCATTCGGAGCATTCCCTTGGCTCTCACTGCACACAAGTCTCATGATATTTGGGAGACATCTTAATGACTTCAAATATTAAGTTGAGGACCAGCATATGAAGTAATATTTCTTTCAGCATTTCCACACTGGCTTTGGTCCTACTGATCTTTCTTCTTTCCATCCCTCCTCTCTGGCCATCCTCCCCACTTTTCCCTCTTTAGATTTCATGTCACAGATATTTTATCATCCTCTTTTCCCCTTCTCTCCAGCCTTCTGTTAAGACTTCTCCCATCCCAAATGGTTCCCTTTCTAGTTTCATGGTCTATACCCACATACATGTGTATTTCTATACACAAATAAAGCTGGAAGCTGGGAACTGCATTATGAGAGACAACATGCAGTGTCTGAGTCTGGGTCACCTCATGTAAGATATATTCCCAGTCCTATCAATTTTTCTGTAAGCGTCACAATATTTTTTTCTTTATGGATTAAGCTATGTTGTGTGTATGTAAAATATTTCATTATCCACTCATGAATCAGCAGACATCTAGTCTGATTTCATTTTCTTGATTTTGCAATTGGGTAGGCAATAAAGATGAATGCATATGTTTCTCTGTGGTAGAATAAGGGGTCTTTTGGGTTGAAGAGTTGTCTATGTTACAGAATTGCATAGCTGAACTATGTGGTTCATTTCTTTTTTTAAAAAAATTATTTTATTAATTACACTTTATTCTCTTTGTATCTCCCCATTACCCCCTCCCTCCTTCCCTCCCAGTCCCACCCTCCCTCTCCCTTCTTCACTTATGCCCCTGCCCAAGTCTACTGATAAGGGAGGTCCTCCTCTCCTTCCTTCTGACCGTAGTCTATCAGATCTCATCAGGAGTGACTGCATTGTCATCTTCTGTGGCCTGGTAAGGCTGCTCCCCCCTCTCAGGGGAAGGTGATCAAAGAGCAGGCCAATCAGATTATGTCAGAGGCAGTCCCTCATCCCATTACTATGGAACCCACTTGGACACTAAACTGCCATGGGCTACATCTGTGCAGGGGTTCTAGGTTATCTGGTACTTGGTTGGAGTATGAGTCTCTGGGAACACCCCTGTGTTCAAATTTTCTGATTCTGTTGCTCTCCTTGTGGGGTTCCTGTCCTCTCCAGTTCTTACTATTTCCCACTTCTTACATAAGATTCCATGCACTCTGCCCAACAGTTGGCCATAAGTCTTAGTGTCTGCTTTGATAGTCTGCAGGGCAGAGCCTTTCAGAGGCCCTCCGTGGAGGGTTTCTAGGTTGTTTCCTGTTTTCTTCTTCTTCTGGTATCCATCCTCTTTGCCTTTTGGGATGGGGATTGAGCATTTTAGTCAGGGTCTTCTCTCTTAACTAGTTTCTTTAGATGTACAGATTTTAGAAGGCTTATCCTGTTATATGTTTATATGAGTGAGTATATACTGTGTGTGTCTTTCTGCTTCTGGGACAGCTCACTCAAGGATGATCCTTTCCAGGTCCCACCATTTACCTGCAATTTTCATGATTTCCTTATTTTTCATTTCAGAGTAATACTCCATTGTGTAGATGTACCACAATTTCTGCATCCATTCTTCAATTGAGGGGCATCTGGGCTGTTTCCAGCTTCTGGCTATTACAAATAAAGCTGCTACAAACATGGTTGAGCAAATGTCCTTATTGTGTACTTGAGCCTCTTTTGGATATATGCCTAGGAGTGGTATATGAAACCTCAGCATTGGGTCTTGCAGCGCTATACCAGTTTACACTCCAACCAAGAGTGAACAGGTTTCTTCTTTCCTCATGGCCTTGCCAGTCTTTGCTATCACTTGCTTCCTGGATGGTAGTTGTTCTTACTGGGTGAGGTAGAATCCCAAAGAAGTTTCCATTTGCATCAGTATGTTGAATGCCTTTTAAAAAAAATTTTTGTCTACTGTAGGGAGTGGAGGCAGCCCTCAGTGAATGTGCAAGGACAGATGTGTATGTGTTAGACATGGGAATTTGTATGAAACAAGTGAAGTCTTGAGTGAATTTGTATTGTTGAACATGGGCACAGCTGTGTCAAGGACCCAGTAACTCCAACCTTTGCCCAGTAAAGCTCAGAAGAGATGGCAGAAGCTTCCTTTGGAGCAAAGACAAATGTTGGTAATGTATGTAAAAACTGTCATCCACGGCTTTCTTTTCTAGGATGACTGCAGCCTGAGACTGGCCCCCTATAGAGTCCCCCCATAGATTCCTGTGGAGACCTACCTTGTTGTTCAGCTCTTGAAATAACTCTGCTCCCTTTTTGTCTCAAAATCCTTGTTCATCTGCATGCATCAACTCCATCTTCCTGTTCAACTGTATGTAGTAAGCACCCTGAGCTTCTCTATCCAAAAGCTCAGCCCACTCAATCCCAGCCTTCTCTATCCCCGTGTCTGTAACTGTATCTGTATCTGTATCTGTATCTGTATCTGTATCTGTATCTGTATCTGTATCTGTATCTGTATCTGTATCTGTATCTGTATCTATATCTGTATCATCTGTCATTGCCCCTGTCAAGGTTCTGGAACCATAGCTATGCAATGACATAGCAATTGACCATCTGTATTTCTTGTTTTGAGAACCCAGTACTCAAATCCTTAACCCATTTTTAATTAGGTTGTTTACTTACTGTTTTGTTTTCACTAGTTTTTTGTGTATTTCTGCACATTAGTACACGTCAGATGTATAGCTGGAAAACTTTTCTTTCTGTAGGCAATTTCTTCATTCAAACTGCTTTATAGAGAGTTTTTGATATAATAAAGTGCCATTTTTCTTGCTTTTATTTCCCGAGGAATTAGTGTCCTATTAAAAAAGATTTTTGGACAGGTTCACATTCCCACCAGCAATGGAGGAGGGTTCCCCTTTCTCCATATCCTCTCCAGCATGTGTTGTCACTTCAGTTTTTTTCTTTACTTTTCTTTTTTTATTAATTTTTATGTTTTTATATTAATCACAATTATTTCCTTTGTTATCAGCCATAGCCCCCTCCCTCATTGTCACTTCAATTTTTGATCTTAGCCATTCTGATGGGTGTAAGATGAAAACTCAGGGTCGTTTTAATTTGCATTTCCCTGATGACTAAGGATGTTGAGTATTTCTTTAAGTGTTTCTCTGCCATTTGATATTCCTCTATTGAAAATGTTGGCTCTGTACTCCATTTTTAAATTAGATTAACTGATTTGTTGCTGTTTAACTTCTTGATTTCTTTATATATACTGAATATTAGCCCTCTGTCAGATATAGGGTTGGTGAAGACCTTTTCCCAGTCTATAGGCTATCGTTTTGTTCTGTTGACCATGTCTTTTGCTTTACAGAAGCTTTTCAGTTTCATGAGGTCCCATTTATTGATTGTTGATGTTTAGTGCCTTGGTGTTCTTGGTGTTCTGTTCAGGAAGTTGTCTTCTGTGCCAATGTGTTCTAGGATCTTCCTCACTTTTTCTTCTAACAGGTTTAGTGTGTCTGGTTTTATGTTGAGGTCTTTGAACTGCTTGGAATTTATTTTTGTGCAGGGTGATAAGTATGGATCTATTCGCATTTTTATACATGTACAACCACTTTGGAAATCAATCTGGCACTTTCTCAGACAATTAGGAATAGAGCTACCTCAAGATCCAGGTATACCATTCCTAGGCATATATTTAAAAAAATTTTCAAATATACAAGGATATTTGCTCACCCTTATTCGTAGCAGCTTTATTTGTAATAGCCCGAACCTGGAAACAACCCAGATGTCCCTCAGTTGAGCAACGGATACAAAAATTGTGCTACATTTATATAATGGAGTACTAGTCCACAATTAAAAACAAGGAAATCATGAAATTTGAAGACAAATTGTGGGAACTAAAAAAGATTATCCTGAGTGAGGTATCCTAAAGGCAGAAGAACATACATGGAATATACTCACTTATAAGTGGATATTAGACATATAATATAGCATAAACCTACAAAAATCTGTACATCTAAAGAAGCTAAGCAAGAAGGAGGACCCTGGGTAAGATGATCAATCCCCATTCAGAAAGGCAAATGGGGCATACATTGGAAGAAGGAGAAAACAGGGAATAGGACAGGAGCCTATCACAGAGGGCCTCTGAAAGACTCTATCCAGCAGGGTTTCAAAGCAGATGCTAATAGTTATAGCGAAACTTTGGGCAGAGTGCAGGGAATCTTATGAAAGAAGGGGGATATAGTAAGACCGGCAGAGGACAGGAGCTCCACAAGGAGAAAAACAGAACCAAAATATCTGGGCAAATGGGTCTTTTCTGAGACTGATACTCCAACCAAGGACCATGCATGGTGATAACTTAGAACCCCTGCTCAGATGTAGCCTATGGCAGCTCAGTGTCCAAGTGGGTTTCCATAGTAAGGGGAACAGGGACTGTCTCTGACATGAACTAAATATGAGCAAGGGTTCTAGGTAATATCCATGAATGGTCCTTGGTTGGAGTATCAGTCTCAGAAAAGACCCCATACCCAGATATTTTGGTTCTGTTGTTCTCCTTGTGGAGTTCCTGTCTTCTGCAGATCTTACTCTCTCCCCCTTCTTTCATAAGATTCCCTGCACTATGCCCAAAGTTTGTTTAAGATTCTCAGGATCTGCTTTGATACCCTGCTGGGTAATGTCTTTCAGAGGCTCTCTGTGGTAGGCTCCTGTCCTGTTTCCTGTTTTCTCCTTCTTCCAATGTCCGTCCCCTTTGACTTTCTGAATGAGGATTGATCATCTTACCCAGGGTCCTCCTTCTTGCTTAGCTCCTTTAGATGTACAGATTTTTGTATATTATTAGTCTAGCATCCACTCATAAGTGAGTATGTACTGTATCTCTTTCTGGGATACCTCACTCAGGGTTATCTTTTCTAGTTCCCACATTTTGTCTGCAAATTTCATGATTTCCTTGTTTTTAATTGTGGAGAAGTACTCCATTGTGTAAATGTACCACAATTTCTGTATCCATTTCTCTTTTGAAGGACATCTGGGTTGTTTCCAGGTTCTAGCTATTACAAATAAAGCTGCTACGAACATGGTTGAACAAATGTCCTTGTTGTGTACTTCAGCATATTTTGGATATATGCCTAGGAGTGGTATAGCTGGGTCTTGACGTATGGCTATTCCCAGTTTTCTGTGAAAGTGCCAGATTGATTTCCAACGTGTTTGTACAAGTTTATATTCCCACCAGCAATGGAGGATGGTTCCCCTTTCTCCACGTTCTCTCCAGCATGTATTGTCACTTGAGTTTTTTGATCTTAGCCATTATGATGGGTGTAAGGTGAAATATCGGGGTTGTTTTGATTTTTATCTCCCTGATGACTAAGGACATTGAGCATTTCTTGAAGTGTTTCTCTGCCATTCAATATTCCTCTACAGAGAATTCTCTGTTTGGCTCTATACCCATTTTTAAATAGGATTACTTGATTTGTTGCTTTTAAATTTCTTTAGTTCATTATATATTATGGATATTAACCCTCTGTCAGATATAGGGTTGGTGAAGATTCTTTCCCAGTCTGTCGTTTTGTTCTGATGATAGTGACCTTTGCTTTACAGAAGCTTTTCAGTTTCATGAAGTCCCATTTATTGATTGTTGATCTTAGCGCCTGTGCTGATGGAATTCTCTGATTGAATTTTTGGGGTCGCTCATGTATACTGTCATATCATCTGCAAATAGTGATACTTTGATTTCTTCCCTTCTAATTTGTATCCCTTTGATTTCTATTAGTTTTCTTTTTGTTCTTGCTAGGATTTCAAGTACTATCTTGAAGAGATATGGAGAGAGTGGGCAGCCTTGTCTTGTCTCTGATTTCAGTGGGCTTGATTTAAGTTTCTCTCCCTAGTTTGATGTTGGTTATAGGCTTGCTGTATATTGCTTTTACTATGTTTAGGTATGTGCTTTGTATCCCTGATCTCTCCAAGACTTTAAACATGAATGGGTGTTGGATTTTGTCAAATTCTTTTTAGGCATCTAAAGAGATGATCATGTAGTTTTTCTCCTTCAGGTTGTTTATGTGGTGAATTACATTGATGGATTTTCATATAGTGAACCACCTCTGCATGAATAAGATGAATCCTACTTGGTCATGGTGGATGATATCTTTTATATGTTCAGGGATTCGGTTTGCCAGTATTTTATTGAGTATTTTTACATCAATGTTCATAAGAGAGATAGGTCTGAAGTTCTCTTTTTTTTCGTTGGGTCTTAGTGTGGTTTAGGTATCAAGGTGACTGTGGTTTCATAGAATGAGTTTGGTGATGTTCCTTCTGTTTCTATTTTGTGGAATAGTTTGAAGAGAATTGGAGTTAGCACTTCTTTGAAGGTCTGGTAGAATTCTGCACTGAAACCATCTAGCCCAGGGCTTTTTTTTTTTTTTTTTTTTTTTTGAGGGGAGACTTTTGATGACTGCTTCTATTTCCTTGGAGAATATAGGACTATTCAGTCTTTTCTTTTTTTTTTAATTTAAATTTATTTTTATTTAAGAACGAAATGATGAGTGATCGCCATCAACAGCGTCACTGAAGGCCACCTCCCCACCCCCCTTTTTGTGATTTCAATCCCTCGGTAAACGAGCTTACTCGCAAAGCTGTGGTGGTTTCCAGAAGCTGTGGTGGTTTCCAGGTTCCGTCTACCTGCCCCTCCCCTGGCCTACCAGGCTCACGCCATCCACACGCAGGGATGGCGCCTCAGCTTGAATGCATGGGAGAGCCCAGAGCAGTGACAGGAATATTAGGAAAGGCTTCGCCCTCAGGAAAAGGGACCGAAGAGTAGAGCGTGGTGAAATGGGGGTTCCCATAGCCTGGGGCGCCAAAATGGGGCCCTGGGGGCAGAGGAAAGGATACAGGCCCTCCCGGAAAAGGAGACCCTGCCGCCTCATACTCTTCCCGTTGGGAATAGTCAATGCTCGATCGTTTGCCCTTCTGGCGCCGGTTGCAGAACCACACGCGGACCACGTCCTTCTCCAGCCCCAGCTCCTTGGCGATGATGCTAATCTGCTGCAGGGTGGGCTTCAGGCACTGCAGAAACATGCTCTCCAGGTTTCCCCTCACACGGTTCTCAATGCTCGTCCGCTTCCTCTTGCCCAGGGTGAGCCCCACGTCGGCCTGGGTGTACCCCAAGGTGATTCTCTTCTGCTTCAGCAGCTTGGAGAACTCTTCTAGTTCCTTCTTCAGGGCTTTCATGTCCTGGGACTCCTCGGGACTCGGCTCCACCTTCTCCACCTTCACGGCCCCGGGGCGGACAGGGCAGGACCCAGGCGAGGCCCCCTTCGGGCTGCTCTCAGAGCCCACTCCGGCCGGGCCCTCAGGCTGCAAAGGCTCCACGCCAACTTGGGGCACTAGGCCCAGTCCCACCTGAGGGCCGCAGTACGCCATCGCTCCGCAGAACTCTTATGGCGGGGGGGGGGGGGCACGGCGAGATCCCCAGCACCTCGGAGCCTGGGGCAACGCCGGGGCCCGACCCCGGGCATACCGGGAGGCCCTTGGAAGCTGAGCCAGGTTCAGGGGTCCACCCAGCCCGGCTCCAGCCCTCCCGACCCATCACCCCCACCTGGTGGGGGCGAGAAAGCAAAGTCTGGAGCCAGGGGTCCGGCCATGGGGAAGGCGGGCACCCCAAGCAGGGGCCCTGACGCAAGGAGGGCTTACCCAGGACTGCTTCCCCTCCTTCCCCAATCCCACCCTTAGCCTTGACCTCTGGCCCTGCCCCCAGGTGGGTGGAGGAGTAGTCAATCTATTCAGTCTTTTCTACCTGATCTTGATTTAATTTTGGTAAATGGAATCTATCAAGAAAATTGTCCATTTTCCTTGTATTTTCAAATTTTGTGGTACATAGGCGTTTGTAGTAAAACCTAAGTTTTTACACCTTGGGATACACCCAGGCCGACGTGGGGCTCACCCTGGGCTTTCTCTTTGGAAAGGTGTTCAGCCAGACCACCATCTGCCACTTTGAGGCCCTGCAGCTCAGCTTCAAGAACATGTGTAAGCTACGGCCCATGCTGGAGAAGTGGGTGGAGGAAGCCGACAGCAATGAGAACCTTCAGGAGCTTTGCAAAACGGAGACCCTGCTGCAGGCCCGCAAGAGGAAGCGGACGAGCATTGAGAACCGTGTGAGGGGAAACCTGGAGAGCATTGTTTGGATTTCCTCAGTGTCTGTAGTTATGTCCCCCTTTTCATTTCTGAATTGCTGATATGGATAGTTTCTCTCTGTCTTTTAGTTAGTTTGGCTAAGGGTTTGTCTATCTTTTTGATTTTCTCAAAGAACCAGCTCTTGGTTTCATTGAGTCTGTGAATAGTTTTATTTGATTCTCATTTATTGATTTCAGCTCTGAGTTTGATTAATTCCAGCTGTCTACTCCTCTTGGGTGTGTCTGCTCTTTTTTTTTTTCCCTAGGGTTTTCAGGTGGACCATTACGTTGCTAGTATGAGATGTTTCAATTTTTTTCTTGAAGGCACTTAGTGCTATGAATTTTTCTCTTAGCACTGTTTTCATTGTGTCCTATAAGTTTGGGTATGTTGTGTCTTCATTTTCATTGAATTCTAGGAAGACTTTAATTTCTTTCTTTATTTCTTCCCTAACCCAGCTGTCATTTAGTAGGGAGTTGTTCAGTTTCCATGTGTGTAGGCTTTTTGCTATATCTGTTGTTGTTGAGGTCCAGCTTTCTTCCATGGTGGTCAGCTAGAATACAGGGAATTATTTAAAACTTCTTGTATCTTCTGAGGATTGCTTTGTGACCAACTATATGGTCTATGTGACCAACTATTTTGGAGAAGTTTCCATGAAGTGCTCAAAAGAAGGTACACTCTTTTGAATTTGGGTGAAAATTTCTGTAGACATCTATCAGGTCCATTTGATTTAGGACCTCTGTATGTGCCTTTATTTCTCTTTTTGGCTTCTTTCTCGATAATTTGTCCCTTGGTGAGAGTGGAGTGTTGAAGTCTTCCATTATTAAGGTATTGGAATTCATGTTCAATTTAAGCTCTAATAATGTTTCATTTACAAATATAGGCTCTCTTGTATTTGGGGCATAGATGTTCAGATTTGTTATGTCCTCCTGGTGAATTTTTCCTTTGATGAGAATGAATTGCCCCTCCTCATTTTTTTTTATTAATTTTAGTTGAAAGTCTATTTTATTAGAAATTAGGATAGCTATTTCAGCTTGTTTTCTGGGTCCATTTGGTTTAAAAATATTTTTCCAGCCCTTTACTTTGAGGTAGTGTTTATCTTTGTTGCAGAGGTATGTTTCTTGGGTACATCGTAATGTTGGATCCTGTTTCTGAAACCATTCTGTTACTGTGTCTTTTTATTGGAGAGTTGAGTCCATTGATATTGATAGATAAGAGTGACCAATGAATGTTAGTTCCTTTTATTGTGGAGTTGATGGTGTTACTGTGATTAACTGCTTGTTTTCTTTTAAGTTTTGTTGAGGAATTATCTGTATCCTATGTTTACTTGGGTATAGTTGTTTTCATTGGATTGGACTTTTCCTTCTAGTATCTTCTGTAGGGCTGGGTTGCTGTGTAGATATTGTTTAAACTTAGTTTTGTCATGAAATGTTTTGCTTTCTCCATCTATGTTGATTGAAAGCTTTGCTGGGTAGAGTAGTCTGGCTTGGCATCTTTGGTCCCTTAAAGTCTGCATGACATCTGCCCAGGCCCTTCTAGCTTTCATAGTTTCTGTTGAGAAGTCTGGTGTGATTCTGATAGGTTTACCTTTATATGTTACTTGGCCCTTTTCCCTTGCTGCCTTTAATATTTTTTCTTTGTTCTGTAGGTTTATTGTTTTGACTATGATGTGATGTGAAGAGTTTCTTTTCTGGTATAGTCTATTTGGTGTTCTGTAGCATCCTGTATATTTATGGGCATCTCTTTAAGTTCGGAAAATTTTCTGTTATGATGTTCTTAAAAATATTTTCTGGACCTTGGAGCCTCAAATCTTCTTTTTCATCTATTCCTATTATTCTTAGATTTTGCCTTTTCATGGTGTCCTTGATTTCTTGGATGTTTTGTATTTGGGACTTTTCTGATTTCCCCTTTTCTTTGAGAGAAGTATCAATTTCGGCAAGTGTATCTTCAGCATCTGAGAGTCTGTCTTCCATCTCTTGTATTCTATTGGTGATGCTTACCTTTGTGGTTCTTGATCTTTTCTCTAAGTTCTCCAGTTCCACAATTTTCTCTGTGTTTTCTTTATTGATTGTAATTCTGTTTTCATGCATTCACCATTTTCTTCATCTGTTTGAATGTGGATTCCTGTCTTTCTATGAAGGCTTCTATTTTTTTTTTTTGTTCATTTCCTCTCCACGTGCCACTAATTGTGCTTCTACTTGTGCCTCTACTGTTTAACTAATATTGCCTGTATTTTTTTAGAGCTTTTCTCATTTCCTCTTTATTTGCCACCGTATGTGTGGCTATTTCTTTGAGAGTTTTGCTCATTTCCTCTTTATTTGCCTCTACTTGTGTGGCTATTTCTCTGAGAGATTTGTTTGTTTCCTCTTTATGTGCCTCTAATAACTGGATAAGCATAGCTTTAAAGTAATTTTCCTGTGTTTCTGATGTACTGAAGTGTCCATTGATTTGGGGGCGTTGCTGGTGGAGCCATGATGTCCTGATTTTTGTTGGGTGTGTTCTTACACTGACCTCTGCCCGTCTGCTTATTCATAACCTTCACTGTTTGTTCTTGGAGTCTGTACTTCATACTGGTGTACCGTCTTTCTCTGGTGTCTGGAGTATTCTTCAGGAATATGAGAGAGTTCCAATGGTTTAATAGTGTGTGTTGATGTTACAGCTGTACCTAGGGGAGGAAGAGCCACTGGTGCAGAATCACAATTGTGGGGGAGCAAGCGTGCCCATGTGCATGGATGTGTGTCTTGAAGGACAGAGTGCTAGAGAGTGTGGATGCTTGGAATGTGGGGGGGTGCAGGTGCAAGAGGGGGTGCAGTTGCTAGCGCTGTCTGGGGTTGCAGTTTGTTGATACTGTTTGTGGACTCAATGTGCCTGCTCTTATTTCCCGAATACCTCAGTGGTCTACAGTCCTGTCATACTGTAGTTCTAGTATTCAGATCTTTCTGGGCTCAAGAATTGTTTGCCTGAGCTTCACTGGTAGACACGCTCAGCAGGGGTTTCGATGTTGATAATGCTGTACTGAGAATTCCCATCTTGGAGGCTGGTGTTGAAGACCACTGGTAGTCCAGCCACCATGGCAGAACTAGGAAGCTGCTGGAACAGATGCCTTCTGAAATGCCCTGGGGAGCCACGAACTTGATTGGCCTAGTGGAGTCCTCGGCACTATGCTCTGTGCTAGGAGCTGTGGGCACTATAGCCCAGGCACTGTGGGCTGCCTCTGCAGCCTCCACCTCTTCCAAGGAGGGAGAAGGAAGGCTTGTAAGGGGAAGTGCTGGGTGATTGAGTATTCTCTGTTTCCAATCTCAAGCAGGGTTTCTGTGCTAGAGGCAGCCAGCACTGTGCTCTGTGCTAGGAACTGTATGCTCTTTGGACCACCTCCACTGCCTCCACTGCCTTTGCTGCTGCTTCCCCATTGAGTAGGGAGGCCCATTAAAGGGGAAGTGCCTGGGAATTGGGTCCCCAGGTGAAGTTCCCAGAGAAGTCCGTGGTTGACCTGAATCCCAGTGGTCTCAGCTCAGGGTTTGTCCCCTTTCTCCCTGGAAGCCTCTATGTCAATGTCGTGGATTCAGCTCCCTGTCCACGCACCAATTTCGAAGTTTTAGATCCTCTGCCCTTCAGATATGGTGTGCGCTGGTTGCTGCCATCTTGGATCTCTGGTCTCTTTTTTGTTGCTGCGATAAACACCACAACTAAAAGAATTTAGAAGACTACAGGGTTGTTTGTTTTCACCTTGTACTTCAGGTCATAGTCTACCACTGAGGGAAGCTAAGGCAGAAACTCAAGGCAGAAACCTGAAGCAGAAGCCGTGGAAGGATGCTGCTTACTGACTTGTCTTCTACTCTATACTCAGCTTAGAGTCACCTGCCTAGGGATGGTGCCACCCACACTGGACTTGGCCCACCTACATTAATCATTTGTAAAGGCAACCTCTTACAAATATTCCACAGGTAAATCTAATTTTGAGTTTATTCAATAAAGATTTCCTGTTCCTGGCTCGCTCTAGGTTGTATCAAGCTGACAATAAAAACTAACAACTACACTTGACTAGGTTTAGTCAAAATTTTAATTTATTAAATTATTTTATATTTTTAGACTTGTGAATAAGAATATTTTTTTTTTCTGAATTCTTCCTTAGCATGTTCACTACTGGTTTAGGTGAAAGCTGATGGGTTTTGCATACTAATTCTTCCTGCCACTTTGTTGAAAGTGTTTATCAGTTCTGAGAGTTTTCTGATGGGGCCTTTCTTTCTTGTGTTAATTTTTATCTTATTTATTTACTTTACATTCCAAGGGTGCCCCTCCCTTCCTCCCTCTCTCCCTCCCCTTCTCCTTCCTTCCTTCCTTCCTTCCTTCCTTCCTTCCTTCCTTCCTTCCTCCCTTCCTTCCTCCCTTCCTTCCTCCCTTCCTTCCTTCTTTCCTTTGTTTTAAGACAGGGTTTTTGTGTAGCCCTGGCTGTCCTGGAACTCACTCTGTAGACCAAGATGGCCATGAACTCACAGAGATCTGCCTGTCCATGCCTCTAGAGTGCTGTGATTAAAGGTATGTGCACTGCCTTTTGCTTTTGTAGAGCCTTTAGAGTCTCTTATGTCAGAATTATATCATCTGCAAGTAAGTGTGCTTTAATTTATTCCTTTTTTTAAACGATATCCTCCTTGTTTGCTTCTCTTATTTCTTTTTTTTTTAAAGATTTATTTATTATTTATACAGTGTTCTGCATGTATGTATGCCAGCAAGTCAGAAGAGGGCACCAGATCTCACTATAGATGGTTATGAGCCACCATGCGGTTGCTGGGAATTGAACTCAGGACCTTTGGAAGAACAGTCAGTGCTCTTAAGCTCTGAGCCATCTCTCCAGCCCGCTTCTCTTATTTCTTAAGCTAAGACTTCCAGCACAATATTGAATAAGAACTTAGAAAATAAAGTTGTAAAATAAACAGTTTTGTTCCTGATTTTATAGTTCAGATTCAGTGAGGATTTCCTCATTTGGTCTAATTTGTCTGCAAATTTGTTACATGTACCCTTTATTAGGAATATTATTATATTCCTTATATTTCCTGGTTTTTTAAAGGACTTTTATTATGAAGCAATGTTGGCATTATTGAAAGCTGTTTATACAACCACTGAGACCACCGAGTGACTTGTGTCTTTCAGCCATTCATATGGCATATTGGATTTATTGTTTTTCATGTGCCAAATCATATCTGCACCTTTAGACCATCGTAATCATGGTGGATAACATTTCAAGACATGTTTTTAATTATGTGCCCATATCTGTGTGTAGCTATGTGCACATGAGTGCAGCAGTCCAAAGAAGTCAGAAGAAGGTTTTGTGGACCCAGGGGCTGGAGTCACAGGTAGTTGTAAGCTTTTTGACATAAATTTTAAGAACCAAACTCGCACCCTCTACAAGACTAATATGCAATCTTAATCACTGAGTCAGCTCTCCAGCCCATGAATTATCTTTTTGATGTGTTCTTAAATTTGGTTTACTAGTATTTTGTTGGTAACTTTTGCATCTAGGTACTTCAAGGAGATTGGCCTATGAAATACTTGTTCCTGACTCTTTATCTGCATAATAATACCACAGTAATATTGGCAGTGTAAAAACAGTCTGTTAGTGTTCTTTCTTTTTGTGATTTATAGAATAGTTTGAGAAACACTGGTAATAGTTTTGTTTTGAAAGTTTGGTAGAATTTTATCAACGAACCTATCTGGGCCTGGTCTTTTTGGCAGCTGGGAGATTTAAAAAGTTATTGTTTTAATCTCAATGCTCATTATAAGTCTGTCAAATTATTTATGTAATCTTGGTTTAAATTTATAGGTCATATTCATTTAGAAAATTTTCTCTCTCTATTTTAGTTTAGTGGAATACATGTTCTTAAGGTAAGGTCTAATGATCCTGTGAATTTCAATGGGATATGCCATAGTTACTCATTTTCATCTTAACTTCTATTCTCTCTATCCCCCCCTCTTTTGGTTAGTTTCACTAAGAATTTATCTATTTTATTAATCTTTTTCAAAAAGCCAATTTTGTTTTATTTATTATATGCATTGTTCTTTTTAAAATCCCTGTTTTGATAATTTCTGCTTTGATCTTCATCCTTTCTATCTACTGATTTTTGTTTTGTTCTTATTTTTTTCCAAGGCAATAATATGCATCATTAAGTTATTTATTTGTGACCTTTGTGACTTCCTAATGTAAGCACTTGCAGCTATAAACTTTCCTCCCAGAACTGCTTTTATTGTGTTGCAGAGGTTTGGATGCATTATGTTTTCATTTTCATTCAGCTCTACTTTTTATTTTAATGTCCTGCTTAATTTTTCAAGGACCCATTATTCATCATGTGCTTGTGAATGTATTGTAGTTTCTTTTGCTGTTAGCTTGTAGTTTTATTCAAATGTGATCAAATAGAATATAAGAAATATTTAATTTGTTAATGCTTGCTCTGTATCCTAATATATAATACATTTATGAGAAAGTTTAATGGGCCTCTAAGAAAAATTATTTTCTACGGTGTTTGGATGGGATGTTCTGTAGATGTCTGTTAAGTTCCTTGGCCTACTATATCATTTAATTAAGATGTCTTCTATACCTTTGGAATGACATTTTTCCCCCTCCTTGTCCATGGGATAAATTTGGTCTTTCCATAGTGTCTTGAGCATTTTGAAAGCATCAATTATAAGTTCTTATTGTCTTCAAGTTCATACGTTTTGCCTTCTCTTTGCTCTATTCTGTTGATGAAGCTTTTTATGGAGTGCTTTATTTGACTTACTGTGTTTTTCATTTCTAGTGTGTCAGAGATTTTCATCAATATTTCTCTTTATTGAAATTTTCTTTCATAACTTGTATCAATTTCTGCACTTCATCCAGCTGTTTATATGTGCTCTTCTGAGATTTGTTAATAAATTAATTTTCTCCTTTGATTTCTTTACACATACTTAGAATCATTATTTTGAGATGTTTGGGATTTTAATTTCATTTAATGCAATCCCACTGGAGGCCATTATTGTGGGATTAGTACTTTTGAAGGCATTATGCTGCATTGGGTTTCACAGTTTTTATATAACTGCACTGGGATTCATGCATCTTGATTATTTCATCACTTGGATTTTTACAAAACCAGTTATATTCTTTCAATTAAAGTATGTGCAATGTTTATTTGGGTCTAGAGATGATGAAGTTTAGGTACATATTTATGAAGCTAAATCCTTAGCCCAGTAGCTCAGGTTGCTTTATCCAACTTGCATATTACTGCCAAAGTAAAATATTAACTGTGTGAGCAGACACAGCTACTGTATACCTACTCTGTAAATGTCATGCCAGCCAACTAGCAATAGCTATTCTTTCACTTAAACAAAAACTGCTAGAGGATAGATAAACAAAGGTACTATTATGCATAATAAAATGTTAGTTGATGAAATTGGGAATATGAAGAAAGTAGTGGGGTGAGAATATTTCTCTGTGGATGTATAAAAGTATTAGCTTTCCTTAAATACCTATATAAGAAAAGTAACTAGGAGGGGAATGTTGGGATACTGTTAGGGTTCATGGATTTTAATTGTCAAAGCTATGGAAAGTCATATTTAATAAGTTTAAAGAGAAGAAGATAAGGAGGAGTGAAAAAGCTAAGAACAAATGAGTGAATATATTAATCATGCATCAGAAGAATAGAGGAGTCTGCTAACTAGTATATTGGGTAAAGAATTTTGAACAATCCTAAAATTTTAATGAGCAACCTGCTAATTGACAGTAAGATTTTTCTGTGGCATATAGGCTAGAGTAAAGATTTTAAAAATAATAATATTAAAATATGACAAAAACTAACCAACAAAAAGATACAAGATATAAAAGTACAACAGAATAAAAGTATAACTGGCAGTTTTTCTTCCTTGTTGAGAAAGGTTTTGATTTTTTTGTTTGTTTACAATGTTTCATGTAGTAGACTACACCGATGAGAAAGGTGAAATTTTCAGCTCAGGTTCAAACCTATGGAACTAGATTTGCTGTATGTATTGCCCAGTGGAGTTTGGACCAGTTACTCTTTGGAATGAATTTTTATTCCAACTCTGTTGAGCAATGAAATTCTCATTTTTCTAGTTCATTTTCTTTTGAGCTCAGCTCAGTGCTATTGGGGAAGCTGTGGTTGTAGCTGAAATCCTTGGTCTCAGCAGCCGACTTAGTGTTAATGGTTCTGGTGGCTATGAAGGTTGTAAGTCATTGCCTGGGAGGTTTCATGACCTGGGCTAGTCTTTGTGTTCTGTTTCAAGAACCCTGCTTGCCTGGCTTCACCTCCAGTTATTGGGTTCCTCATTCTTGGAACTGACCTCTTCACCAATTGCATCTGCATTCTTTGCACCAGCTTTTTCTGCAGCTCTTAAAGGCTCACATGCCCCAAATTGTATAAGTGTTTGTTTGTGCTCTCTTAGTCACTGTAGATCTGACTAAAAGAAGTAAGCAACAACTTTTAGGTCCTATCTATTTATATGTCTGTGTCTCTATATTTAGAAGAAGTTTTGCTCTAATTTAATTGAAATGATTATCTTCTTTCTTCTACTTGGTTGAGTCTATTGGTGATGCTTTCCACTATGTATTTTAAAATTATTTTATGATTCTTTGAGTTCAATTACATTTCTGTTTTTTTCAAAATGATAATTTCCTTGCTTACTTTCTCTTGAATGCTACTGATTTTCTTTCCAAGTCCCTGACTATATTCATCTGTCATTTTTTTTTGCATCCTCTTTGAGGTCAGTGATATTTACTTCTAAATTTGTGAAATCTTAATCTGGTATGTTATGCAGCTCAGTATCTACTGGTTAGGAGTTGAGAAGTTATGATTTTTTTTTTGAAGCAGCCACACTGCCTTAGCTTTTGTGTCATGCTTCTTGTGTTACTGAGTTGTAATTTGTGTATCTGTTGGCTTGGATATTTCCTCTGGTTTCATTTGGGGATTGTCTTATGATTTGCGATCATAAGAAGAGGATTCATGATCTAGTGCCATTCAGAAAGATGCTGGAAGGAAGTCAACAAAACACACAAAACATAGAAATACTTTAAACGGATGAATTCCCACCAAAAACAAAACAAAACAAAAAAACAACAACAAAAAACCCCCACCAATACCAATAGCGATAGAATAAAAAAAATGGTCAAAATAATGTACAATGTTCTATGATACTAGAAATTCTTTATGGGAAATATGCAATCAGTAAATGATGAGATACAGAAGGAGACAGGGAAAATAGAAAAGAAGTTAGGTTAAAGAAATGAAAAAAATGACAAGATGAATGGAGAATGTGGTTGAGCAGAGTGAAGAAAAGCAAGAAATTAGTGGAAAAAATAGATAAAGATACTAAATATAGGGCATTTCTAAAACAAAATTAGATAAATATCAGAAAGTATAAACAAAAAATGAGCATTTTCCTTTTAAAAAAAAAACATATCCTTCACTCTGCCTCCACCAATGAACACTGTAGAAAGAAAAACAGGGACTGACAGAGTTCAAAAAAAAAAAAAAGAATGGAAAAAAGGTTACAAAATTTAATTTAAAAAAATCAGAGTTTAAAGATTCCTGTTGTCAAAACCTGATGACCTGGTGAACTATGATCTCCAACACATAAGCTGTGGCACAAGTGCTTGCTCTCTCTCTCTCTCTCTCACACACACACACACACGCACACACACACACACACAGACACACACTAAAATAAGCATAAACAAAATTAAATGAATATGTGGACGGGAATAAAGGGTAAAGAACTTAGTTCTTTTAAATATAAAAACATTGAGATACTACAAAGAATAACAGGAGATACACAAGGGACGAGAGAAGACAGAGGTAGGGTGGCAGTGGAGTAGTTTCTCCTGGGTCCATGAGAACTGAAGACCCTTCGTTATACTCAAGGGGTGGGTGGTGTCAGCTGCACTGCTTTTCCTAGGGTTTTTGCTGGTGTTGAGCCTGTGTTGGAAAAGTGTCCAATGTCCTCCAGAGCTATCTTCACTTTGGTTGCTGCCTTTCTTTGCATACCAGGGGCCTCTGCTGGCCACACTCAGCTTTGCAGTCTGGGGACTGGGCAGGCTCTTCCACTCTTGGGCTGCCTCCTCCCTACAAGATCACTGGGGGCTGAACAATGTAGTTGTCAGGTTTCTTTCAAGTGTGCTGAGAGCTGGAGAAGCAACCTCAGCTCAGTGATCATAGTGTGGAGGACCTCTCTTTGCGCTTTCCAAACCCAAGTATTTCTTTTTCTCTTGGAGGAATAAAACTGTAAAAGCCAAGCAGTTCTAAGAGCTTCAGGGTTTTGCACTCTACAACAGTGAAGACAGACAGGTGGCTCGAAGGCTGAACCTCTTCATTGACTTCAGGCTCAGAGCTACCAAGCTCCATAGTTATTCTGAGCTGTACAGTTCTACATCCCAGGATGCCCCTTCCCTCCCCTCTCCCTCAATCTGTCCATTCCCCTCCCTCCCTCCTCCATCTCTTCCCTTCTGCACAAAGTAGTATGTATCATATACTATGTTTTAGATGTTTTCCCTTTCCACCGTGCATCCTCCTCAGCCACCCTCCTTCCTGCCTTCATGTTGCTTGCATCTGTTGACCTGGAACTGTGTAGTTTAAATTCAAGTTCCTTGGTTTCTGTTTTGTATTTATTCTCCATTTATAGGAAGGACTCAAGGGAAGCTCAGTTTCAAAACATAGGGTCTTGCTCAAGAAGGTTGGCTCCTCACTGCCCTAGGTTGTACAGAGTGGCAAAATGGCTCACTTCTCTATTGCTTATTATCTTTCAGAGAAGTCAGTGCCCATCAAAACCCACAACAGGGTTTGTGAGAGGGCTCGCTTGTTCTCAGGCTAGGACTCAGCCTCTTCTCACCAGAGCCACCTGGCATACCTTTGTGATGATGCTTCTGTTTTCCTGCCCCACTGAGGAGCTCCACAGCTGGTTCTCTGTTCAGCCAGTCTAGATGTTCAGTACATTACCCATTGTTTCCCTGACTCTTTTTTTTTTTTTTTTTTTTAAAGCTGTCTATTAGCACCTGCACAGACTTCCAAAGCTCTTCTTTGTCTCTTTGGATGGACTCTATTCTTACTACCTGGTCTGAATTCTCCTTAGTCAAGCTCCAGAGAGGCATCTTCTACCCAGAAATATGACTTATTCATTTTTGTGTGTGCTTTAAAGAAGCTTATTGGAGTCTACCTCCAGTAAAGCCCACAGGTCTTACTGGTCAGTTGGCTAAGTATCACCACTCAAGCTATCTGAGAGATCACATCACAGCACAGGGACCGTGTCTAGTATCAGAGTTTCATGAATCTTTCCTCTAGTCTCCTGTCACACCTTTACCATCCACATAACACTGACTTCTGGCAAACATAACCAAAGACCAGTTTTGTCTGTCTTTATACATCATATAACCAGAAACACACTCTGTGCATATACATCTTATCATTATATTGTTCCTGTTTTTGAAGCAGGATAGCTTCATAGCTTATCTGTTCAGCAGGGATGTGTTCTGCTGAGAAGCATTTGATTATATAGATGAGAGCTCTCCTCTCAGAAGGGAAGTCAAAATCTTGTCTCTGAGCGAGAAGCTCAGCCCTGAAGGCTGCAGTGCTGTGGGCTGAGACGACACCTCTGACAACCGTTCCAGGTTTCTCCTGCTTTAGGGACATGGCTGTTATTAGTTCCAGGGTATTTTTTCTTTCTCCGTGTATCAACTTTAAGTCCTGCACTTGACAGAAGATAGGCCACCAACCTTGCCCTCCAGCCACTGGCTGTCAATTCAGTGGCAGGTCCCTACACCTCCACACCTGGGGGCCAAACCCTCACAGCTGGTCCTGTCACTGTTAATTCAGTGCCACAGATATCTCATCAGCCAGCCAGATTTTCTTTTCTTTTCCTTCCCCCTTCCTTTCCTCCTTCCTTCCTTCCTTCCTTCCTTCCTTCCTTCCTTCCTTCCTTCTTTCCTTCCCTCCCCTTTCTTTCTTTCTTTCTTTCTTTCTTTCTTTCTTTCTTTCTTTCTTTCTTTCTTTCTTTCTCTCTCTCTCTTTCTTTTTCTTTCTTCCTTCCTCTTTTCTCCTCTCTCTTCCTTCTCCTGTTTTTCATCCTCCTTCCCTTATTTCTGCTAAATGCAATAAGATGAAGCCACAGCCTCTCTCCACTGGTTCCTTGTGTGTGGGAAGCAGGGAATACCTTTTTGCCTAACCATCTAGAAGAAACTGATCTACAGCAGGCGAGGGCCCAGGCTCTTCTCATTTCACTCACCTTGTTCTCCTTGTTAGTTAAGCAAGTTATGGAGGAGGAAGGAAAATGCTTCTTGGGAGGCTTGCCTTGAGAGGCAAATGACCTTTTTTGGGAAAGTAATCATGTCCTATAGGTGCATCTATGACTTCAGTAATTTTCATAGACATTGTATTTTGCAGGGTGACCAGGCATAACATCCTGCTAGCCCAGAAGTTCTCAATCTGTGGGTTGCACACTCTTTTGGGGAAACAAATGACCCTTTCACAGGGGTCACCTAAGACCACCAGAAAACACAGATATACACATTACAATTCATAACAGTAGCAAAATTACAGTTTTGAAGTAGTAGCAACATACTTTTATGAGGAGGGAGTCACCACAACACAAGGGTGGCACCATTAGGAAGGTCGGGAACCACTGCGTCAGCTGATGCATGGCACTTTCCAGATACTGCTTTGCACCCTTGGGCAGAGAAGGTGGTCACTGCTTTTAGCAGTCAGTGGCACTAGGCTGTCACCACTTGCCTTACATGCTGTTAATTTGTTACACGGTTCTGAGAGCTCCAAAGCATAACAGAGAGCTGTGACATGACTGCCCTTCATTTTGCTTCCATATAGGAGATTTTTGTGTTCTTTTGAAGCACAGGCTTTCTTTTCTTTTTCTTTTTATTATTAGTTACATTTTATTAACTCTGTATTCCAGCTGCTCCCTCATTCCCTCCCAATCCTACCCGCCCTCCCTCATCTCCTCCCTGCCCTTTTCCAAGTCCACTGATGGGGGCGACCTCCTCCCCATTCATCTGATCCTGTTTTATCACATGTCTTCAGGACTGGCTGCAAAGTCCTCCTCTGTGACCCTAACAGGACTGCTCCTCCCTTGAGGGGTCAAAGAGTCAGCCATTGAGTTCATGTCAGAAATAGTCCCTGTTCCCCTTACTAGGGAAAACCAATTGGTTACTGAGCTACCACGGGCTACATCCGACCAGAGGTTCGAGTTTTTATTCATACATGGTCCTTGGTAGAGTATCAGTCTCAGAAAAGACCCCTGGAAGCACAAGTTTTCAATGTGTGAATAAGCTTCAGCAAAAAATAAATAAGCAAGAGTACTGTTATCAAAGAGGACATGTTTTGAAAAGTATGGAGTAAAAACTCTCCTTAGTTGTTATGTTATGATGCAATTTATACAAAACTTAGAAGTATGGAGAGGATACCTAATGCTCTGGCCTTGGAATACTTAAACATGTGTAAAAGACTACAGGTGGCCTTACATCAGTATTTTAAGCTTAGTAATGACCCCAAAAGATTTTTGCATATTCAAAACGGTGCTGTGATAAATGTATTTAAATGGCTATCATTGACTTTTCATCTTCAGATCATTTCATGTCAAAATGTTCTGGATGAGTTCATTTTTGAGAGTTGCTAAATTTTAGGTTCCGGCAAAGAAATGAAATTGATGGCATTCTTGGATTTCTTGAACTAAATGTCCAAGGATTGAGCTTCAGAGGTGATTCAGCCCCAGAAACTGATTTGTGACAAGAGGTTCACCCAGGTTTGGAAGCCATGTGAAGCATGGCATTTAAGTCAACTTCAGCCCCTTTGTCCAATATTGCCATCTTCCATGCATTCCTTTGTAAAGTGTTTTTCTTTTGATTGTGTTGTTTCAACTGTTGCTCTGAAGTGTACATCTGGTAAGGGGGGACATTTTTGAGTTAAAAAGGAGAGGCAGAAGTAGAGAGGAAAGAGGAGGGACAGAGAGAGAGACTCACAGTGAATTCTTACTGCATGGGAAAGTATGGTGGACACAGTGTCTGGTGGATCAGTGGATCACCACTGTAGCCTGGTCAGGGACGTTAGATGCTAACTGCAGGCCTTGATGGTGACTTTTGTAGCTGAGCTTAAACCTCTCGAAATCAGAGAGGCCTTTCTGTACCTGTGTCCCTGGATTCCAAAGAGCTTGTGGGAAGAGCCCTTTGTTTCACAAAAATCTGTAAAAGTCACTCTGGACTGGGGATCATGTTGGTTTGTTTCAGTGCTGTAGGCAGTGCAGACATCCAGCATGCTTGACGATGCAGGAGGCATGCTGTGAGGGTCGAGATGTGAAGGAGAGAAGAGAAATGATGCAATTTCTTCTTAGGCTGAGGACAAGGGGAGCACAAACTAACGGTACGGGTGAGGAAATTTGTATTAGGGGATAAACAAATGAGTCCTGTGCCCGCCTCTTTAAGTCTCTTCAAAGCCATGCTCATTTCTCTTTTTTGATTACCAGGTAGAGCAGTCCTCGGTCTCTTGGGGAGTACTTTTTTTCTGTGATCTGGCATAAACGACCCCTCAGGGCTCAAAGACAAGCAGGAGACTGATGATCCAGGCATGCACCTCTTAATCAAGCTGTGGTGTTCAGTCTTCCAACGAGCTATTTAAAAAATACATCTACAGGATCTCAGCTGCGGCTATCACATCCTATTTACTCCAACTTTCGCTTTTGAAAAATCTGAAGGAATTCTCATGTAAGCCGCGACCAAAGGAAAGGGCATGCTAAAACATCATCTATACAGGGGAAGGATATTTCTTCATTGTAAATTCAGTTGCTGATTTTATGAGCCGTGGCACGACCTTCCAGCCAACTCCAGGGTTGTGTGGTTGAACACAGCAAACATAAACTGGCATGGCTCCTGCCGTTGTAGAGGATGCTCAGCATTACTGGATTCTGGCTGCTGTTATTATGAGGACTTTAAAGCTAAGAAAAGGTGGTGTATGTAGCACATTTTTCTTCCCACTTTGCTTATGGGCTACCTACGATCTGTGGGTTGAGTTCCTCCCACCCAGTTTTACCCACCCGAGCTTTGCTGAGAGAGCAGATGCATGTCAAATATGACCACCCCCACTTCTACAGAGGAGACATCAGATACGCAGAAGTAAAATCCAAAGGAACACCACGTCAGACCTAATCTAGCAAATACAATTTGTCCTTATTTGACTGAAAATTTCCTGTTAGAAAACAGTTTGCTAGTGAAATGGTTATGGCTGTCGGGTAGTATTTTACAAGGAAGATAGTAGATCCATTCTTTATAAGACACAAAAACTTGGTTAAATTTTGAAGTAAGTTCATTTTGGATGGAGGCCACTGTCTGTGCCTTCTCAGATCGATTCCCCAACCTCTGGAGAGCTCTACCCAACTCTGTCCTCCCGAGAAATACACGGTAGCCACCCCTAGTTAAAGGTCTTTTCCTTTAGAGAGAGGTGGACAGCACAATGACCATATGCTTGCTGTTCTCTTTGGTTGGAAACTGTACTTCACCGAAGCTGCTCACAGTGATAGAAAATGAGGTTAGTAAAATGTAAGATGTCTAGCCCACTGATGCAGTGTGCATCATGCCCCACAGGATATTCTGTGCAACTCACCTGTACATCCAGTGCCACTAGGAACACACTAAGACCAGGGTGATCTCTTAAAAAATTCAGGTACTTGAAAAATGAAATTTATTACTTTTATGTATTTTAAAATGCCCCCCTTCCTTTTATGAGACCTTGACATTTCCCAGGCCACTTATGCGATGTTCTCTTTCTAAATGTTGTTGGAAGGACAACCATTTGGGAGCTGCATGGGCTGTGATGTAACCTAACTTGCTGGTCTTTTCTAGACAGAAAGAGGCAATGCTGTGATATACAGGGCATATTAATCGTGCAGGCAGATTTAAAACAGGCCTAGCCTTCATACTCTTTGGTCATGAGAAGTAGGGCATCAGTTAATACACCTAACCTAGGCATCCCGACCTGCTATTCTACTAAAGGCATTTTACTGGCACAGGGAAACAACACACAGTAGACATTGTACAGTAGGGAAAGGTAGAAATGTGGGTGAACTCCTTGTTCAGGAGAGTGTCTTTTCTCTGCATTTATACACATTTCTCCACATTTTCGTTTTCAAAGTGATTTACATACAACAAAACAAAACAAAAAATAAGAGTAGTGAAAACACCTGCCTATCTCTGACTGGCCTCACCAATTAACATTCTGTAACACTTGTGCCCTCTTCCTTCCCACGTATTCATACATACAATATTTTGATTAATTAATTCGTATTTTGACATTCCATACGTACACATAATGTGTTATGGTTACACTCTCCTCCCCCTTTTCTTTTTCCTTCCACCTCTGTCACCTACTGCTTCCCTCTTAATCTGTTTCCCACATTTGTGACTTTGTTTTTTTTTTTTTTGTGACCCATTATGTTTATCCAGGGCCATCTGTGTAACCTTCTGTCTAGAACCTTCTGCTGGAGCCTGGTGGGCTCACCAGTGGATACACAACTGGAGACAGTGATTTCTCTCGCAGAACCTGTCAGTTGTTGATAGTTCAGTATTGAGGCATGGGGACCCAGGACCCCTCCCCCATTTGTGCCTGAATACTGGCAAGACCAGGCTGGTGTAGAACCTGCCAGTAACCATAGCTGCTAACACACACACACACACACACACACACACACACACACACACACAATTTTTAAAAATTTTTTATTAATTACACTTTATTCATTTTGTATCCCCCCATAAGCCCCTCCTTCTTCCCCTCCCAATCCCACCCTCCCTCCCCTTTCTGCATGAGTGCCACTCCCCAAGTCCACTGATAGGGGAGGTTCTCCTCTCCTTCTTTCTGATCTTAGTCTATCAGTTCTCATCAGAAATGGCTGCATTGTCATCTTCTGTGGCCTGGTAAGGCTGCTCCCCCCTCAGGGGGAGGTGATCAATGAGCAGGCCAATCAGATTATGTCATAGGCAGTCCCTCTTCCCATTACTATGTAAACCACTTGGACACTGAACTGCCATGGGCTACATCTGTGCAGGGTTCTAGATAATCTCCATGAATAGTCCTTGGTTGGAGTATGAGTCTCTGGGAAGTTCCCTGTGTTCAAATTATCTTGTTCTGTTGCTCTCCTTGTGGAGTTCCCGTCCCCTCCAGCTCTTACTGTTTCCCACTTCTTACATAAAATTCCATTCACTCTGCCCATCAGTTGGCCATCAGGCTCAGCATCTGCTTTGACAGTTTATTACTGCAGAGGCTTTCAGAGGCCCTCTGTGGCAGGTTTCAAGGTTGTTTCCTGTTTTCTTCTGGTTTTCAGAGGGCCTCCATAGCAGGTTTCGAGGTTGTTTCCTATTTTCTTTTTCTTCTGATGTCCATCCTCTTTGCCTTTCAGGATGGGGATTGAACATTTTAGTTAGGGTCCTCTCTTTTGCTTAGTTTGTTTAGTTGTACATATTTTAGTGGGTTTATTCTATATTGTATGTTTATATGCGTGAGTATATACCATGCGTGTCTTTTTGCTTCTGGGACAACTCACTCAGGACGATCCTTTCCAGGTCCCACCATTTACCTGCAAATTTCATGATTTCCTTATTTTTCATTGCTGAGTAATACTCCATTGTATAGATGTACCACAGTTTCTGCATCCATTCTTCAGTTGAGGGGCATCTGGGTTGTTTCCAGCTTCTGGCTATTACAAATAAAGCTGCTACAAACATGGTTGAGCAAATCTCCTTTTTGTGTACTTGAGCCTCTTTTGAATATATGCCTAGGAGTGGTATGGCTGGATCTTGAGGAAGCGCTATTCCTAGTTGTCTGAGAAAGCGCCAGATTGCTTTCCAGAGTGATTGTACAAGTTTACATTCCCACCAGCAGTGGAGAAGGGTTCCCCTTTCTCCACAACCTCTCCAGCATGTGTTGTCCCTTGAGTTTTTCATCTTGGCCATTCTGATGGGTGTAAGGTGAAATCTCAGGGTTGTTTTGATTTGCATTTCCCTAATGGCTAATGAGGTTGAGCATTTCTTTAAGTGCTTCTCTGCCATTCGATATTCCTCTACAGAGAATTCTCTCTTTAGCTCTGTTCCCCATTTTTTAAGTGGATTACTTGGTTTGCTGCTCTTCAGCTTATTTAGTTCTTTATATATACTGGATATGAGTCCTCTGTCAGATAAAGGGTTGGTGATGATTCTTTCCCAATATGTAGGCAGTCGCTTTGTTTTGATGAAGGGGTCCTTTGCCTTACAGAAGCTTTTCAATTTCATGAGGTTCCATTTATTGATTGTTGCTCTTAGAGCCTGTGCTGTTGGTGTTCTGTTCAGGAAGTTTTCTCCTGTACCAATGAGTTCTAGGGTATTCCTCACTTTTTTTTCTAGCCGATTTAATGTGTCTGGTTTTATGTTGAGGT
>NW_026596051.1:1135505-1152681 GCF_907164565.1 Psammomys obesus
TGCTTTTGGTAAGATGGCCATTTTTACTATGTTAATCCTGCCAAGCCGTGAGCATGGGAGATCTTTCCATCTTCTCATATCTTCCTCTAATTCTTTCTTCAGAGACTTGAAATTTTTTTCATACAAGTCTTTGACTTGCTTGGTTAGGTTTACACCAAGGTACTTTATGTCATTTGTGGGTATTGTGAATGGTGTTGTTTCTCTAATTTCTTTCTCAGCCCTTTTGTCTTTTGTATACAGGAGTGCTACTGATTTTTTTGAGTTAATTTTATATCCAGCCACTTTGCTGAAGGTGTTTATCAGCTGTAGGTGTTCCCTGGTAGAGTTTTTGGGGTCACTCATATATACTATCATATCATCTGCAAATAGTGATAATTTGACTTCTTCCTTTCCCATCTGTATCCCCTTGATCTCCTTCGACTGTCTTATTGCTCTAGCAAGGACTTCCAGCACTATGTTGAAGAGATATGGAGACAGTGGGCAGCCTTGTCTTGTCCCTGATTTTAGTGGGATTGCTTTAAGTTTCTCTCCGTTCAGTTTGATGTTGGCTATAGGCTTGCTGTATATCGCCTTTACTATGTTTAGATATGTGCCTTGTAGCCCTGATCTCTCCAGTACTTTAAACATGAATGGATGTTGGATTTTGTCAAATGCTTTTACAGCATCTAGGGAGATTATCATGTGGTTTTTTTTCTTTCAGTTTGTTAATATGGTGGATCACATTGATGGATTTCCGTATATTGAACCACCCCTGCATACCTGGGATGAAGCCTACTTGATCATAGTGGATAATATCTTTGATGTGTTCTTGGATCCGGTTTGCAAGTATTTTGTTAAGTATTTTTGCATCAATGTTCATAAGGGAGATTGGCCTGAAATTCTCTTTCTTTGTTGAGTCTTTGTGAGGTTTAGGTACCAAGGTGATTGTGGCTTCATAGAATGAATTTGGTAATGTTCCTTCTGTTTCTATTTTGTGGAATAGTTTGAAGAGAATTGGAGTTAGCTCTTATTTGAAGGTCTGGTAGAATTCTGCGCTGAAGCCATCTGGTCCTGGGCTTTTTTTGGATGGGAGACTTTTGATGACTGCTTCTATTTCTTTGGGGGATATAGGACTATTTAGTTGATTTACCTGGTCCTGATTCAGCTTTGGTGAGTCAAATCGATCAAGAAAATTGTCCATTTCATTTAGATTTTCAAATTTTGTGGCATATAGACTTTTGAAGTAAGTCCTAATGATTGTTTGGATTTCCTCAGTGTCTGTAGTTATGTCCCCCCTTTCATTTCTGATTTTGTTGATTTGGGTGGTGTCTCTCTGCCTTTTAGTTAGCTTGGCTAAGGGTTTGTCTATCTTGTTGATTTTCTCAAAGAACCAGCTCTTGGTTTCATTGATTCTTTGAATTGTTTTATTTGTTTCTAATTGATTGATTTCAGCCCTGAGTTTGATTATTTCCAGCCGTCTACTCCTTTTTGGTGTGTCTGCTTCTTCTTTTTCTAGGGTTTTTAAGTGGGCCATTAAGTTGCTTGAATGAGCTGTCTCGAATTTCTTCTTGAAGGCACTTAGTGCTATGAACTTTCCTCTTAGCACTGCTTTCATTGTGTCCCACAAGTTAGGGTATGTTGTGTCTTCATTTTCATTGAGTTCTAGAAAGGCTTTAATTTCTTTCTTTATTTCTTCCCTGACCCAGCTGTCATTTAGTAACAAGTTGTTCAGTTTCCATGAGTGTGTAGGCTTTTTGCTATTTCTCTTGTTGTTGAAGTCCAGCTTTATTCCATGGTGATCAGACAGGATACAAGGGATTATTTCAGTCTTCTTGTATCTGTTGAGGCTTGCTTTGTGACCAACTATATGGTCTATTTTGGAGAAGGTTAAATGAGGTGCTGAGAAGAAGGTAAATTCTTTTGTGTTTGGGTGTAAAGTTCTGTAGATGTCTGTGAGGTCCATTTGATTCATGACCTCTGTCAGAGATATTGTTTCTTTGTTTAATTTCTGTTTTGTTGACCTGTCCTTTGTTGAGAGTGGGGTGTTGAAGTCTCCCACTATTAATGTGTGGGGATCTATATGTGGTTTAAATTTTATCAATGTTTCTTTTACAAATGTGGGTGCTCTTGTATTTGGTGCATAGATGTTCAGGATTGTGATGTCTTCCTGGTGGAATTTTCCCTTGATGAGTATGAAGTGTCCTTCCTCATCTCTTTTTATTAATTTTGGTTGAAAGTCTATTTTATCAGATATTAGAATGGCTACTCCTGCTTGTTTCTTGGGTCCATTTGCTTGGAAAGTCATCTTCCAACCTTTTACCCTCAGGTAATATCTATCTTTGTGTCTTAGGTGTGTTTCTTGTATGCAACAGATTGCTGGGTTTTGTTTACGTAACCATTCTGTTAATCTGTGTCTTTTTACTGGAGAGTTGATTCCATTGATGTTGAGAGAGATTAATGACCAGTGGCTGTTAGATCCTTTGATTTTGATGTTGGCTGTGTTCATAAGTTTGTGTGCTTGGTTGCTTTTTGTTTTGCTGTAGTAAGGTTAATTATTTCCTGTGTTTTCTTTACAGAAGCTAATTTTCTTGGGTTGTATTTTCCCTTCCAGTGTCTTCTGTAATGCTGGATTTGTGTGTAGGTATTGTTAAAATTTGTTTTTGTCATTGAATATCTTGTTTTCTCCGTCTATGAGGACTGAGAGTTTTGCAGGGTATAGTAGCCTGGGTTGACATCTGTGTTCTCTTAGGGTCTGCATGATATCTGTCCAGGCCCTTCTGGCTTTCATAGTTTCTGTTGAAAAGTCAGGTGTGATTCTAATGGGTTTGCCATTATATGTTACTTGGCCTTTTTCCCTTGCAGCTTTTATTATTTTTTCTTTGTTCTGTATACTTCCTGTTTTGATTATTATGTGGCAGGAGGATTTTCTTTTCTGGTCAAATTTGTTGGGTGTTCTGTAGGCCTCATGTATCCTTATTGGCTTCTCCTTTAACTTGGGGAAATTTTCTTCAATGATTTTGTTGAAAATATTTTCTGGGCCTTGGAGAAGGGAGTCTTCTTTTTCCTCTATTCCTATTATTCTTAGGTTTTGTCTTTTCATATTGTCTTGGATTTCTTGGACTGTCTGTGTCAGGAAATATTTGGATTTAACATTTTCTTTGACAGATACATCGATTTCTTCCATTGTATCTTCTACACCTGCGATTCTTTCTTCCATTTCTTGTATTCTGTTGGTTATGCTTACCTCTGTAGTTCCTGTTTTCTTCCCTAAATTCTTCCTCTCCATTATTTCCTCCATTTGTGTTTTCTTTAATTTTTCTAGTTCTATCTTCAGGTCTTGAGTTGTTTTGTTTACTTCCTTCACCTGTCTGCTTGTATTTTCCTCTTTTTCTTTTAGTTCCTTCAACTCTGTCTCTTTGATTTCTTTCAGTGATTTAATTATTTCTTCTCTGAAGGCCACAAGCTGTTTGGCTGCATCTTCCCGTATTTCTTCACGGATGACCCTAATTTGCTTGTCTTTATCTTCCTCCATTTCTTTACGGATAGCCATGATCTGTTTGGTTTTATCTTCCTCTAATTCTTTACGTATTTTATCTGTTTCCTCTATTATTCTCTTCATCAACATAGATGTAAGGTCATCTTCTTGATTTTCTATTATGCTGCATTGTTCAGGGCTGTTCGCCCCTGGATGGCTGGGTTCTGGAGATGCCATATTGCTCTGTCTTTTGTTGGTTGAGCCTTTACGCTGACCTCTACCCATTGGGCTGATTTAGGTTTTGGCTGTTAGTTTCTGTGCTTCCTGGAGTCCTGAGGTAGGGAGTATCCCCTTGGCCGGAAGATGATTTTTCCTGAAGGAGTCCTTCTCTGCTTTTTGGTTATGGTCACTGTATGGCCAGTGTTTCTCCGGAGATGCCACTGCTCACCTCAGGTTTATAGCCCTGAGTAGTAGCTGTGGTCTATGTTAGGCAGGGGGGAATCTCCTCTTACCCATAGAAGTTCTCAAGACAGCTGCCCCACAGCTGGGTTTCTTGTTATAAATTTAGTGTGCTGCTGCTCACTAAATTTCCATGTACAGTCCTCTTGAAGAAACTGCTGATTCCCTAGCTATGGGGTTTTCTCCCAACAGGGAAACTCAGTCTGTTATCCTGGGGCGCACAGTTCTGTCTGAGAAAGTGGGAGGTGCACTCAGCAAGTCTCTGGGCCAAAGGCTGATTGCTCTGCTCTGGACCTGGAGAATGTGCACCTAGGTTGAGTTGGCGCCTGGGGGCACTGTTCTGGTCTGGAGGCTGGGTGCCTCACTCTGGACCAGAAGCTTTGTGTCTCTGTCTGGGATGGCGGCTGTAGGCACCACTCTGGTCCAGACGCTGTGGGTGCAGCCCCCCTGAAGGATCAGGGATTCCTACAGTTTTGGCAGTCCAGCCAGGGACAACTGGCCGATCCCTGGCACAGTATCTGAGGGCTGCTGTAATGGCTCTTAGGCTCCTGCAGGTCCGAGGATGCAGCTGTGTGTCCCAGTGCCCCAGGGGAACGCAACAATGGCAGCAGAGCACAGTGCTTCTTCCTGCACTAGAGTCTGCGTGAGTCCAGGAAGTGTTTTGGTGCTGGGTGTCCTAAGCGTTAGAGCTGCTGACCCCCTCCGCTGGGGGTTTCCTCCTGCCAGAGACACGCAGTCTGGTGCCCTGTTGCCCTGGTGCCCACAGTTCTATCTGAGGCGACGAATCACGCGCGCAGGCAGGGCTCTGTGCAGGCAGGCGCCTTTGTCCCTCCCGGCTCTGGGTCCGGGCTGGCTCCTGGGGCACCCGCGGAACCCGAGTCTTTTCCAGGGGATGTCTGGGTAACCTGGGGTCGGTCCCAATTGTTTCCTGCTCCGTGGGGTTATCTCTTGACTGGGAAATCCAGTCTATGGTGTTGTGGGCCCACAGTTCAGTCTGGAACCGTGACCAGATCGCGCTGGCGGGTAGCTCTGGGCTGGCGACCAAGCGCCTGGCGGAACGGGTATCTCTTCCGCGGTTTAGCCGGGTGAGTTAAAGCTGATCGAATCCCCCACCGTGGGGTATCCTCTCACCTGAGAAACACAACCACTTGTGTTTTATGGCCGCGAGTTCTGATTGCTGGTCACTGTGCCAATCCTGCTGTGCTGCTCCTCAGAATGAGAGTCCTCCTGGCGCTGCCATCTTGCCCCGCCTCCCAGGTGTGACACTTCCCCATCTCTTTTGATTAATCTTGGTTG
Source organism: Psammomys obesus (assembly GCF_907164565.1). Taxonomy (NCBI): domain Eukaryota; kingdom Metazoa; phylum Chordata; class Mammalia; order Rodentia; family Muridae; genus Psammomys; species Psammomys obesus. Next base: position 1,140,715 of record NW_026596051.1, read on the forward strand.
AAAGTCTATTTTATTAGTTATTAGGATGGTTAGTCCAGTTTTTTTTCATGGGTCTTTTTGCTTGGAAAACCATTTTCTACCCCTTTACTCTGAGTTAGTGTCTATCTTTGTTGCTGAGGTGTGTTTCTTGAATGCAGCAGAATGTTGAATCCTGTTTCCGCAAGCATTCTGTTAGCTTGTGTCTTTTTATTGGAGAGTTGAGTCCATTGATGTTGATAGATAATAGTGACCAATGATTGTGAATTCCTTTTATTGTGGAGTTGGTGGTGATAGTGTGTTTGTATGCTTGTTTTCTTTTGGTTTTGCTGTTGTGCAGTTATCTATATCTTTTGTTTTCTTGAGTGTAGTTGATCTCATTGGGTTGGTGTTTTCCTTCTAGTATCTTCTGTAGGGCTCGGTAGCATAGATATTGTGTACATTTAGTTTTGTCATGGAATATATTGTTTTCTCTGTCTATGGTAATTGAAAGCTCTCTGAGTATAGTAGTCTGGGTTGGCATCTGTGGTCTCTTATCTTAGAGTCTGCAGTACAACTGCCTAGGCCATTCTGGCTTTCATTGTTGCAATTTGAGAAGTCAGGTGGGATTCTGATAGGTCTACCTTTATATGTACATTTTTTTCCCTTGCTGCTTTTAACATTTTTTTCTTTGTTCTGTAAATTTATTGTTTTGAGGACTATGTGGCAGGAGGAATGGTCTATTTGGTGTTCTGTAAGTCTCTTAAATGCATAAATGCATCTTTTTCTTTAGGTTGGGGAAACTTTTTCCTATGATTTTCTTGAAAATATTTCCTGGACCTTGCAGCCTGGAATTTTCTTTTTCATTGATTCCTATTATTCTTAGGTTTCATCTTTTCATAGTGTCCTTGATTTTCTGGATGTTTTGTGTCAGGAATTTTCTGTTTTAATGTTTTCTTTGAGAGATGTATTAATTTCCTTAATCATATCTTCAATGCCTGAGATTCTCTCCACCATCTCTTTTTTGTTGTTGTTGTTGGTGAACCTCTGTGGTTCCGGATCTCTTTAATAAATTTTTCATCTCGAGGGTTTTCTCGGTGTGTGTGTGTGTGTGTGTGTGTGTGTGTGTATGTGTGTGTGTATGTTTGTGTGTGTGTGTTTAATTGATCCTAATTCTGTTTCCAGGTCATGAACAGTTTTACGCGTTTCCTTCACCTGTTTGATTATATTTTTTTTCTGCCCTTGATGGCCTCTATTTGTTTGGTTGTATTTTCCTGTATTTCTTTGAGAGATTTGGTTGTTTCCTCTTTATATGCCTCTAATAACTGCATTATCATAAATTTAAGGTCATTTTCCCGTGCTTCACCTGCATTAGAATGTCCATTGTTTTGGGGGTTTTCTGGTGGAGCCATTATGTCCTGGTTTTAGTTGATTGTGTTCTTACACTGGCCTTTAAACATCTGGTCGTTGCATTGCCTCTTTGTTCTTTGAACCTGCACTGGAGACTGGATCCACCCATCTCTGGAGTCTCACTCAAAGAGATGTCCAGGGGAACATGAATAGTTGCTGGCATTTTGGATGCGTCCATGCTGGGGTGGGTGTTTCTGATGGCAAGGCATACAGGTGCCTGCCGAACTACCAGATGCGGCTGCTTAAAGTCCAACTGGAAAAAGCAGCCCAGGAATTCTAGGCACAGTGACCCTTGCAAGTAGTTGGGGTGCCAGCTTTTGAGGAGGTAATCAGTCAGGAACCTGACTCCTGGGATGTCCCTTCCAGTCCAGGAAGCACTAAAGTTGGTGTTTTGGATCCAGCCACCTGTTTGTTTACTCATCGGTTTCACAGTCTCTGATCGTCTGCCCCTTAGATATGGTACACACTGGTACCTGCCATCTTGGGCCCCCACACCCCCAAATCTTACTTTTAAAGTTCAGGTTTCAGCCTGAAGTTTTGAGAACATTACTCCAGTGTAACAAATCATTTAGTACCAAGAGCAGACTTTATACTGAAAAAAATAATTCATGGATTATTTGGAAGATACTGCATTTGATATCACAGTTTTATCCCTGTGATTAACTAATTCATAGTGGCCCAAGAAAAACAAGTTCTTCACAACTGTTATTGGTTGTGGGCATCTTTGATAACATGATGATGGTCTAGACAATGCCTTATCAGGACCAACTTATGGCACCTTCCATGTATACACACATAATCTGGCAGAGATACCTAGGTTTCATGTAGATGAGGGCTATTCTGGCTTTTCATGAGTAAACACTGTTAAACACAATGCTGCAAAGAAAACTGTCTTGTTGAATTCTTTCTCAGGAGTTTGTCATGTTAGAGACCATTATTAGACTATTTAAAAGCTATGTAGCCATTTATATAAATAATGAAACTGTACAAAGTGAAGAAATTGTAATAAATAAATATACCAATAAAAGTAAATTTAAAAAGCTAATGAAACCATAATGTAATTATAAGTATGTTGATAGAAAATGTAATTTTAAGTATGTTGATAGGAAGTAATTGATAATTAAAAACATCACTTTGTTATAAAACAAAAAGTACATCATGAAAGTGTTTCTAACAGACACATTCTTCATCATTGTATGGAGAAGCAGCCTGCATATACATCTTTGTGTGGCATAGTCTCTCTTAGAGGGATACTTACTCTAATCTCCTTTGCATTAAAAAATTAGGACCTTATTTCAAAGTTTTTATTTTTCAGTATCTCTTCTTAATGTCCATCTATACACAGAAAAATATATAACCAGTTATGCTATGGCAGATGTCTAAAGTGACTCGGGAAGATTGCCACTTAAGGTCAGCTTGGACTACACATTAAGACCCCATTATTTTTGAAAAATTCACAAATTGTAAGCCTAGTGAATTTTCCCTAGGTGAATCTCTCTCTGTGACCAAAATTCTGAAGACCCTAAAAACCAACCAGCAACAGACATACATAGAAACAAACAAACAAAACCCACAGAATGTGTTTAGCTCCCTGATAAAGTCCCTTACATTCTCAACTCGAGCACCTCACCATGAACTTCAGCCTCACACATACTTTAATCTCAGTGGATGAACTTCACCCACATTGCGTGCTATCCTACTAATTAATTCTTTATTTCTGGTAGCTGGAATGCTGAAGCCTGACCTGTTCACTTCACATTTCTCAAAGATGTCTAAGAGGAGCTGGTAGATACTATGGGAGAGACTGTGGGCTTTTTTTCCCTGGGAAACCCTTGCAGAGTGCCAAAACAAGTTTCTACTATGACCTTTGCACCTGGCTGTTATTTTATGTTCTGGTTTCAGAAAGGAAACAGTGAGAAGAATAAGTTAAGATACTTTGGGGACAGCTCTGACAATTGTTTTAATAGAGGCAAAAGAATTTACCCCAAGGCACAAATCTAGTGGTATGTATTGATGCTGGTGTCTCAGTTTTGGAGGATGTAATGTTGATATTTTTTCTGAGTGAAATAAGTGAGTATTTAATGCATTAAATCCTGGAACATTTGTACATAGAAAAAAAATCTAGAATAAATAACTCTGAGCGTCCAAAGGCAACGTGGGTCTCTTTCTGCAGCTATGAGTTATGTAGGCTGCATGTGATCAATGCAGTGACTAGAAGAGTTATGCTAGGAAATAGTTTGAGTTTCCTTTCTGCTATTAATGTGAAACCAAAGAGGTGGGGTGGAGGGGGATGGGAGGCCAGTAAGTCCCAGTCTTCTCACTGATGGGTGGGCATGGAATAAAATGGACTGGAACCATGACCCCTTTCCAAGGGTTGACAACTCAAACTTTCGAAAAAATAATTTGAGAGATGTTACTATTTGACTCCAAGGCTTTCAGCTGGGTGTAACACAGAAATGGAGGCAGGGCCAAGTCTGCCACCGAAGCTCATAGTGGATGCATGTCTTCTATGTTGAGAACTGTCTCCCTGTGTGTGTGATTTAGCATGACAACCAGATTATATTTATACAATTAATTAATGTTTGCTTGGCCACTTTTATCCAATTTCTTTCCATGGAACATAAAAGCGAACCTGACATAAATTTTTCTTTCAAAACAATTGACTTAGCAACTGCTGACCTTCTGGTCTGTCGTTCTAAGGATTGATTGGATATTGTTGAATTGTTTCATTCTATAGTAATTAAACATAAAATTAATTATGCCAGTAACCCATTATTTCTCTGACCGAAGGACTAAGTCATTCATTTTCACTTGGATATTCTGAAAAAAAAATATGCTGCAAGATACATAAGGAAAAGAAAATAACACTGCAGCAAACAGAAACTATGTGCTTTAAGGTGCATTTTAGTGGCTCAAATATAATTTGAAGTCTTCTAATTTCCATATGCACAGCTTACTGAATTTGTTTAATGTAATTTAGGCCATAAATCTTTTACCTTTATGATATGGTCATTTAAATATTTTCTCATGTGACTAATCATTTGGAAAACATGTCAAAGAAGAATATAACTTAAGAAATGGATGGAGAAAACAGGATGCTTTGGGAAAGCCATCACGAATTTCTGATTCTTGGTCTGGCTTACTGCTCATCTGAAACTAAATTTATTTTCTTTGTTAGGTTTGTGTAGGAAATGCTTTAAATTACGATGATTTCATGAGCACTGAATCTTTTCAGAGGGGGAGGGGCGTGCACAAGTCTGACAGGACTAAATTATCAGAATGCATGTCCTGATAGAAACCAAAATAGGATTCTGTGGTTTTCATTAGTGCAGGTCATATTAATTTAATTAACATGATTGAAGATATCGCCGGATGAGCCACTGGATCCCCAGCCTTGGCCTCTTACTCACCCAGAGGCAATGAAATGATGTGCCTGACAAATGAGTGGCTAGCTTATATTTTTCATACTTGGAATTTGCCTTTAACTTCAGTTCCCTAGGGATGTAGAAAATGTTGTGTATGGAATTAGATAAAATTCTTGATGATTTTCAAAATTCACAGCTCTGATCAAATGTTGGCCAAATTTGTGAATTATAGTTATACTTCACGCTGTTTGGACTGTCGTGGCTGTTAGTTAGCTGAACATCGTAGCCCTTGTTCTCACAAGGTCTCCTCCTTACACCAGACATCTTTGTCTACTGGATTCTGCTTGGGGCTATGAATTATAACACCCCAAACATTCTTGTCATAGAGGAGAACATAGGGACCATAGGGTCCGTATGAGCCAACTAATGGCTTTCCCCAGAATTATCTAATTGGAAAAAAATGTAACAATGCCCTCATATTAGACAAATTATCTACCCAATATCCATTCTCTAATTTTTTTCTTTGTGAATAATATATATATTTCATATATATACATAGATACAAAAATATACATGTGTAGACACACAAATATATATACACACATATACAGACATATGCATATACATCTATCTGTCTATCTATCTATCTATCTATCTATCTATCTATCTATCTATCTATCCATCTGTCTATCTATCTATTTACATATGAAGAATGGAAGTTTGTCCCGTTGGAAATAAAGATCTATTTGAAGTTTGAATCCACCAGGTATATTCAGCTCTCCATTTACAGCCAATCAGATCCAAATGGAAGTCTATGGTGTGAAACTTCTGGAAAAATATCGTTGTCCTAAAAAAAAGATCAAACACTGTGAATAAGTGATTTTGGCCTTTCATAGTTCACATTTTCTTTCTTTTTTTAATTCCTTCTTTCTTTTCTTCTTTTTTCCCCCCCTAAAATTTGCATGCCAAGGGCTGGTCTTAAACTGGCTAAGAATGATGGAGCAAAAACTGGAAGGACTTTGGATTACTAAAGCTGGTTCAGATAACTGTGCTAATCTTGTTTTATGACTTCAAAAATTATTGCTAAGTGAGAAAAACAAAGCATCTTCTTTGTAGGTCGTCATCATCTTCAGTATGGAACACTTCTAATAGTTATAGTCTTTCTCCAATGTTTTCCTGGCTTTGTAAAGAAGGGAGAACTGATAAATAAAGTCAGTTCACAGAGAGAGTCAGGAAACCAATAACAAGTTTTGGTCTCATGCCCGGAACTTCTGACGCTGAGGGTTGCATTGCACAATCCAGTGCCACCTTGGTCTGCTGAGGTTTTCTAGAATTGGCTTCCTTCACTTGCAGATAAAACAATTCCTGGAAATGTCACAATTTGAACATTTTCTGAATGCAGTAATTATCCAAAAGCTATTACAACTTTGTATATTTTCTGTCTTTTGGGGTAGCAGTGAGAGAAAATGTAGATTTTTGGTTTTACACTTGGAAATGCTAATTTGGGGCTTTTGAATCACTAGTGCTGGACCTTTAGTTTACCACCACTCAAAGGCCAATTAGAAGATCCCTAAGGTCTTTCCAGTTCTTTTCACAGGAATGAGTTGGAAAGAAAGGCAAAGAATACATAAATAAACGTTGGAAGATATGTACAAAGAAATATCCCATAATGAACCATACTAAAAATCAATAAGAAAGAATAATCAAGTGTCAAAATTAATCAGAGGAGATGAAGGTAAGTTTATATTGACCAAGAGATAATCTATTGAAAGCATATTAAATTTCTAGGTGTATATACACCAAATCATTGGTACACCTAATTTCATAAAACAAATACTACTGTATATAAAGACACAGATTGACCTCAATACAACAATAGTGGGTCACTTTAGTGCTCCACTCAAACCAGTAGACCACTCAGACAAAAACACAACAATGTCAGAGTTAAGTGGCATTATAAATCAAATGGAATTTTAATAGATATCTATAGAACATTCACATTAAGCACTACAGAATATATATTGTTCTTAAAACTTTCTGTAAAATAAAACACATTTAAGGACACACAGAAAGTCTTTGTTTTTCTTTTGTTTTTTAAAAGAAAGCAGAAAAAAGGGATCAAGTCTTAATGTAAGAGAATTGAAAAAGTTTTTATATATGTCACATGGAATAAAGTTAGAAATCAGCATTAAGGGAAACCAACAGAAAATTAAAAGTCATGGAGATTGAACAATCCACAACAGAATGACAAATGTTTCATTAAAGAAACTAAGGTGGAAGCCAAAAAATAGTCTTATAATTTAATAAAAATGAAAATATAAACCATTGGATCTTATGGGATATAATGAAAGAGTTTCTAAAAGGAATTTATAGCGGCAAACATCTATATTTAAAAACTATAACATCTATATTTAAAATCTATATTTAAAGAAGCTGGTTATAATGGTGCAACACTTTAATTTCAACACTTGGGAGCTAGAGGCAGGCAGATCTCAGTGAGTTCAAGCCCAGCTTGGTCTGCATAGTGAATTTCAGGACAGCCAAAGCTACATTGTGAGATTATTTCTTGAAAACAAACAAACAAACAAACAAACACAAAACAAAAAAAAACCCAAAACAAAACAACCAAAAACCCACAGAAATCTTAAATAAATAACTTAATGATGTACCCCAGGTTTTAGAAAAATGAGAACAAATCCAATCCCAAGTATGTGTACAGAAAGAAATAATGAAATTCAAGGTAGAAAATAGCATAATAAAAACAAAAAGAGCAATGTAAATAATCAATAAAACAAAGAGTTGGCTCTTTTTTATATTAATATTTTTTATTTTTAAATAATTTTATACATTCACTTGAGTTGGCTCTTTGTAAAGATAAATAAGATTAATAAGCCTCTTCATCAAACTCCCTAGTAAAGGAGCGATACGATCCACATTCATAAAACTAGAGATGAAAAGGGAGTCATTACAACAGATACCAATTTAATATAGAGGAGCATTAGAACATACTTTGGAAGCCTATGCTCTAATAAATTAGAAAATCTAAAAAAAGTGGATCAATTTATAAACATATACGACCTACCAAAATTAATTCAAGAAGGTGTTAAAAAAACTTAAACAGATGTACTACGAATAATTAAATTAAAGCAATTATAAAAAGTCTCTCAAGGTCCAGGTCCAGACTGATTTTGCTGAAATCTAGCAGACCATCAAAGAAGAGCTAATGTTTCTCCAAATGAAATATATAAAGGGAAATAATGCTCCCAAACTATTTTTATAAAGCCAATATTATCTTGAAGCTAATACCAGATAATGACAAAAACAAAAGAAAATCATAAGCTACCTCCTTTTCCCCCTACACAAATGCAGAAATTTTTAACAAAATATCTACAGACTAAATTCAACTACCCAGAAAAAAAGTCACTCAAAACATTGTCAGTGGGCTTCATTTCAGAGATGCAATGATGGTTCAATATATGCAAATCAATAAATGCAGGGCATTACATTAATAGATTCAAGGAGGGAAATCACATTATTATTTCAATAGATCCAGGAAAAAAAAACATTTGATAAATTCCAATATCTTTTTGTGACAGAAACTCCAAATAAGCAAGAAGCAGAATAAATACACCTCAAAATAATAAAGGCTATATTTGATATACCTATAACTGAAGTTATTCTAAATGGGAAAAGTGGAGAGCATTTCCTCTAAAATCTGTAATGAGACAGAGATGCACTCTTTCTCTGCTCTGATTTAACAGAGTGCTTGGAACCTTGCCTAGAGAAATAAGACAAGAAAAAAACATGTAAACTGGATACATGTAAGAAAGAAAGAAATGAAATTTTTCCTAATTTTAATGTTATAATCTTGTAAATAAGAAACTCTAAATACTTTGCCATGTGACTATAGAAGCTAATAAATACTTTCAGGAAGGTAAAAAGATGCAGAATCAACATATAAAAACCACCAGCCTCCCAACATTTTAACAATGAAGATGGTTAAAAAAAAAAGAAAGAAAAGTAAAAGAAAAAGAAATCATGAAAACAATCTCACAACAGCTTCAAAATAATGTCTATGAGCAAACCCACAAAATGGAGATGATTTCTACAATGAAAAGTTTTAGATACTGAGGACTATAACTGAAGAAGACACTGAACTATGGAAAGACCACCCATGTTCATGGATCAGTAGAATTAATATAAACAAAATGGCTGTTACTGAAAATGACCTCTGGATTCAATTCCAATGATATTCTTCATATAACTAGAAAAAAAAGGTCAGTCCTATAGTTCATACAGAAACACAAAATGTGCTAGGTGGTCAGAGATTTCCTAAACAGAAAGGACAATAATGGAGGTATTATAATATATGCCCCACAACTATAGTAACTGTGTGGTTGATATCTCAACCAAAACAGACACACAGCTTAATGGACTAACATGGAGGACCCCAATTCAATCCACACTACTACAATCATCTGAATTTTATCAAAGTTGCTAAAAATATTCATGGATGGGGGTGAGAGGAAGACAGCCTCTTTAATAAATGGTGCTAGGAAGACTGAGTATCCACATCAAGAAAAATAAAAATAGGTCCATAAAACAACTTAAAAAAGAGCAAAGACATTAATATAAGGCCAGAAACTGTTATGGTGAAAAAGTCAGAGAAACTTCAAGATACAGGCAGAAGTAAGGACTTTATGAATAAGACTTCCCTTTCGAGGAGAGAAAACCAACAACCATGACATTGAAAAGCTTCTGCTTAGCAAAGGTAATAGCCATTAAAGTGAAAAGGTGGCCTGAAGAATTGTGGAATATCTTTGCTGCACATATATTTGACTGGAGATTGATATCTAGAATTATTTAGACTATATAATGTACCTTGAAACTAAATACTCCAACCTCTGCTCCCCCAAATCAAATAAATGGGCTAATGAAATGAACAGACAGCTCTCCAAAGATGAAGTACAAAAGGCCAATGAACTGATGAGGATGCTGGCTAAACGGAACACTTACACACTGCTGGTGGGAATGTAGTTGGTACAGCTACTATGGAAATCAATATGAAGGGTCCTCAAACAACTAAAAATACAACTACCATATGAGCATATTTACCTGCATATTTACCTGCAAGACTCTTGAAGTCAACACACCAGGGAGATTCCTGCACCCCCATGGTTTCTGCAGCATTAGTCACAATAGTCAAGTTAGAGAATTAGCTACGTATCTGTCAACAGATGAACAAAGAAAATTAGTTATCTACTTATGCAATAGAGTTGTATTCTTATTAAATAAGAATAAAATTATGTAGCTTTCTGGGAAATGAATATAATTGAAAATCATCATATTGGGCAACTCAGGCAGACTTGGAAAGATAGATATCACACTTGCTCTCATTTATAGATACTGGATGTTATATAAACACACACACACACATACACACACTATAGCAAATCACAATGAAGAGTTGACAAAGGAAGGGAACTATTAAAATGATGGATTCAGTGGTGGATCGGTGTTCCAGGGACCCTGGAGGGAAGCATGGGGAAAGTAGGTGTCTAGGGAGGACAGCGAAAATCAGTGGTAGATTGAGTCATGTTTTATATTCAGACTTTGAAAGAGCTGGAAATAAACTTTAACTAAAGAAGATTTCTTTTGTTGGCTACCTAACTAAGACCATTTTCATTTTCTAATAGATTTCTCTGTATATCTCTACCCATATGAAAGTAACTGTTGGGTGTGTTACTGAGTTGATGTCTAGGTTTTTCTGTCTGATGAGGTGGCTGTCAACTCTTGGCTTGGCATCTTTTGGCACAGACAGGAGAATATCAGAAGGCCAGTTTGTTCTGCTTTGGGGAGAAGGTGTAAGTGAAATCACTTTCAGGCACTCAAGTGAGAGGAAAAAGGAAACATTTCCTTATAACTCAGGGTGGGGACTGGTAAAAAAAATCCCCCACTTCCCCAGAGGTGGTAGAATAGAGTTGGACCCACCTGAAAACTGAGTGGGATCTCATACACAATCTTTTTTTCTTTCCCTCAACTCAAGATCTGGACAATTTTGCAAACCTCCTTGGACACAGATCACTAAAATGTCCTCTTGGTAGCTAACCTGTTTAGGGCATCTCAGTGCTTAATAGCCCTTATATAAGCATGCTTCCCTACAGAGAAAACTTAAATCATTTGTCTTCAGGTGATTTCCATTTCTTCTCTTTTCTCTCATGAAGAGAAAGATCAGCTGTTTTCTTCCCAGAGTAGAAAAGAACACACCTGAGTGAGACATAGGCCTGCAGCCAGCCACCCTCAGACTCTCACTGTCCTGGCAAGACAGCACATATGTGTTAGTGTTAGCATTGCTGAAGTGGCATCTGGACACTAGCAGCTACAGCTTCAGGGAAACTGCAAGAAATGCAGCTTCTTCTGTCCCAGAACAGACCTATCGCATCAGAGATTTTGTAAGTAAGTTTGGCAGTTGGTGCTTTACCAAATGTTCCAGAAGATTTTCATGTTCCATGAGGTTTCAACTATCGTATGCTATATCTCATCAATAGTAATGGGAGACTATTATCAATAACTCTATTTCTGTATTTATGGATTGGATATATTTATGTATTGATTCATGTGGGTTTTTTTTCCTGGGGGAGGTAGCATTGGCTATTGCATTCAGATTTTGTGTAATAAAATCTAATTGGCATTAACAAAGATATCTTCTATCCAGACAAAGAGTTTAGAACTAGCAGTATGCTTATATTTAAGTAATATAAATAAAACATAGGTGGAAGAACAAAAATAATGAGAAAGAAAAAATATCTAATCTGATGACACTATTTACTTTTTTGTTTGCCATCTCTTGGACTTCTATTTCTTTGTGAAACAAATAGGTACGTTCTCTTTCATCTCTCAGATAAAAACATGTTATATGTTTGATCCTGTAATTTATGCTTTGTACAGAAGAATAGCCCATGAATGCCACCAACTAACACATAAAAAAAACACACACACACACACACAGAGAATAAGTTTTGATAGATGAATCACCAATAGCTTACTGATCAGGCCTGTAGATTATTTCCAATCAATCAATCTTTCTTTCTTTCTTTCTTTCTTTCTTTCTTTCTTTCTTTCTTTCTTTCTTTCTTTCTTTCTTTCTTTTCTTCCTTCCTTCCTTCCTTCCTTCCTTTTTTCTTTCTTTTTTCTTCTTCTTCTTCTTCTTCTTCTTCTTCTTCTTCTTCTTCTTCTT
>NW_026596051.1:1152691-1217235 GCF_907164565.1 Psammomys obesus
TTCTTCTTCTTCTTCTTCTTCTTCTTCTTCTTCTTCTTCTTCTTCTTCTTCTTCTTCTTCTTCCTCTTCCTCTTCCTCTTCCTCCTCCTCCTCCTCCTCCTCCTCCTTCTTCTTCTTCCTCGTGATTTTTTTAAAACTCAGATTGGCCAGGAAAGCTCATACAAATTAAGTACTGGCATCATAAGGATACTTTCAGTGGGCAAAGAGTAAAGTTTTATGTCATTCTTTTTGCATAGTCAGTATTTTGCAAATAGAAACAGCAAAATGTTGAGGTTTTAAAAACTTTATTCAGTGGAAAGAACACAAATAGAAAGCCATAAAGTTTTGATCTTTAATATGTAAAAAAACAAAGAAACAATGGGAGATGTTTTCCAATTGCATATTCTTTCACTGCACAGTAGCAACAATTATTCTCACTGTTTTAGCACACCGAGATTGTTGGCTTCCTTCTCTTTCTTTGTAGAATTATTCTAAATATTTTTTTCTAAACTGTCATTTTTTTTTTGGTTGTCTCTTTGGAGATTACAAATGTCCCCAAGTGGCAATTTAAACATATTCCTAAAAACTTATGACATGAGAGGGGCAAAGTGGTACATGCCTTTAGTCCCAGCACTTGGGAGGCAGAGACAAGCAGATCTTTGTTAGTTCTAGGCCAGCATGGTCTACAGAATTAGTTCCAGGACATCCTGGACTACACAGAGAGCCCCTCTCTTGAAAACCCAACCAACCAACCAACCAACCAACCAACCAACCAACCAACCAACCAACCAACCAACCAAAAACCCTTATTATGAATAGTGTTTGTATGTATATGACCTGAAGGACATATGAACATGGTTTGGCCTTTTTATTTTCCTTTTGATCATTAAATGAAGTAGCTATAGCATAAACATGTCTAGAGCCAGCCAGGCAGATCTTGGACTACCTTATCTAAATTTCCAACTTGAAAACACTCTGCTGTGAATCATATAGAAGTGTCAGGTTAAGAGGAGTGGGTGGTCAGGGATGGGGAAGGTGGGGTGGGTGGAGAGAAGAGTGACACAGAAAGAGAGCAGGGTGTTCCACCATGCTTCTGGTTTTTTCAGATTAAGATGGGGGATTAAGGAATTTTACTCAGCAATTTGAGATGCTTTGTTAGGACTGAGGAGATTTGAGCCGCTTTGTTCTCAAACCACATGTTAGTGAAAAAGCAAACAGGCACTTAATCCTGACAGACAGCAGAACTTGACATCAATTTGCCCCTTGGGAGGTGACCAGGAGTTCTCTGCAATGGTTAGAATGGCCAGCCCTTGTTTTTGTTGAGCCTGATGCCAACATTTTATCCCATCCTATATTTCTTAGCAGTGTGGCCCCAATTTATGAATGAACCAAGAGTTTATAGGTATTGAAGATTTTTGCATTCTTTCCAAAAACCAAAATCAAAAAGCCTCTTAAATGCAAATAGTGTACAAGGTGTCAAATATTTAAATGGGTTTTAAGCGGGTCTAATATTTAGGTCATTCCATCTTGAAATGAAATGTAGAAAGGCTGAGATCTTTTTTTTTTCTTCTTTTGAAAATAATGGATGACTACCATAGACAAAAGATCAATGTTGGAGCCACACAAGGCTGTGAAATGAAAATCAATTGCTTTGTGGAGTTTTGAGAAAGGTCCTACAAGTAACTAGTCATACTTTGAGACCATGCTGTTCAAAGTCACTGGAGTGGGGCAAAAGTAAACAAAGTGAATAGAAAAGAAATCGCTGGCTTCTTGAGTTAGATTTCATAGGTCAGTAAACATAGGTGTACAGAGATCTATGGTCTGGCACAGAATCTGGGACAATATGAATCTTTTCAATCTTCAGTATGACAGAGTCTTAATCCACTGACCTAAAAGGTTTTTTCAGTAGCTTATTGATTTAGTAAATGGTGGGATGTGTAGAAAAAGCCATTTAAAAAAAAAATCAGAATTGAATTAGCTGATTTATGAAGAATACTTAAAAACTTTTATTATCTTTTCTAGTTGAATATTAGCTTGGCCCATAACACCTATATTTTGTAAAACTATGCTGCACTTTCATAACTTAAGAAACAACAAACTTCAATCACCAACCTTAGGTTGTTACAACACAACTGTAGGCCAAGTCATACCTCTGTTCTGTCAGTCCTGATCCCAGCCCTTACCATACACAACCCAGGAAAACCTCCTCTACACAAACATTGTGGGTGGTTTTCTCCATTCTCCAACAGCTTAACATGTTCTTCTTGAATCACTATTGATGAGTTATTTAAAACATCTTTTTGTTGAGATTGCAAAGCTTTATTACATCCAAATAATATTCAAATAATACCATGCTAATTTCAAGTGACTGTAGACAGATGAGAATAGATGTCTCATATAAGAAAATTGATGACATTTTACATTTTCAATGAGACATGGTTGTCTTTTTGAATCTTTAGGATTCCCCCCCCCCCCCGGGGAGAGATTCTTTGTATTGACTAATAGAACCAATGTATAAAGGTTTTGTTTCTGCTTCACTGACAATTGTCAAGATCAGAGGCCATTTCTAATATTTTGCCTGCCCTTAATTATTTGTTGTGAAACCTGTGTGTGTGAGAGAGAATTGAAATGTAAAATACTGTAATGAGATAATGTCATTTATGACAGCCTGTGTTGACCTCTACGTGACTTTCGAGTGGCATGCTCTACTTTGGTGAAGGGTTACCAGGCGTATCATAAGGATCAAGCGCAGGGTGACATGAAACCAGAAGCCTAGTATTCATTCACTTAACTCTGGTCCAGTAGAGAAAACTCAGGGTGACTCAAGGGACACAATGTCTTGTAAAACATATGTACTTAATATAAGGGTCATAAAACTTATTAAATTAAAAGCTAGGTTAAAAATAGGAAGAAAATTTATGCTGCTGTCTAAAGCAGCCATAATTTCCTCTTGGCCTTTCCCTTTCCAAGTGATGTGGATATGGTCAGAAGGAGTGTGCATGGGGGGGGTGTCAGTGCATAAAAATCATCATTTTGCGGCAACCAACACAGATCTCGTCAGCCACATCGTGGTGCATTCTGACAGGCAGGTGATGTGGCCACACCAAGTAGTAGCAGGAAGAGAAGCTGGTGCCTTTGCAGAGCACTTGCCTCTAGGGGTCAAAGATAGAGGTGGCATTGCTTCAGAGCACAGACATTAGTAGAAGCTGGTGCAAAGGAAGAATAAAGGATAAGCTAGCACAAGCGGACCTGGCTATTGAGAAGCAAGTGACTTCAAGGATTTAGAGCGAGCTGGACTCTAGTTTTTGGTCATTTGAAGTTTTTCTTAATTCATTCAGCTAAAATAATTTGAGTTCGTGTGAAGGTTTCTTTTCAACATGGTTGCTACTTTCTTAGTTCCTGCTTCTTGGTATAGTGCCTTAGGAATGTGAAGACAAAATAAATACATTTTTTTCCTTATCCTGTATTCACACAGGGGTTGTTTGGAATGCTATATCCACATGACAGTCTTAATTAAGGCTGCGAGAAGGGGTCTGTGGCAGTTACTGATCTGTTTGCTCCCAGCCATGTGAGCATAGTCCTCTTTACTACTCAGTACTGCAGAGGGCTATTTGCCTTCAGCACAGCTTTCAGCAGCTGCAATACTGAGGAGGACGAAGAGGAGGCAGAGGAAAAGAAGAAGGAAGAGGAAGAAGAAGAGGGTTGGCATATCAAAGTCTTACTCTACAACCTGCATGGTGATGTCTCTTAAAATGGCAACATTGTTCTGTGGTTCCAGAACCTGCCATATACTCTCTGACCTCCTAGGGGTTCAGCACAGGTCTGCACACTCTTGGAATGCTCACTCCCCCTAGCACACTTTCATTTCTTCATCAGCTTTATCTCTGGATCCCTGTCTTAAATCCCTCTGCTGTTTGGAATGAACTTATCTAGCAGAGCTGTGAATGCTAGGAAAAGGAGGCATGGAGGGTGAGGACACGTTAGACTTCAGGCCAAAATCCTTTGGCATCCAAAAATCTTGAAGGTGGACAGTCACAGGGAACGTGAGCATTCCACACTTTTCTCTGGCATCTCTCATGACAGCAGGGCTTAACCCAAACAATTTTACCACTAACATTGTCAGGCAAGATGGGGACATAGAGAGAATAATTCTTACTTCTAGATCTAGAGTCCCTGGGCATTCATCCCTTACCCAGCAGGCTCACACTCTCCTGAACTGTTTCACTAGGCTCTTAGTAAGGACTGGGAGATGGTGGAAATGAAACGCTCATGTTCCCCCCCCCCCAAGTCTTCCCTTCACCAGTTTTATAAAACTTAAGCACATTGTTTCTTGTGTAATTATAGATGAAATATTAGGAAAGTGGACTAATTACATACAATGTGCTCAAGCCCAATTAAGCCAGCCTCATGCTGAATGTAGGGTATTCTCTTCCACTAATAGGGAATACTTTTTGAACAGAGAATAAAATTGTTAAATTGGATATGCTGTAGAGATTATAAATATACTATTAGCATATAAAATGAGAATGACGTTATTTAATCACTTTGTGCCTGATTGTCAGGAGCCATGTTGTGCTCTTGTAATGCTGCCGATTCCATTCTGAAAAATAAAAATAAAAATCCAACCGATAATAAACAGAACTCACTGCATGCTATCAAGTCTCATCTACTAAGTCAAATGTTGGAGAAACTCAAGTATTCCCCTAATTGTTTAACAAAATACCCCAAATGCTTTAACTTATTCATTGCCGTATTATGCTCTTCCAGCAACTGGAAAGGTACATTGCCCATGCTAAGGCAAATTAGCCTCCTTCAAAGTAAATAAAATGTACAATCCGTTCCAACTAGCACCACAAGTGACCTTTTGAAAATGTAAATTAAGTGATTGCAAATACCAAGGGTTTGTTTAAGATGAAAATGTTTGGGCTTGAGAAATAGTGCCACCATTGCCTCTAGTATTAATTAGAAGACAATGAAAGAGGGACACTTGTCTTTTAATCTGGATCACAGGAAACTCCATTGAAAATGCAACTATCGATTTTGCATTAAATGATCAGGTCTGTGCCAAGTGATTTATAAAGTTTATCAACAACAAAGGGTAAGGGGATAGCCAAATTAAGATAACAGCACCCTGAAAATATTGTAATGTAGTCATAACAAGCCAGTGTGTGTGTCTCAGGCCTTCCTTAGTCTATGGACAGGGCAGTATGACGTGAATACTGTAATAATAGTCATTTGCTTATTACAATGTTTGATTTTTTTAAATTATGTATCTGTTTGTGGGGACAAGCACATGAGCACAGGTGCTGGTGGAGGCTGGAAATGTTGGATCCCTGGAAGCCAGAGGTACATGCTGTTGCAAGGAGCCTAACATGGCTGACGGAAGGAAACTGAACTCAGGTCCAGTGGAAGAGCAGTAAGCGTGCTCTGGACCTCTGAGGCATCTCTCCAGCCTCAAGAACACTATTTTTGTTTTTATTGATCAAACCAGTGGTTAAGAGTTCAGCTTTCTGTTTTCTTATTGTCTTTAAACTCAGTTAAAAGGTATTCTTGCCTTTTAACTTTTGGGAGTCATTTTTACAATTTACTTAAAGTGCTAGATAAACTAAAAAAAAATCCTAATCTTTAGAATTTAAATGAGTTCATGGATTTGCCATGACAATATCACTTTAAACAGATGATTCTTTTTTTTCCCTCCAACTCTAGTCTATATAGCAATTAAAGGTTGTTTGAGAGTTGTTAAGTTATGGGTAAATGGTTTAGTCTTACAACACTATCATTCATTTCTGTTTTAGAAAAGTTGTAGACAGTGTCTAGAAGGGAAAAATGGATCTTTATTGAGATGATCAAAAGGGGTACAAGAGCAAAAGCTGACTTTTTAGACAGTGCTGGGGACCAGGACTCCAGTGTCCACTCTGCAATTCATTACTTGTTCCAAGTTCTGTGATAGAATTCTTTGCTAAGAAATGGAGTGACTTTGTTAATTTGCAAATGAAAAATACCCCAAGCTCTCCATAGGAATTTATTCCCTGATAGTCCACACATTATTTCTGCTAAGTTATGGTAGCTCTCATTTCCCGAAACTATCAGAGAGAACTTAATTCAGCTCACACCACATCACTTTACAATTGTATAGCTCTCTTAATCAACCTCTGTATCAGCCACAAATGTGCAGTATGACCTAATTTGAAATTGTCTCAAAGTGCTGACTCAAACTGTTAGTGAATAAAGGCTAGTCATTACCATTATGACACTAATGTGATGCGGGATAAAATTGAGTTGTGTCAGCTGAACATTAGTTTGCAAAAATATTAGTGACTGGATCCACTTTCTATTCATATTTTATTTAAACTTATAAAGGCATATATATTCACAGAGTTATTTATTTTGTTTGTTTGAGACAGTCTCTTAACAACAACAACAAAATAAGCACAGAGAAGAGAAGCCACATTTTAGAACTGATAGAAAAAAATCCACTCAATTAAAGGCGATCATATGTGTGTGTATGATCACAGTCCCTTCCCCCCTCTTTAAGAGGAGGGTGTGTTGGTGACTTGTTATAGTTTTGCTTGTAGGCCCAGCCTTTAATGGCTAAGCCATCTCTCCAGCCCATGTATTGGTGAATTCTTATGAAAATATGTATACACATATAAGCAATAGCATATGAAGATTATCAACATGCCTAATGGTGCCAGATTCCAGGATTTTTAAACAACTATAATACTAGTTACTTCTTTGTATCACCAAAGAGAAAGAAAAATATCCAACTTCATGTTTTGGAAAACTTATTTGGGATTTATGGACTATTTCCTACATTCTTAGCTTTTGTTTTTTTTTTTTTTTTTCTTTCACACACAAATACTCTTCTCAAGCTTTGGTCGTTAATTGTGATGAACAACACAAAAAGTATCTGACCTCACCCTACTGAACACACTTGGCACTTGATGAAACTCAGTGTAAATTACCCATTTTATCGCGTGTGTGAGCAAAACTCACACATGGTTGATATGCACCGCTTACACACGGTAGGAAGGCAGCTTCACATGCTACCCTTCAACTTAGCAATTGAAAACAAACTAGATGGAGTCATTGTAAATTAGAGAAATTATCTTAATGGCCAATCAGCATTGTTTCCTTGCAGCCTAGTTTAACAAATCAAGCGTGCAAGTCCACAAGGGATAAATTGTCCTTATCAGGCACAGGGATGAAAATTTGGCTCTAAAGATCTACCGAAGCTGTCTTATGTCATTACAGTCCACTACACAGGATCCGAAGAAAATGTGGATGAATTAAAATGCTGACAAACGTGCTCATTGATATTTTTAGAAAAACAGTTAAAATGTTACAGCGAAAAGTGTAGAAATTCTCTACTTTGTGATAGCCATAGTATATTGTTCTATTTTAGAATACATGAAGTGTAGCTTGAACTATTGTGAAGACGTTTTATTTTCATTTTAAGACAATTCATAGTTGAAGAGAAGTTTCAATTGTTTCAAATCAGGCTTGCTGAAGCCAGTATTTAGAAGCACGGTCATTCACTAACGTGCGCAGACACAGTCTTCCATCTACTGTAAAGACGAGGATCACCCTTTGTAGCTAAATACCATACTTCTTTTTTTAGGTGTGTGTGGAGGAAGGTATGTGGGTGTGATTGCTGCAAATGGATTGCCAGCCTCTTAACAGTTCATCATTCTTAATGGATGGAAGCGGAGCAGGACCCTTCTGAGAAAAATCTCTCTTGTAGATTTTACTTTGTCCATGCTAGAACAAATTGTGTGCTAAGTTGGAATAATTTTGAAATATAAGACACCTCCATGACGGTTCTTGTAGGACCAAGAAGCTGACATCCCTCTCTGAAAGACAAAAGAGAATGCCCCTTGCCCTTCTAATTGGTGATTTACTGTGCTTTCCCCTTGGGGCCACAACTGATGATCTGTAAGCGTGTTGAATTTTGAGGCAAATACTAAATATAATCAATATATAAAAATGTTAAAAAAAAAGAGTGGAAAACATGCAATGAAAATTTATGACCTTAACATTCTTTCGGGTCAAGCAATTTATCAAATTCTCTCACTTTCTGGTTTCAATTACACAGCCGCTGTGGAAGGAAGTTATTTAGCGGGTTCATTTGCCTCAGTGGGGAATGCAGGACTTTGGCCTAACGCTTCACCTTCAGTACAGCCCATTTGAGCCTTAGAACGAATACCAATCATCACTCTTTGGGCAAAAAGAATCTGCATGGGCGTGGCCAGTTGGAATAGGGTTTCTGTCCAGGGAAACGGTTGTCGGCAATGCTGTGGTAGAGTGACGATAAATCCCATTTTATTGCTGAAAAATTCCAGCTTCTCTCCATGCCTGACAGCTCTCCACAGTTTCATACCCATTTGGGCAATTTCTGCACCATGTCCATCTGGTTCTCATTACCTCTCAACCTGCCTATGTCTGATCTAGAAAAAAGTATAGGTCAGAAGAGGGAGGGGTGTGGCAAAAGCGATGGGCAAAACAGAAAGCTGGAGTTTGGCTGTGGGGTCAGGGTAGAGGTGAGGGAGCAACAGGGGGCAGCAGGCTGCCAGCTGAGGCCTTGGCAGCCACAAGAAGGGCCAAGTCGCTGAGCAACCTCAGACGCAGGCTTTAAAAGACACCTGTTTTAGGTTGGAGGGGACAGAAAGAGAATACGGTGAATATTGGCGAGTGCCAGCCAGATGACCACAGAGGCTGGTGGCTGTTCTAGAAGACTTTGAAGCCTGGGTACAATGCTATCAAACTCTGCTGGAGGCTTTGTTTTGAGAAAAACAAACAAACAACAACAAACCCTCACCTCGTGCTTTGAAGAAGGGGCTCATTGTTTACATTCACTTTTTCCTAAGAGGATTAATATTGAAACATTAAGGTGCCTTAGTCATGTCATGAATTTTATTTTTGGTGTAGCAGAGCAGGTTAACAGTCGTTCCTAACTCTACGAATGACACTTCTTGGAACTGCAGGGTATTTACAGCTTCCAAAAACTCCCCTTCTTTTTCCCTTCTTTTTCTCGTCCTGAAATCCTTTTGATCATAATTACCTAGGTCTACAATTATTCACAGCAATTAGTCAGGTCACTATATGATGCCTCTTGGGGACAAAATAGAAAATGAATATAGCAAGTGCCTGACAAAAGTATATATCTAATAACCCTACTTAAATATTAACCTGAATTAGACTAGGATGCAATGGTGTAATTATACATCTAAAGTTTATGCCAGCATTATTTTTTGAATGTTATAGTTAGTGCCGTATATAGTTACTACTGAGAAAAGATTGCGACAGTGTAACGAAGTGTGAATAATGAAGACCTGAGAACTTTTTGTAAAAACTAGAACAGATAAATGGGTTCAAGGGAGAGAATTGTTGGACCATGTGATATGAACTAAAATTCTGTGTTCAGACGCCCTAAGGGCAGTTGAGAGCCACAGCACTGTTAGCATTGTAGGAGGGATGATCTCTGGTCGCTGTGTTTGGACAGACCAGAAGTCATAGTGCCTCTGCGCCTCAGAATTCACCTTTGCGTCAGATCACTGCTCTGAACATTTGCTTTTCTGTAAATTGGTTTGATTCTAATAATAAAATGTTGTTAAAATTTAGTTGCTATTCTGAGATATTTAGACAAGGAACACTGGCTCCCAATATTTGAGATTCATTTCTAAATGTTCAAAGGCATGTCTGATATTTGGCAATTACATTTTAAAAACAACTGGATAACCATCTGGGCTGGGATAAACTACCAACTACCGGAAGTGAACGTGTTATTGGGCAACTTGAAACTGGCTTTTTCAGGGTACACATCCAGTGGGAATGGACACATGCTCATACGGAGACAGTTCAAGGCATAAACCTTTATTCAGTGTCACATACACATGCAAATGGCTTTAAAATTTGCCATCTCCTAATTTGGAACAAATTCCAGACTCTTGGCTAAAGAACAATTCCATTAAACTGTGCTTTTGAGATGTACACATATTAAAAATGTGAGTATTCAAATTCCAAAGGATGTTTGTTTCTTTTGAGAAAATCATAGAGAGCTAATGATCCAGGAGGAGGCAACTTGAGACTCAATGGAGGGGTACTTATCCCCATGTGCACAGATTACACTGTGCTGTAAAAAGGGGGGGGGCATAAAGTGGCCAATGATTCATTCAGACTGTAGGGGACTTGAGATGGGCTGTGTGGAAGAAGGTGTTTAGGAGGCTACAGAGATCTTTATAAAACACATCATTGGCATTTATCTTTAGCCTCCGTAAACCTGTAGGGCCTACAAAAAGACTGAGACAATTTAGGCTAGCTATTTCGGCATCCAAAGGGTTAATGGCATTATAGCTTCAAAAGAGCCTATTGGCTCCCCCTCAAGGATGCCCCACAGTTGTTGTTAGAGTCATCAGATGAAGCTAGCCCTCTCAGCTCTCCTTTAGATTTGTCTGTTAACAGTAAAAATGCTATAATAAATCGGTAACATATGTTGCCAGGCAGGGAAAAGTGATACTAATAAAGAGTCTCGGAGACCCAAGCCAAGTACAATGTGAAAGAATTCAAATTTCTATCTACTGACTGGCTAATTACCATCTGAAACATAGTTTGAAAGTGTTACTTGCTTATATTCTTTCTCGATTTTTTTTTTTCTTTTCAGATTGCTTTCTTACCCAAATTAGCTCCGTGATTGCTTGCATTGCAGCTTTGGGGTAAGTCCCAGTTCTCCACAACCTTAAGCAAGGAAAAAATAATGCATAACATAAAAGATACCAAAAAGACTTATGGATGCTGAGGTGTGGGATTTGTAAAATATACCTGGGTGGGTTGGGTAGAGGATGATGAAATGAAGAGAAGGGGTTTGCTTCAGCATGGATCAGCAGTGTGTGAAAGTGTGCATATGTAAATGAGGTTACCCCCAGGAAAGCCACCCTGGAATGGAAACGACAAAGCTTGGAACACACACTATCAATTATTTTCACTAAGCATTTAAAAAATAGAAAACAAAATCTGCTTTGGGAATTGACTGAATATTTTATTTAGCTTTTTTATTGAGACATCCTTTGAAAAATGGCACAATGTAAGTAGTTTTACAAAGCAACAATATGATCAATCTCTAAACTAGAATATAAATCTAAGCTTTCATTAACTGCTGGTAGCCAGTTTAAATTGTAGTCTTGTCCATAATGTCTATCTATCTATGTATGTCCAAGTTATATTAAAAACCTTTAAATGGCTTTGTAATATCATCTACATCTAGCTATTATAATAATTAATGGTACTATTTTATAAATCAATACATGTATTCTTGATAAATTCATATCCAGTTAATGATGTAATTTAAATAAAAAATTAATGTAATAAAAGACATACAGAAATGGGCAGGAATTCTTTAAAGGTTAAAAGCCAAATTTGTCTAAACTCATTTGTAACCTATTCTGGAAAAGTTTATATTTAAAATCAGCTGCATTTTACCTTGTTTGTGAAGAATGAATCTTGTCATTTTTTAGGGTGTTGCCTAGAACTGAATTTGTAAGATATTTTCTTTTCTTTAGCCATTAAATTTTAAGCACAATTAGGATATGACAAGTATCTTCCTGCTATTTTTCTGTTTTGTGATAATTAAATATTCTTCAGAAAAGTAGAACAAAACAAATTGTAAGCCTTTCCCAGCTGTTTATTTTTTAATACACAAAATGAATGTAAATGTCTTTTAAAAATATAAATGAACTGTCTGGAAAGCCCCAGAGATATAGACACAGTTTATTTAAAGAGATGAAAGACTGATCAATTTGGTGAATTTCAATATGTACGAGCCCAGCATTTTCTCTGCTTTCTTTGGGATAGAGTGATTTAAGAACCAAGAAGAGGAGGAGGAGGAGGAGGAGGAGGAGGAGGAGGAGGAGGAGGAGGAGGAGGAGGAAGAAAAGTCTGGGAGTATCCGAAATGCATTTCCATACAGCACATGGGTAAAGAAACACGTCAGATTAGAAGAATGCATTATTGCTTTGATTTCAAAAATACACACAGAGAAGAGATATTAAAGAATGGCCAGGCTGAGCACAAACAACTGGAGGTTGCATACTGTCAAACAGAGCACCAAATCTTCCCAGATAAAACTTCCTCCAGTGTACAGAGTAAACAGTTCACAAAAGCATAGCTTTCAGAATCGCACTGTCCAGGCTGCCCTGCCATCCTCCCGGCGAGGAGCAGACACCGTGCTGTAAGCCACTGAGCATTTTCTGACATTTTTTTTCCCCTTAACATTTCTCAGCTTTATTTAGAGGAGCAAAAGGGACATGTGCAGTTGCCTTTGACACTGATGTGTGTCTCAAAATGGAAGGGGGTGGGGGAGGATCTTCAGCCAGTCACTTCATCCACCCCGCTGCGGGAACAGTGGGTATTTGCTGAAAGTTTCCCTTCCCAGTGAAGCTGAATTTTAAGGGATTCTTCTTAGGAAAGCTGTTGTTTGTCAGAGGGGAGAGGAAGCTACACGCCAGTGGTTACGTATTACCGAGCACTCAGCTCCAAGCATTTAAAATGTATTGTGTTTTTCAAGGGAACCTGCAGCAGAATCACTCCTAAGAGGCTTAATTTAGGTTTTATAGGAGGAGCATAAAAAAGACCGGGTTATAGCAACATGCTGAAATATGGGGTACATTTTAAATATCTTCATTTAAAAACGTATGTTTATTTCCCCTCCTGGGATCACTAACGGTATGTCTTGACAGAAAGCAAGGGCATGTGACATTCTTAAAAAATTATCTCTTGGAAGGATCACATTCCAAGACAGGTTTGGGCATTTTTATTAGCACAGATAACCTCTTCATTATGTCACTCTTCCCACTTGTTCATCAGTGACATTCAACACAGTTAACCCCGGAGTCGCTGCCTTCAGAAGACTACATTCTTATTAAAGCTCAGAAACACATTTTATTCCTGTCAGTGCCTTATTACATGTATGATTAGCAGTGCGCCAAACCTCTCCATTGGCTGTAAGTACATACCACCTAAGAAAGTGTTGAGCTGCTTCCAAGTGTCATTACTTCACGCTGTGCAACCCCAATAAAGCTTTAAGGAACAGATCACTTTCCCTGTGTTTCCCCATGCACCACACAGTTCCTATTCGGATCAATTTGAGATTTTTTTTTCCTGCAGCTGCCAGTGCTGAGAGCAAGGTGTGAGTGGAGTAAATAAAATCACCGTTGCTTTATCAACCCTCCCAGGTAGTTTTTCTGCCAGCCAGCCTGCACTGTTAAGACCCATAAAGTTATGCAATAGCGACTTCCTCCAAGGTTCTCTAATCAGATAATGGCTGATGTTAGGAGAGAAGGGCCCAAGGCGGTGTGGCTGGCACTTAACACTGCGGTTGGTCATTACTTGTCTGGTAGAGACCAATAAACGACTGATTACTATCCTCTAAGAAGCCAATATTCAACATCCATCCGACTTTCCTTTTCCTCTTTCCTTCTGGACTTCATTTTGCTGCAAGTATTTGTCAAAAAGATCAATGAAAAATAGCCTCCTAGGCACCTTAAAAAGAAGAATTTTGCTAGCTTAAAACAACACCTTTTATTTTTTTTATTTTCTTATTTTTTGGAAAGGTGAGACTGATTCTGGCTTGTGCAAGAACAAAGCTTACAGTCTATTTGTTTCAGCCACGGACACGCCCAGACTTTCCCCCCCCCCCAACCTCTTCCTCTCTGATGCCAGGCTCCCCCCCCCACTGCAAGCAAGAGGGCTTAAAATGCAAATATTTATATTTGAGCTCAGGCAATAACAGGGCTATTTTGCTTCCTCCACAAGTCTGTGATAACTGATGCTTCGTAGCTGGGACTATGTTTCATTTATCTCCTTACATACGAAGATAGTATATAAATACAAGGTAATTTACGGGAAGGAACTGGCCATTTGAGATAATAGTACTAAATTTGACTATTTGACTCTATAATATTTCAGAGCTGCAAGAGTCGAGGACGCAGAATTCTAAACTTTTAAAGAAAATTTGACTGCAACTGGAAAATTCTTACATTAAAAAAACAAAACAAAACAAAACAAAACAAAACAAAACAAAAAGCTTAACTGAATTTGGATGCTGCACAAACCAAAACTGAGTGAGGGGCATAAGGGACAGAAGAGAAAAACAGGGAGTTTCACAAATTTTATAAATTTTAAATCACTGCATTCAGTCACATATTTAGAATTCTTGTTTTAATTTTGACGTTCTACTTAAAATTAATTTCTTACTAGTCAATGCAAACTACAAAATGGTTAGTCTTACAATATTGTCTCTCCTTCTCTGGCATCCATTCTTCTTCCAGAATGAACAGAGGTATATCCATAAGCACCGGACCTTGATTTCACAGCCTCATACAAAGCCAGGCAATTCTTGAGCCAAACAAACAAAGGAGGTGTGAGTGATTTCATTTATTTTGATAATCCTCTGCCTGCACCGGGCTCTTCGCTGTCTTTGTCAAAGTGAATGACAACAATTTGGCCAACTCTCTCTGTGCTGCACTCAACAGTGACAGGCAAATTATCAGAGGCCCTGCACTTCTTATTATCAGAGGAGAAGCCATCAGGGGGACGCACGGAGGATGCCTCTCTCTTGTCACTATTTGTCAGCGGGACAAGGGCCACTGCTATGGGTAGCTGACAGGTAATTTCAACAATAACAATTACTCCTATTACTGGCGTCATAAACAATTCGTCCAAGGCATGACAATAGCAAAGCTTTATAATTCAATGTCATACAAATAAATGCCAGCAGGTAACAAGTAATTTAGCTCCAATCAAGCTTTCACCCCGGCATTAATATTGTTATTGCAAGAAAATGGAAAATTGAAAAAATTCGATGTTAATGAATTAAGAGTGGTTCAAGGGCTACACCAGAGAAGTTGAAAAGGGAAGCCCAAATTATCATTGTGTCATATTTGGTAGCAATCCGGGGGCAAACAGCAGTATAATGACTTTAAGATGGGAAGGGGAGCCTGGGGTGCTAGTTTAGATTCAGGCCTGAAAAAAAAAATGGGATGTGTGACATGGTCTCTGAAAAACAAATCTGTCTCTCCCTAACTTCTTCAAGGTCTAAGTAGAAATATGAGAATGCAGATGTAACAGCATTTTACTGCCTTTTTTTTTCTACCTGAAATATTTCATATGCAGTGGAATACGAAGGCAAATTTCCATCTATTTAAAAAAAATATCAGTGACACCTGCTTCCTTAAAATTGAGTGTCATAATGAAACAATTTTAATAAGGCTTGAAATTTTAAATCCAGGGTGGCGGTAAAGCAGCTGCCTTCACTCTCTAGCTGACCGCCCTTTGGAGGGGACCAGGGAAGGTAGTTCAGGCTTTATGTAGACAACTTCTTGATCAAGCCAATATGCAATTTTTGTATTCGTCCAGAAAGACAGTGCACCCACTCAGTGACGACATCGAAGGGCTTCGAAAGTCTTTAATTAGGAGAGATGCAGAGCAATTAACGCACGTCAGATTTCATGTCAAGTGCCACTCCAGTTTTTCCTCGAAAAATGAATGGACTTCTTTCTTTTTGGTGTGTGTATCCCCTTAAGGCAATGTTGATTCAAATCTGCTCAAGATGCAGTGTTGCACAGCTAAGCATCTTCTTGATTACAAGCCGCCACACTCCTAACTGCGTTCATTCTCACTGCCACCGATACTTTGTCAACAGTCAAATTACACCACGCTGATAACAATGCACAATGCTCACCCTCCTCCGGGGCTGTCAGGAGGGGTCTCAGAAAAATGGGATGTTTTCATCTTCTCCTTTCCAAAGGAAGTTGGTGTGATCAAGCCCCTCCCCCTCCCAAGTCGGGAGCCCCTTCCTAAAATTTAATTCAGTAATTTTAAAAACTGCATCAAAAGGATGACACGTGAAAATTCCTCATGGCAGGGGTCTGAGAGGAAGACCAGAAACCAGTGGATCTGCAGCCAAAGTTTTGCTGATCATTTTGTTCAGAGACGTTTTCAAGGGCACTACTCTTGGTTAAATACCAGCTTTTTTCCCTTTTTATGGACTGTAAACACTGGAAGCCTTTCTTGAACAGACAGTATTTATATTGTGTGAAAAGTTTGTTTAATGGCCGTATTTGCCAGAATTCTCAAAACAGCTCAGAACACAGAAGACAAATGACTTTTTGGGGTGTGTGTGTGCAGGGGGCGTGGGATTCCACATTTTGGATAAATGCTGGCACATTTTAACGGTTATTTTTCCTCCTTGCTTGCTGGAAGTTGATGTGTCCTAGTCAGTCCTCCACTCACTTGAGAGACATTTTTCACTGAAAAAAATGAAAGAAAAGCAGAGATTAGAACATGTTTTCTAAAGTTGGGTCTTTTAAAAGCGTATTCAGATATATATTTTTTAATAATAAAAAAGGCCAGGTCCATCCAGAACAGAAATAAGGAAATGAAACAGAACGCTAATGGACCCCTTCTCAGAATCTTCAGTGCCAACATGTATCTGGCTTGACACCCAAGTTTTCTGTATACAGAAGTATACTTTTGCTCATATGTTTTGAAAAATTATATGTGTTTGGCTAAAAGAATATAAGTCTGTAGAATATGTACTTTATTTTCAGTAATCAGTTTAAATCCCACTCTTACAAGTTCACACACACACACACCCAACACTGAGTTTAACATTTCATGTGGCTTGCTCATAAGTAAAGGCATAAAATAAGTAAATGAAGGTATTTTGATAAAATCACACTGTGTCTTTTAAAACATAAAAACCTAGTGCGATCTCAATATTAAAGCATTGCCAGAGGATTGTAAAAGGAAAATTTAAGGAGAAAAAACTTGATTACATAATGCATTCCAGCAGTAATCAATTTTCCCTTCAATATCTTGCTTTTGTTTTCAAAATGCTAAATAAACAATACATAATGCACCCCCCCACCAGCCAAACCATGGAGGCTCTGTGCTCAAATAACAGGAAACATATTCAATTTTCCTAACAGAAGACAGTTCATTAAGCTGTGCCACATCAAATAAAACTTTAATTTCTCCAGCATCAGAGACGCAGTGAAAGCAATTGAAGAAGATGAGCCATATGGTACTTCTATCAGCAAACACATATTGCTCATTCCCCCAAAGTTTTCTAATTCTGCTCCCCAGACCTGTGTAATATAGATAATGTGCTCCGAGAGCAGCAACCATGAGCTATCTAGTGTACACTTCTAATACTGTATTTAATGGGAAATAATGAATCATAAAAGCCTAGAGAAGACGGCTTTTGCTAACCTAAATCTCAGCTGTAATTTCGTTGTTCTATGCCTAAGACGCCGCTTGCCCTTTCAAACAACAGCCGTTGAACATAATTCCGCTGCTTCAAACCCAGGCTTGGAAAAGCAACCCTAATATAACAACTTTCTATTAACTCCTGAAATTCCGAATTTAATGATACACTGACACAGACAGTGGGTTAACGGAGCACGTATCCTTTTCAAACCCAAACAAGCATTTTTTTTTTCTTCCTTCTCTCTGGTCAGACTGTTTAACGCTCTCTGCTCCCTTCACTAGCCTCTGCTTGGCTCTCCCCCACCCCTACCCAGTGCAACAGGAGTGGTGTGAGTAAAACAATGAGATTTCTTTTGTTATTAGCAAATTGGACATTTGCCTGATGAAATGCACATAAAATGGGAAAGCCACAGGCAGAAGAAATGCTTCCACTCTGACTCCAGCTACCAAGATGAAACAATTTAGGTAAAGGGGCTTAAGGACTCCCACTCCTACTGGCTACAGAAGGCCAGGGGTGTTATGGATGACAGGAACAGGTACTGCGCTGCTCTTGGTGACTGTGTGAAGCGCACAGAGCTTCCCTCCCCACCTAAGCTGCTTTTGACTAGTCACTAAAACAAAACACACAGGCTCATATGCAGCCATTTCCAGGAGTCAGGAGCCCAGCCTTCTAGTAAGGTCTTGGGACTGGAGCTTAGTTCATTTTTAGAGAAAAATGTTCAACCCCCGATAGGTTTGATGATATCAGCTTTTCTGTTTGTAAAGCTCATCAAATCAATATTTTACAAACAGGATGCTAATTTTAAACACCATCAAATAACACTGTGGATACATATTGGAAACATATTTTGATGGTTTTGTTTGCCTTGGAATCATATAAACCAAGGACGATTAAATTGAAAAGGGACTTTTAAAAGTTTGAGATTGCCTTTTTAAAGCTTATTAAAATCAGCACGTTCCATGGCCGCCTCTGACGCTCTGCACACTTGATTGCCATCATTAAAGCTAGTTGTTTGGGTGCTCCTCCAAGCCCATTCTATTAGTAACTTGAAATCTCTCTCCCTTGAAACAGGAAAAAAAAAAATAGAAAAAGAATCATTGTAACTAGTGGAAAAAAAGAGTTGCCAAAATGTGTCCTTGCTCATGAAGACAGTGGCATTAGCCACAAAAAGACCAACAGGTAACAGGGCTATAGCAACATCTGAAACACAGTCAGAAAAAAAAAAATTACAACAACAAAGAAGCAGTCCATTGATTATATCTCATGAATGCCTTAAAACAAATGTTTAACCAGTTTTCTGGAACAGTGCAGCAAAGCCTGCATGCTTCACTGGCCTGCAATGACAATGGTCTATTGCAATGTAAAACATGCTGGAGGATAAAAAGGTGCTTTTTGTTACCATTTTATCAAAGCTGTTCATCTTCGAGCTGCAGGCAGCGTTTTGCTGGAATTGCAGATATTTCTCTGTCCAGGCTCCTTTGTTTGTGCATCTCATTTGCATATATTTATCTCCAGCTGAGGGTGCTTCTGCTCATTAGGGCCTCCCTTCAGATTATTTTGTAAGCCAGCTGCTAAGAGGGATTTCACCTGTGGTGACTGAGAAAAGAGGGGTGAAAAACTAAATTCTTCATAAAAAAGGAAATCTTCTGAGTCTCTTCCCCTATAAATGGGCACCATTTGTGTTAAACAGCCTCTTGTCATGATAGATGCTTCCAGGGGTCAGGGGTTAAAGTTGATTTGAAGGTCAGCAGTAAAACAACAGATAAACCAGACGCCAAACTGGTTCCTTGGCTGTCGGTGAGAGCCGTGGTACAACCAGGTCCTGAACCTTTTTCAACCTCTAATAAAACAGGGGATGAATCTGAAGTGGATCAACCAGGCCCCCGAGGAAGCAGCGCAGAAAAAACACAAATAATATCAATATCAGGCAGCACCCGGAACAATGGGGCATTTCTCCCTGCTGCATGCATGCTGCTATTGTTTCAAGGGCTGGGGAATTAATTCCACTTATTTATTTAAGGCGTGTCAACTCACTGCCTAAACCTGTTTCAGTGTCAAGATGAATAAAACTTTTATGGCTCATAAAATAGAGCCATTCATCTCAATGTTCTTTGTGGTGCGTGGATTTTTTTTTTTTTTTTTTTTTTCCTGGCACACTGAGCTAGGCCTCTGCTCAGAAACCCACTGTTGGTATGATCCATACCATATTAGAGACAAAAATTACCTCCCTGGCAAATGAATTTCAACAGAAATGAGCAAGGGCAGCATCTCAGCTGTCACACACAGGCCCCTCACTCGTCTCCACAGCCTGCTTGCTGCCACATTGCTTACTGGGCAGGGTTTCATTATTTTAGGAAAAAGTTCAGAAAAATGATAGTAATAAAAACCTCTCCTAGAGGATCAGGTGTTTCTTTTGGCTTTGGAAGTGCAGCCACCCCCTCCCCAACCACCCCCAGCTCTTTGCTGGTCCTAGTTTTCCTTTCATTTCCACCAGCTTCATCGTATCGCATGCGCCACGTTGTTCTAAATTTTGTGTCCGATTGTCAGCACACATGGAAAATAAAATGTGCTCGCACAACTTCTGGGTTGTACGTTTTTTGAAGTTCAGTTGTAGAACTGTGTTTTCTTTTGATTTCCTAAGAACGACTTCTGTAGAACACCGATGAACAAGTTCACGTTTAAGAAGTATCACCATGCAAACACATGTTTCTCATGCAAATATTGGAAACGGACCCAAGTCACATGCTCTGCAATGTATTTCAGTTAAAATGAAAAGCGTGAGCCAAACAACCTCGTTACGACGAGTTCTGATATCTTTGAGAAGAACACGAGCTGAACTTGAGTTAAAGAAATCCATTTGTTGATGCTTCGTGAATTTTCCAATGGCACCCTCATTGGTGCACATCGCTGCGCTACCGCAATGCATGCCGGACCCACTTTGAGAGGAACTGATTGAGTTCCACGTGTGTGTTGGCCTCCTTGCTTTGCATGTGAGGCCTTTAGTGAACACGGTAGTCTTACGATGCTGGGTTATTTTTAAGCTGTTCAGTGGGTGGATGCTGTTTCCCTCACGAATTCAAGTTTTCCCAGCAAAGAGTTTGCCCGAGAATGGATTCACACACAAGATGTGCTTTCACAGTTTGCCTGTGTACAGATACAGCCCAGAGGACGGGGGACCCAGGTCAGGGATATGGGGAGACGCTCAAAATCCCCCTGGTCTCTACTTCCAGTTGCGTGAACCTCTTGTATTCCTGGTTGCGTTTCAAAGGGGTGTCCCACTTTAGAGGAAGCAGGCGTGTCTGAAAATTTTGTTGCTTTCAAGTGGGCCATCAGGGCCGAAGAAAGAATTTCATAGCAACGCACCCTCATCTAAGCAAGAAGCAAAAGATTTCTTTTTCCCTCTACTCAACTACAGTGTTTGAAAACAAAACAGAGAACCCGCAACTCGTCTTATTTCACAGAAGGAGAACAACACCACACGTGGTTGGAGAAATTTTCCGACTTATTAAGTGTTGTTTATAACCTCGTCTCTGTAGACCCCGTGCCTTCCCAAAGCATTTTATAGCTCCCTCTGTAACTGACTTATCAATTTTCTTCTGACCTGCTTTAAATTTAACCCCACCCCTACCACAAACTCAGAACTTTCAAGGAACCAGGATGAAGCAAAACTGTAGTTTATTCTCTCCAGCTCAGCACTAAAGCCCTCGGTTTTCTCCTAATCGAATCACTACTTCTTAAGCTTGGCCAAATAGTTAAAAATGGTAAGTGCTAGCCAGGCCTCCCCATCCCCCTCATATTTGTCTCTGTTTATGGAATGAGTCCCAGTTTCCTCCTGTTCTCCTGCAGCCCGGGGTCTTCAGGTCAGAACACTGTAAATACACACTGCCTGACTGGATCCATAAATCTGAGTAAAGGGCAGGCTTATATATTCAGATAAATATGGCCATGCTCCGGGATGTGGAATTGGGAGGGGGTGGAGGCAATTGTCTGAGGTTCTGAAGCTATGTTCATAGAAAATTAAGCTGCTCCTGAATTCTCAGTGAGAGGAGAAGAATGAATTGCATATGAAACATTTCCTTATTTCTAATGGGTGAGGTTGGCACTGCTTCCTGTTCATTTATTTTAATTCTCCCACGGTGCTTATATTCACACTCTTACCAAATATATCATTGCAGGCAATCAAAGTGAACAATGCGTTTTATTTATTTATTTCCATTGTTCTTTTTTCTTAAGTGCATTTGTTTATGCTTTGACACTTGTGTGTGATGTGACTGGGAATCAATTTTCCCAGTTCGTTACTGTAATTTTTCAACCCCAAGGTCTTTGACTAAACAACCCTGTTTTTAGTTTCCATGTTGAGTCTCAAAGAAAATATGTTGGAGGGAGCAGGGAATGACAGAGAGATAAATGGTTACAAATTGTTCTGTCTTCAAGGCTTCTGCTTTATTGTGGGGTCCAAACATTTTCTGCTGCATTTGCAGATTTTAAACATTTCCAGGACCCCTGAAGTACCAACCTTTTGGGGGACATGTGCCCCTGTTCCTCTTCCTTATGATAAAAAAAAACAAAGTTGGAGCTCAACTTTGTTTTATATAATTTAAGCACGGTCGTTAAGACAGAGAGATGTGTGAAAAATAAAACAGTAGTATACAACCTAGAATGGGGACAGAGAGAGAAACAGAGAGAGAGATAGAGACAGACACACAGACAGAGAGACAAAGAAAGAAGAAAGGAGAGAGAAGAAGAGAGAGAAAGAGAGGAGATAGGGGAGTGAGGGAGAGGGGAGGAGTTAAGAGACTTGTTGTGCCTTTACTCAGACAAAGCTCCTGGTAGCTCCATAACCAATAACCATAAGGGGAACAGGGACTATTT
Source organism: Psammomys obesus (assembly GCF_907164565.1). Taxonomy (NCBI): domain Eukaryota; kingdom Metazoa; phylum Chordata; class Mammalia; order Rodentia; family Muridae; genus Psammomys; species Psammomys obesus. The sequence continues at coordinate 1,174,806 of NW_026596051.1, forward strand.
CTGACAGGAACTCAATGGCAGGCTCTTTGACCTCCCCACCCCCCAAAGGGAGGAGCAGTCCTGCTAGGCAGCAGAGGAGGACTTTGCAGCCAGTCCTGAAGATACCTGATAAAACAGGGCCAGATGAAAGGGGAGGAGGTCCTCCCCAATCCGTGAACTTGGAAAGGGGCAGGGAGGAGCTGAGGGAGGGAGGGTGGGATTGGGAGGGAATAAGGGAGCGGAATACAGCTGGGATACAGAGTTAATAAAATGTAAATAATAATAATAATAATAATAATAATAATAATAATAATAATAATAGACTTGTTGTTTTCTCCTGTACTGGGGATTGAACTCAGAACCCTGGGCTTGCTAGGCCAGTGCAGTCTACCATTGAGCTGTGTCTCCAGCAGCTTGGGAATATTCTTCTGATCCTTTTTTAGATGAAATGAGCCACAGCACAGCTTTGTTTTCGGCATGTAGGATTCAAGAGAACATGGAGCTTGACCTTGTTTCAGTGTTGCTGTCCTTTAATGGTATATACTTAAATGTGTTAGCTGATATTTCTATGATTTTTTTTCTAATAAAAATTAATTTTTCATTTCAGGATAATTTATGTTCTTCAAAAGTAGCTTCTTTCCTTGGATTAAAAACATAGTACAGAGCTAAACAGAGAATACTCAATAAAGGAATATTGAATGGCAGAGAAACACTTAACAGAAATGTTCAACTTCCTTAGGCATCAGGGAAATGCAAATCAAAATGACCCTGAGATTTCACCTTATACCCATCAGAATGGCTAAGATGAATAACTCAAGTGACAACACATGCTGGAAAGGATGTGGAGAAAGGGGAACTCTCCTCCACTGCTGGTGGGAATGTAAACTTATACAACCACTTTGGAAATTAATCTCAATTAGGAATAGTGTTTCCTCAAGATCCAGCTATACTGCTCCTAGGCATATATCCAAAGGATGCTCAAGTATCCTTGAGCATCAAGGACAACAAGGACATCTGCTCAACCATGTTTATAGCAGCTTTATTTGTAATAACCAGAAACTGGAAACAGCCCAGATGTCCCTCATTTGAGGAGTGGATACAGAAATTGTGGTACATCTAGACAATGCAATATTACTCAGCAATAAAAAGAAAGGAAATCATGACATTTGCAGGTAAATGGTGGAAACTGGAAAAGATCATCCTGAGTGAGGTATTCCAGAAGCAGAAAGACACGCAGAGTATATACTCACTCATAAGTGGATATTAGACCTATAATATAGGATAAGCATACCAAAATCTGTACACCTAAGGAAGCTAATCAAGAAGGAGGACTATGGCTAAGATGCTCAATCCCCATTCAGATGGACATCAGAGGAGGTAGAAAACAGGGAACAGGACAGGAGCCTATCACAGAGGGCCTCTGAAAGGCTCTACCCTGCAGGGTATCGAGGCAGATGCTGAGACTCATACCTAAACTTTGGGCAGAGTGCAAGGAATCTTATGTAAGAAGTGGGAGATAGTAAGACCTGGAGAGGACAGGAGCTCTACAAGGACAGCAACAGATCCAAAAAGTCTGGGCACAGGGTTTTTTTCTGAAACTGATACTCCAGCCAAGGACCACTCATGGAGATGGCCTGGAGCCCCTTCACAGAGGTAGCCTATGGCAGTTCAGTGTCCAAGAGGCCTCCATAGTAATGGGGACAGGGACTGTCTCTGACATGAACTGATTGGTCTGCTCTTTGATCACCTCCCCCTGAGGGGGGAGCAGCCTTACCAGGCCACAGAGTAAGACAGTGCAGCCACTCCTGATGAGACCTGATAGACTAGGATCAGAAGAAAGGGGGAGGGGAGGACCCTCCTTATCAGTGGACTGGGAGAGGGACAGGAATGAGGAAGAGGGAGGATGGGACTGGGAGGGGAGGAAGGAGGGAGAAAGATACAGGGGGGATACAAAGTGAATAAACTATAATTAATAAAAAAAACATAGTAAAAATGTAGCTAAGAGAACATCATGGGGAATTGCTGAGAGTAATTGGGCTGGGATCCCTTCTTTCTGCCAACACTGTTTTCTCAACAGCAGCAAATCCCTTACACTATGAGAATGGTAATAATTATTACTACTGCTTACTGAGCACTTACTTTTGGAAAGTAGTATATTAATTGCTTCAAATAGTTATAAATGCTTACCTTTGCAAGTGCCAAAGGAAGGGTCTTTGTTTCTACTTTAAAATGAAAACCTCTGATTTGAAAAGGGGGGTAGCAAGTGAGAACATAATCTCAGCCAAGAGCCTGGGTGTACTGGACAGCTCTGTTCTGAGATACCTCATGGCCTTGTGTTCTACATTTTCAGGGTGAGATCTTAAGTGGGATGGTACATGCCTACTGTGGTGGTCAGTGTCAATTTTTCTGCTTGACAGAATCTGGAGTCACCTGGGAGATGAGCCTTTGGGCAATGCCATGGGGGATTACTTTGTTTACATTCATTGATGTGGGAAGAAGATCTATTTTTTTTTAAGGAAACAGCAATAGTACTCTTTTATTTTTTATTTTTTACTTTTTTATTTTTTTCTTATCAGTTACATTTTATTAACTCTGTATCCCATCCGTGTCCCGATCCCTCATTCCCTCCCAGTCCCTCCCTCCCTCCCTCCCTCATCTCCACCATGCCCCTTTCCAAGTCCACTGGTAGGGGGGACCTCCTCCCCATTCATCTGATCCTGTTTTATCAGGTATCTTCAGGACTGGCTGCAAAGCTCTCCTCTATGGCCTAACAGGACTGCTCCTCCCTTGGAGGGTGGGGAGGCCAAAGAGCCAGTCATTGAGTTCCTGTTAGAAATAGTCCCTGTTCCCCTCATTATGGGAAACCAATTGGTTACTGAGCTACCACAGGCTACATCTGAGCAGAGGTTCTAGGTTATATCCATACATGGTCCTTGGTTGCATGTCAGTGTCTGAAAAGCCCCTGTGCCCAGATATATTTGGTCCTTGTGGAGCTCCTACTTTCCCCATCAGACTAACTCCCCTTCTTTCTTATGATTCCCTGTACTCTGCCAAAGGTTTGGTCATGAGTCTTTGCTTTGAAAACACTGCTAGTTAGAGTCTTTCAAATGTGCTCAGTAGACTCCTGTCATATGTTCAATGCGCATCCCATCTGTCTTTCTAAACGAGGATTGATCATCTTACCCCATGTCCACTCTCTTGATTATCTTTTTTAGGTGTACAGATTTCATTATGTTTATCACATCTTATAGGTCTATATAAGTGAGTATATACCGTGTTTGTCTTTCTCCAAGAAGATCTATCTTAATAAATAGTCAGTGGACCCATTCCCTGCATAGGCTGTATAAAATGGAGAAGGAGAAATGAATCATGAATGCATTAATTGTGCTCTCCTGACTACAGGTGTGATACAGTCAGCTGCCTTAACTTCTGGCTTCTTTGGCTTTGCTGCTATGATGGACTGTGCCTCATACTGTGAGCCAGACAAATTCTTTCTCTCTAAAGTTGCTCTTGCAGAGTCACATGGAAAGAAGCTAGGACACTTTGCAATGGTAGGTCACATACAGGTTGACTTCTCATCCATGCCTCACCTGTATGTCAACACTGCAATTTTCAGCTGCTCATCATCTTGCTCTCAAGGGGCATCCAGACTTGACTTTACTCATTCTCTACTGGCCTGCTTCTTCTCTGGGACCAGATAGTGTTTAAAAGGATTTCCCTCTATTCTGGAGTCCTAATAGTGGCTATCTAAGGTGTCTCCTCACTCTCCTGTCATCTTCCATGATTATCATTCTATCTGGCAGAGTAGCAAACTATGCAGTAGACATCACAGTAGGGTTCTCTGGGTTCAAATCCTGGCTCTACTACTCTGCTGCTTGATGATCTCACATGCAAAATGGGATCTGAAAGGATACTTACTTTAGAGGGTAGCCTACTTTAGACTCTTGGTATTTTGTGATTGAATGATTAGCCTGACATTCATGCTGCTGTTTTTGTTGTCAAACTCTTCGCCTACAATCCAGCTTCCAGGACTTTAGACTGACATGAACAATAAGCATAATGTTTTCTTGCTTCAAATTCTTCAAGACTTCCTATTGCTCTAAATTTAACTGTTGAGTCAGGCAAAGACCTTTATAATCTGCCTCTAACCAGCTTTTCTGAGGTCATCTCTTATATGCCCTTTAAATAATTTGGATCCTTTAATAATAAAAGAATTATACCTTGCTATTTTTTTTATAATACTAGATTCTTGACCATGCTCTGCCCTCTTCCGAGAATGCCTTTCTTTTCCAATTCTGTCTCTTGAGAGTGCATTTACCTTGAATAGCTCAGGTCAGAGGTCACCTGTATTTTAGGGAAGCATAAGTTGACGTTGTCACTTTTATATGTGTTCTGTTTTAGAATCTAACATGTATGACATCATATGCCTTATAATTATTTGGCTACGAACTGGGACTTTTTTTTTGTTCTAAGATTTCCATTTAGTAGGAGTACATCAAGTTTAGATTGGCATGTAAAATATGACTTAAAGCGTATGTCAATCAAATGACTATAATGTTATTACCAAGTGGAGTTAACTCCTGTAAGCTTAAGATAATAAAGGCAGTGAGCATGTAACAAAATTAAATTAAAAATCCAAGTGCAATTATATTGTTCTGACTGTCTCCAAAATGAAGCTATCAAGTTCTCTCAGTACATGTGCTACATGTTCTGACAGCATAAGCATGTCTGAGATGGCAGTCCTTTGGAGGACCTATTTGATCTAGAATATCTATATTTAATTCAATATTTCATTGGATAAAGAGCTAGCTAAAAAAAGAAAAAACCTACTCTGACTTGAAGCATATTATTTCCTGGGCTGCAGCAGAAGTGGTTGAGAGCCTTGGCTCAGGTTTTCTAATGCTGGGTTGAAATGCTGGTGCTGCCCCAGCTCTCTTCTCATCTGAGAAATGGTAGTGCATGCATTCTGCAGAGAGTGGCTATGAGGGATCAGCATGGCTAGCAAACGTGGGAGGTTGACCCACGTACATGGTTTACAAACACCTGGAGTAGTCGTTAATAGGAGAAGTGCTTGGACTCTTGGTAGAGTGGTGAGAGCTCTTCATCACTGAGGAGCAGTGTGGGGAGAGGGAGCAGCCTTGCAAGTATGTGAGATTTGGCCCTTTGCCAGAGCAGTGTCTAATTTATGCATCTCTGGCATCTCTCCGACACTTGAGCAACTCTTTGCTTTCTGTTTTATCACTGGACACATGGGGTGAAATCTAGGAATAAGCCTCAGGTTTAAGGCAGCAGTTAGGAGGCTCAGCTATGAAACTGTCCTGCTGGCATTCGGATCCCTCGCCGTGCCCCAACTGAGCGGCGTGACTGTGGAAACTGCGGTAGCGGTGTGACTGTGCGCAACTGGTGGGAGTGGTGTGACTGGACAAGTGTGTTCGTTCCTGAAGGCTTCTGTCCCACCATCTGAAGACTGAGGGACAAGAGAATAACTTAGCTAACCGCTGTAATGAAAATTAACTGAAAAGACATGTTACATGTCTGTTCTGGAGGCTGTCACACGGTAATGTCTGCAGGCTGCTGCTTCATGCTAGATGCCATAGCAACTTCTTTTGTGTCATCTTGACAAAATACCTCACAGAAATGGAGATGAAGTATTTTTTAAATTTATTATTTAAATTGAAAATACATTTTTTTTTTCACCCAGCGTGGTGGGGTATGCCTGCAATCCCAGAACTCAGGAGGAAGAGGCAGGAGGATCTCTGTGAGTTCAAGGCCAGCCCGGATTACAAAGCGAGTCCAGTACAGCCAAGGCTACACAGAGAAAACCTGTCTTCAAAACCCAACATGAATGAATGAATGAATGAATGAATGAATGAATGAATAAATAAATAAATAAATAAATAGATTTTTCTCTTATGCAATACATCCCGACCACAGCTTCCCTTCCTTCTATTCCTCTCAGGCCCTCTACAACCATTCTCTTTCCAAGATCCACTTCAGGAAAGAATAGGCCTACAGGAGATAACATCCAAACACAACAGCAGCAACAACAAAAGATACAATAAGACTTCAGATCAAGTCTGGAAGGCAAACCATAGGAGGAAAAGAGTTCCAAGAGAAGAAGAGAGGCAGAGACACACCCGCTTCACTCTTAGGAGTTTTACAAAAACACCCAGCTAGCAGCCATAACGGATATGGAGAGGACCTGGTGTGGACCCATGTGGGCCTCACTCTTGCTGCTTCAGTCTTTGGGAGCCCATCTGTATCCTGCTTAGTTGATTCACTGGCCATGTCTTCCATCCCCTCTGCCTCCTACAATCCTTGCACCCTCCTCTTTCTCAGGATCCCCAGAGCTCTGAGGGAAGGGATTCACTGCAGACCCCAATTTAAGCTCTCTCTCCACATAATGTGCGGGTGTGGATCTCTGCATCTGTCCCCATCTTCCAGAGGAAGCCTCTCTAATGGCGACCAGACAAGGCACCAGTCTATGAGTATAACAGAAGATCATTAGGAATCATTTCACTTTTTTTTTTTCTTTTGGTCAATCCTTTTTGGTTTTACTCAAGATCTCTGGGCTAATCATCTCCAGTTCAGTGCAGGCCATGGGCTCCCTCTCATGGCACAAGCCTCCAGTTAAACCACACATTGATTGGTCACTCCCACAAATTCTGGGGCCACTATCGCTCCAGCACCTCTTACAGGCAGGGCCCTGTTGGTGTCTAGGTTTCTGTTTCTGTAGCCCGCAGAGTACCTTCTCTCGCCAGACGTACTAGAATTCAGGGGTGAATGCTCCATTCATGCTCCAGTTCAACTTCTCCAAGTTCACATGAGCTGTGTGGATGTTATCCCGGGAAGTGAGTCCCCACCATCAGTTTGCAGGGAGCAACCCTCTGTCCTAGCATCAGCCTGGGTTGTTTAGGGAAACATCTTATTTTCTCTGTTTATGGTGATTGAAAGTTTTTCTGGGAGTAGTCTGGCATGGCATTTGTTGTTTCTTAGAATTTGTAGCATATTTATCTATGCCCTTCTAGCTTTTAGAGTCTCCACTGGGAAGTTGGGTATAATTCTAATAGTCAGATGTAATTTCATATGTTACTTGGTCTTTTTCCCCTTGCAGCTTTTAATATTCTTTTTTTTTATTGTTCTGTATGTTTAGTGTTTTGATTATTATGTGATGAGGGGACTTTCTTTTCTGGCCCAATCTATTTGATGTTCTGTATGCTTCTTGTATTTTTATAGGCATCTCCTTTTTCAGGTTAGGAATTTTTCTATGATTTTGTTGAAAATATTTTTGGGCATTTGCTCTGGGTTTCTTCTTCTTTCTCCATGCCTATTATTCCTAGGTTTGGTCTTTTCATAGTGTCTCAGGTTTCCTGGATCTTTTGTGTCATGAATTTTATAGACTTAGCATTTTCTTTGATAAATATATCCATTTCATCTATTGTATCTTCTATTCCTGAGATTCTCCCTTCCATCTGTTGCATTCTGTTGCCAAAGCTTGCCTCTGTAGTTCCTGTTCACATCCTAAGTTTTTTTTTTTTTTTTTTTTTTTTGTCTCCAGAATTACCTCAGTTAGTGTCTTCTTTTGCTTCTATTTTCAGGTCTTGAACAATTTTATTTGTCAACAGTTTGTGTTTCCTTGGCTTTCTTTAAGGGATTTATTCATTTCCTCCAATTGTTGTTGTGTTTTCCTGTCTTTCCTTAAGGGGTTTCCTCATTAAGGACATATATTATCTTCATATACTTGGTTTGAAAGTCTTTTTCTTGTGCTTCAGCTGTGTTGGAATATTCAGGGCTTGCTCTGGCAGGATAGCTGGGCTCTGTTGGAGACATTTTTCTCGGCTGTTACTGATTGTGTTTTTGTGCTGCTGTCTAGGCATCTGCCTTTGAGGTGATTATTATAAGTCTATGTGCTGATTTCTAGATTTGTCTTTGTTGGGTGGTGGATTTTTCTTCTTCTTGTTGTTGTTTGTTTGTTTTTATTTCCTTTCTGGATTTTCAGAGAGTGTGTTGGCTGTGTGTATTTTGTTTTGCTGGCCTGCTTGGCTACTGTCTTCAGGGGAATGCTTGCTGGTATTGGAGGCTGTGGGGAATAGGAGATCAAGGAGAGATGGGGTCTGTTGCAGTGCTAGGGATAATCCTGAGAGAAGATCCATGGGCAGCCTACCTGGTCTTCTGGCCAGTGTGGCCTACTGTTGAGCAGGAGGTGTCCACCTGAGTTGGGGCTGGGACACAGTCATGAGGTGGGGAGAGGTGGGGAGTGGAGTTTGGATGGTTTGTGAGATCCACAAGAGTAGTGGACAGGGGTAGGGGAGGCAGCAGCTAGTGTTCTCTTGCAGCATTAGGAGCAATTCTGAAAATCAGGTCTGGGAAAACAGAGAAAGTCAAGGGATTATTTTGATTCATAATTTCAGAAGGATTTTGGTCCATGAAGGAGGTGAATGCAGGGTGGAGTAGCTCTGCCTGTGGCTGAAGCACTAGATAAAAAGGGGATCATATAACCTAAGAAGGTCCACCCCCAATGACCTACCTTGCCACACAAGGCTTCAACCCTTATATATTTCATGGCATTCAAAAGAGCACCACAAACTGAGTATTCAAAACACAGGCCCCTGGACATTTAGATACTAACTCTAAGAGATGCTTTACTGAGATACTGTTATGTGAATGTTGTTTACTTTGAATAAAATACACTGTATATATAATGTATATGAAGAGGTTTATGCAGATTAAAAAATTAAATGACTACAGATGAAGAATGACTGCATCCTACAGAAGAGGTTGTGCTTAGCATGTAGGAGACCCTGGGTTCAATCCTCACACCAAACTATTCAACCAATAAAACAAAGCAAGGAGCTGAGCAATTGTATACTCCCCATCGAAGGTCAAGTCAACCAAGAGGACTCCCTCCCAGCCAGTCTCCATACTGTACGAACTCAACTCCTGGCTAGGACCCAGGGGCCAATCATCTGTCTCAGCCTTCCTTCTCCCATCACCATTCCTTCTTGATTCTCACTGGTCTGCAGAACTGCTCTCTCCCAGCAACCCACAGCCTCACACTCGGCTGGACCAAGATTAGTGCATTGCTCAATTCTTATCAGAGAAGCTGCTGCTATTTTCTTTCCCTTTTATTGAAAATAGATTTTTTTTCCTCACATACTACATCCTGATTACTTTTACTCCTTCAGCTATCCGTCCCAGTTCCTCCCCACATCCTCTGCCATCCCAATCCATCTCCTTTCTGTCTCTTATTAGAAATCAAACAGACTTCTAAGAGACAATAATAAAATATAACAAAATAAGATATAATAAGATAAAGCAAAAGCGATCACATCAGAGTCAGACAAGACAAACAGAAGGGAAAGGAGGCTAGGAGAAGTCACAAGAGTCAGAGACCCACTTGTTTGTACACTCAGGAATCTCATCAAAACACTAAACTGGAAGCCATAATAAGCATGCAGAGGGCCTGGTACAGATCCGTGCAGGTCCTGTGCATGGCGCTTCAGTCTCTGTGAGTTCATATGAACGCTGATTATGTTGATTTAGAGGGTTTTGTTTGATTGGTGTCCTCCATCCTCTCTGGAGCTTAGACTCTTTCTATCCCCTCTTCTGAGCCTTGAGGGGAGAGATTCATGGAAACTTCATTTAGTGTTGAGTGTTCCAAGGTCTCCCTCTCTGCATAATATCTGGCTGTGGTTCTCTGTAACTGCTCCCATCTGCTGCAGGAGGAAGCTTAGAGAAGAATTTTCTTGCAGCAGATGGGAACTAATGAAAAGAGCCACAACTGGACCATGTGTATCAGTCCTAAATGGGATGTCTCCATCATATCCCTCCCCTCAAGGCTCAGAGAACTATGTAGAAAGAGTACCAAAGCTGGTTTATGTGGACTAAAGAGTAAGGTTAAAGTTTTGATATGATTAAGACTGTTGCTTCTGTCTTAGATAGCCTCTCTCTGCCTCCTTTAGATCTGACACTCTGGGGAGAACAGCTACCATCCTGTGAACAGTTCCCTGAAGAGATTTCATCAAAGGGAAAAACAACTACTGAGAAACTATCAAATTCTCCTGCCAATAGGCAGGTGGGTGAGTCCAATTCCTGGAATGCTGAGATGACTCCATCTTCACTGGGACATCATGAGTGGCTGATAGAGGATCATCCTGCTAATCTGAGTCTGGATACTGGTCCATTGAAACCTCAGTCACGAAGTATTCATTGTACCATGTTAAGTTTCAGGGAAACATGTTATGCAGTGAAGATAGCTAACAGATTCCAACAAAGGGCAGGAAATGATGGCAAACACCCATAATCCCTGTGGAAGGGGTCTGAGATGGAGGCCTGTTTGGGCTACACAGTGATTTTGAGGCCTTCCCCAGACACCATAGTGAGTCCCTATCCCCCAAACCAAAACAACCAAACAAAAAAGGGCAGAAACTTCCAAGCATGAAATGCTTTTGGAAATGGAGAACAAAGGATTGAGTCAGCAATGAGGCTAAATAGTAAGTATCTAGTCGGTCATACAAAGTAATACTATAAAGAAAATCTATGATTTGTATCTTACAGAAATGAATCTTTGCCTTCAGCTTTCAAAAATAATCTTGCTCTGCAGTTATTAGAGTCCTTTTATGTCTAATAAGTTATTATTAAAGCAAATCACTCATTATAACATAATAGCACAAATGAAGCCCACTTAATACATAGAAATTACAGAAGAGTTAAGTCATGATGTAGTAATTATAGTATTATAAAGCTATGGAAAATTTTGGCAAAAGTGTATGAAAGTCTCAACAGAATGCTTTGTGAATCCAGCACACGGCATGTGACAACAGCATGTAACAGTCTTCAGTGACCCAAGGTAAAGGGTGACAGCTTCATTTGTTGGCCCACATGGTATTTTGACCTTCTTTAAACTCTTCCTAGACTTTGTAGTTTCTCTCTAATAAATACTTGTTCTTATTTTTGTTCAATAGAGTTTATATTCCAAAAAGTTATTCTTTTTTTAGGCTTTATTCTGCAAAGACATAGGACCATAAACTTCTTTCCTGAAGTTGGAGTCAGACATCTGTATAGGCTCTGGTTGTTTTCTCATGTCAGCTCCTTCCCAAGTCATTCTGGTGTTTAGAAAGAGTGATTTCTTCTAGAATTGTTATTATAGATATTAATCTCTCTTTACTTTGTTTACAGGAATGAATACAGGTTATCTATCTATCTATCTATCTATCTATCTATTATCTATTGCCATCTATCTGTCATCTATGAATCTGTCTGTCAATCAACTATCTATCATCTATGTATCTACTATGTATTTATTATTTATCTATGTATCTATTTATCTATCATCTATGTATGATGCATGTATGTATCTATTACCTATCATCTGTCTATCTAACTATCTATCTATCTATCTATCTATCTATCTATCTATCTATCTATCATCTATCTTTCTGTCTGTCTGTCTATCTAATCTATTTATCTGTCCATCTAATCTATCTCTTAGTGGTCACTGGAACTGCTGGCAGGAGAATCAGAGACTCAATTCATGGACTACTCTAAAATGTCATGTTACTAAAGGTTCTGTTCTTTGATTTCTGCACAAGAAACTGGGTAAGGAGATATGGTGGATGAGTCTGCATGGAGGGCTGTGTGGAAGGGTGAGCTTTCTGAGGCCTTGTTAAAATCGGAAAGATGTCTGCCAATGGGAGCTCAAGGTGATGTGTTTGAAAGGGGAATTACTTAGGTATTATCTGCCACTGCCTAAAAAATGGCCCTTGATAGGATAGGTGTGAAAATTTTAAATATTAAAGAAAGAAACAGAAGACTACCACAAAATACATTTGAATAAACTGGAAAATATGTTTTACTTGAACATTTTTCTTCATGACATATTTTTTGATCATTAAATTAAGTTTAAAATGGACCTTGAAGTAGGGTGTTTAATTTTAAAGAATTAGTCAAAGTCCATCTCTCTAGGAGAACTGCCTCCTCATGTTGGAATGTTTTCTCTCCTACATACTCCCTCTTCATGGGTTTCCATTACAGACTACACTTCCACCTCTCATGCTGGCTGACACCGTGCCCTTCCTGCTGGGCTGCCATTTCTAGGAGAGGAGAGGCTGCGTTTTCTTCTGTGTTGCCATCCTTATTTTCACACCCCACAGGATAGCAGGTGATTAATAGACATATACCCAGTGACTGAATTATTGGACTGTGAATAGAAAAGAGAGGACCTGTGAGCACAAAAATATGTTTGATCCAAGCTCTTAAGCCAGTTGATAACATGGCAACCTGAAGTATATTTTAGCACGCTTGGTACTGAAGCTACCAGAGTGCTCCAGAGCCTTTGTCAGCAGAGGTTTGGAGAACATCTGCTCAGAGCTGCCCAGTGGACACAGAGGAAAGAGGTTGGAGTGGATTTTTTGAACTCTGAAACAGTAGGTGAGAAAAGACAGCTTGTGACTGAAGCTTTAGAGGGCAAGGGGTTTCTAGATGCATTTCTACCATCCAATATAAGATCATGCTCACATTTCAAAGCAAGAAACTATTTTGTTACTCTGTTTCATCATACAAAACACTGATCACAACTATTCTAGGCAATGACATGAAAGAACCTTGGCTGTGACAGGCACTGACTACAGTGTATCACTTGCTGGCTTCACAGAATCCAATCATTCCCAGCTTACACTTGTAAGCACTGCTTCATTAAGCACTCCATTTACAAGGAATCTGAGAGCCAGTACTTAGCATTTGTTTGGATTTTTCCAATGCCCCCATCACTGGGGTCTGTGGTTCATGTGTAGATGATTAGGAGATACAATAAACTAGAAAGAACAGACCAACCAACACACACTAGACTAAGGCCAAACTAAATAAATATGTCTATTTCTGAGCCCTGTAGTTCACAAAAACCAGAAATAAATTTCTATATGAGAGATGTATCATGAGAAGGGGACTTAAGCCTTAATTTTCTTTGAGATAGTCTGCTAAGCAGTTGTTTATCTAAAAGCCACTGTTTATTTTAGATATTCTAATCATGCTTGTGCAAATAATACAGGCCACAGGACAGCACAATGAGAAATTAAAATTTCCCAATGTGTGAATTAAGAAGTAGAAATATGCTTTCAACTCAAAACAAATTATTCAAAATCTCATTTGAATATGCTGTTAATAATATCAACAGAAACCAAATACAGCCCAAATGCAATTTTCCTTGGTGTTGACTTAAAAGGTGATAGTGATAATGGATTAGCATTCACCTCTCTGTGCCTCTGTCTTGTCACCTGTGAAATGGAAACAATAAGAATATCCACCTCTGCCAAAGGTTTGGTCATGAGTCTTTGCTTTGAAAACACTGCTAGTTAGAGTTTTTTAAATGCGCTCAGTAGACTCCTGTCAATGTTTAATGTGCATCCCATCTGTCTTTCAAAACAAGGATTGATAATCATACCCCATGTCCGCTCTCTTGATTATCTTTTTTAGGTGTATAGATTTCATTATGTTTATCATATCTTATAGGTCTATATAAGTGAGTATATACCGTGTTTGTCTTTCTCCTTCTGGGATATTTCACTCAGGATGATCTTTTCTAGGTCCCACCATTTGCATGCAAATTTCATGATTTCCTCCTTTTTGATTGCTGAGTAGTATTCCATTGTGTAAAAATACCACAATTTCTGTACCCATTCCTCCGTTGATGGACATCTGGATTGTGGGAACAAGGACTATTTCTAACAGGAACTCAATGACTGGCTCTTTGGCCTCCCCACCCCCTAAGGGAGGAGCAGTCCTGTTAGGCCACAGAGGAGAGCTTTGCAGCCAGTCCTGAAGATACCTGATAAAACAGGATGAGATGAATGGGGAGGAGGTCCCCCCTATCAGTGGACTTGGAAAGGGGCACGGTGGAGAGGAGGGAGGGAGGGAGGGACTGGGAGGGAATGAGGGATGGGGACATGGCTGGGATACAGAGTTAATAAAATGTAACTGATAAGAAAAAAATAAAATTAAAAAAAAAAAAGAATATCCACCTCACAGTGTTAGTCTGAGTACCTGTAAGTATGTTTTGAAAATAATGTCTGGAATGCCATAAGTCCTGTATCAATAGCTCTAATTGTATTCATAAGAAATCAAAATACTTATTGTTGGGAATCATCCCATCTCCTTGTTTTTGAAAGAGGGATAGCTCTGTCCACCTAACAACTTTTGTATTTGTCCTAGAATCTTGATTCCTTTTGTCCAAGAATTCTTCCTTGTTCTTTTTTGGAAGCCTTATCTTTTTTTACTCATCCCTCCTAATAAAATAGTTTACTATATTATTCTGGGGCCATAGTGGCTCAAAGACCACTGTACTTTTATTCAGAAATTTGTGTGATCTAATTTTCCAGAATCAACTAGAACACTTGAGACCTGAACCACTAAAATAATAAATAAATAAATAAATAGATAGATAGATAGATAGATAGATAGATAAATAAAATAAAAATAAAAAGTTTAGCTCCCAGAAGCCAGTTAATGGCTCACACTGTCTGTAACTCCAGTACCAGGGGACCCGACACCTTGCACAGACATACATACAGGCAGAACCCCAATTTAAGTAAAATAAAATAAATTGAAAATATATAAGATGATTGGATATTTTGCTTTGCCTTCACTTCAAAATGTAAACTGAAAGAAGCATTTTCTGCATGAGGAGAATCATTGCATAAGTGACTGTGCATGAAGAAATGGAAGAGAAGGTGTTCGTTTCAATGGCTCTTCACTCTGCAATCTCCTCCCTGTGCAACGTGGTTCTAACTACCACCCATCGTAGACTCTGTTACTGGAATGTTCCCCAGCTTCCACTGTCTAGGCTATGCAGGCAGCCTTCCTCCTTTCCCATGGATTCTATAGGTGGAGTCCAGATGGAAATTATAGTTGGACTCATGATACTTGTACATGTACTGCATGTGCAAGTATAGACTTCTTTTCCTGTCATGACTCGCTGAACAATGCACTATTACAATTACATGTGACCCTTTTGTTTTGGGTGTTATCAGTAACTCAGCGATGAGTTAATGCATAGGGGAGGATGTGGGCAGATTGTATGCATATACTATGTCATCTGTAGGAGGGAACTGAACATACCAGATTTTGGACAAGAGTGTCCTATAACCAATCTCCTGAAGATCTAGAGGGACTATTGTGCCCTGTGAACTGTATGATCCTGTAGAGATCTGCTCCAGTGTCACTGTGAGGTTCCACTCAACCTGGGTCTGTGATTTAGACGACTTGTTTTACTTTGACAGAATTGATATCTATCTTACTTAATATAAATATATATATTTAGAATTTAATACTCAGACAAAGAAATTTCATGCCATGGTCATTCTTTCTGATTATATCTGATCACTCCTCAGATATGGGGCTCTGAAAGCTTTCTCAAAAGGAATATTTTCTTCCTCCCAATATCAGAGTGATCTTTCTAAATGCCGTTTGGATTGTGCTGTTTCCCTGCATAAAAACCCATCAGTGGCCTTCCTTCCATGTGGGTGAATAGAAGTATATTTGGAGGCTCTCATAAGCTTTCATGCAGCTCATAGGGTCTACTGTCCGACGAGAACATGGAGCTCAGACCCTGATACTTGACACTTTCCCTCTTGCTGCCTACCTCACACATGCCCTGACTCTGGCTAGTTTCTGATGGTGTTTCTGCTCTCCTTCACTTTGTTTGCTTGGATCAGTTTCTCCCTCTGTGTTAAGCTATGAGGACCACTGGGCTTAGCGAGACGGTCCCCTGTGTACACATCTGACACTCAAGTCCTTTGTTCTGCAGTACTGAACATACTGTCTTTTTATGTTTTTTTTTTTTCCTACATGTTGGTTGAACATGTTTCTCACCAGTCTGAAAGCTTCCGTGGGTATGGAATGAACTTGTCATCTGGGCAGCTGCTGCACCTATCCTGGATCCTTTTACACAGTAACAAGGTCAGCAGTGTTCACTAAATGAGTACACGAATAGAGCTTGAATTTGACAAGATTGCCCATAGAATTATTAGGGACAGCACAAATCCTGAGAAACTTATAATCTAGGTCAATTTATGGCAAGTGCAGAACTTCCTAAAGAATTTAGAGAAAGAATTTCAAAGTCAGATGGTGACGGTGTGATGATTGCTGTTCCATACGCAGACGTGCTAGCCATTACGCTATTGGCCCTCCACAGGGAGTAAGACAGGGCTCTCGTCAGGGATGTGTGATGATTTCATAAATTAGAAAGCAAGGTTTAGGCTAAGGACCCAGAGAAAGGATTTGCAATGGGGAACAGACCCAAGTGGTTCAGATTTAAAGTTAATGAGGTATGAAATGCTTCTTTTAGAGCTAAAAGTTCCTTAAATGAATACAGGCTGTGGTTGGAGAACTTGCCTGGATGGAGCTCATGGTGAGGGGAAATGGTTGTGAGATGCTGAGCTGCCCGACGTTAGTGTTGTTATCAGCAGTTTATGGAGCACCTAGTAATTGTGTGGCATTTTTATTAGATGGTTTGAATTTATAACCTCATATAATTTAATCCTGAGAATGTCTCTATGAAGTCAATAATACTAACTCTACTTTGTGAACGAGAAGACCAGGTCTACAGAAGATCAGATGACATACTGGTCACAAGTCAAGGTCACAAAGCATGGACTCTGATGGAACCAGGAGGCTTTATTCTTCGCTGTCGGAGCACAAAGGAAGACGAGCTCCTCTATGCATGTCTGTTTTCAAGATGGCTGAGACGCAATTACAGTATATTCTGGGAAGGGGGCACATGAGGATCGAGGGATGACAATGAGTTACAACTTCCTCTTTCCCTTAAATTACCAAAGCAACAGAAATATGCAAAGCATCATAGAAACAGAAAATTCAACAGCAGCTTTTCCAAAGAAAAAGCTTGTCAGGCTTAAGCACTCCATGCTGTATTCCTAGTCCTAGTACAAAAGGAGGCCACCAGACCAAACATTCATTTGCTAAGCAGAGGTCCAGGGGCTAAGCTCATAAGCACAGCCAGGGAGAACGGTAGACTGCAGAGGCAGCTTTCAAACAGAAGACCTCGAGTCCAGAAGGAAGCAGCTGCTCTTGCTCAGTGATGTTTACTAGATTCAGCATTCGAGTCTTTCAGTCTCATTTCTACAGGCCGGAGTGAGTCAGTGAGTACCCAGAGAGTGACTTTCAGTGAGCCATAATCAGGATTTGAAGTGACTCATCAGTAAGATCAAGTACCAGGACATGTATGAAAAAAACTTACATGTCTGATTGGCACCAATATTAATGAAATAATGGCCCAATGGCTGCCATGAAGACAATTCTCCAAACGTGACTGCTATTTACATTAACACACTGACAAAGGCAGATGAGTGTGTGCAATATGACCGCATCTCATCTACTCTGAAGACCTTAGGACCAAACATTGAGATTTCCCAAAGAAGAGGAAATGTCCCTCAAAAACTGCAATATCAGCTCTTACCTGAAGTTCTACGTTGCTGGTAAAGTTCAGGCTTATTTTTCTATATTGTATGAGAGTCAGTCCTTAAATTCAATCTTCTATTGTTCTCTCTGTATCTCCCCCTTTATCCCATCTCTCTCTCTTTCTCTCTTTTTCTTTCTCTCTCTCTCTCTCACACACACACACACTCACCACATAAAAACATATCTCCTACTGGTTTTGATTCACTACAGAACCCAGAGAAACACAGCTTGAGATATTGAGCCTACTGCTGAGAAGTCAGGCTGTAGCCACAGAAGCTGAGTCCACATTTCTAACAAATCCTCACAGGACATACTATTTACCTTATTCAGGATGTCCATCAGAGTGCAGTATCTCAAGATGCTTCAGCATCAAGAATGTTTTAAACCAAGTTGATGACTCTTCTCATTGGTGACATAGGAAATACATTTCAAGAAGAGGCTGGTTTAAATGGCTAGCTGCTGACTGTTAGGGTCACATCAAAATGGCTCGAGGATGGTGACACAATCCTAAGTGATTATAATGGCATTCTTCACATTTTTATGCTATGTAGACCTCTCCTCTCCATAATGTCTAGAACACTTCTAAGCAAATCTGAAATTGATCTGAGAATGTAAATAATAACAAATCAGAATATGAATTTCAGTCTTGACATAAATTAAAAAAATTTTCATATTGTTTTGTCTCTGCAAAGTATACTTTTTTATTTAAAGAAGTATGCTTATAATTTATGCCCACCATGTTAGTAATGTCCCACTATTACTTGGTTATTTAATTATAAGTTAAAACACGTAGTTCATGGGTTTTCTTTGACTAGAACTAAGCAAAAAATGGATAAAATACAAATGAGAAAATAATTTCATTTGTAAGTAACATTTCTCTGAAGTTAATTATCTTATTTTCAGAGGAAGCACACTTAGAAGAAGAAATCCATTGAATTTAGCTGAAAGAATAGAAGAATTATAACATAGAATACCATCTCTTTAAATCCTAATGAGCATGGCATTTATTAGTTCTAGAGAAAATCTTTATCTTATTTTTTCCTCTTCCATGGGCAAACAGAGAACATGGACCTGAGCTCTGAGGCCATTTCCATAGCATACGCAGAATATTGATGCTAGTTCTGCCTTCCTTCTTTCTAATGCGGTTACATGTGCTTCCTTTTCCTCCTTGAATTATCTGTCAACATCCTTGGACTTGGTGGCATCGATACAGCCATCCTGTCTTGACAAGATGCTTCACTTTGCACTCCTGAGGAAAAGGGGATCTTTACGGAGCCCTGAAACCATTACCCTGTTCACAGTAATGTACAGGACAAAGAACATGAGCCGGGGCTGAAGACATCACAGGCAGGCAGAGCTGAGGGCATTAAAAAGCCCTATCCTTGATATCAATGTTGAGAATAGTCCTCCAGGAGCACTGAGCTGATAGGCCCATCTCTTTGGGAGGATCACTTCTTTAGCACTGTATGTGCTCATGTACAGTTATAGTTAGCTAAGGGCACAGTGTACTGACTGTGTTAATGGCACATGGGAACTTGTCAGAAATGCAAAATTTTGGGCCCACCCCCCACTTGATGAACCAGAATTGGGCAGCTTGTTCTCAAACTACTCATTTTTGTTTTGTAGCTCACAAAACCAAATTTATGAACATCTGAGGCTCTCATGACAAGAAAACATTTTCCTGGGGTGTTTGCTTAGTAAAGAAGGCTTTGCTCACAGTTAAACAGTGATCATATACTGTGTGGGTGGAGAAGTGATGGTCAAACTGATTGTAATGATCTTCGAAGCATCTCGGATATGGTTTCTAAGGACTATCTCTATCAGTCTATTGACTGGCATTCCTGGATATAATGTCACTGTGGATTCTCTTGGTTTCCTTAGAACAGATATCCTAGCCTGGTCTTGGTACAGTGTGACCTCAGAGTCTTCAGACAAATATAGCAAAATAAATACCTTTCCCCCATGTCTCTGAGGGAGAGTGCATGGGAACAGTCCTGCTGCCTCTGTCAGGGAGGTCTGGATTGCTTCCTGCACAAGCCTTCAACTATCCCTACTGAGCGGCATGACTGTAGTGTGGCTCTCCTAAGGTAATGAGGAGGAGTAATGACCTACACAGGCCTTCCTCACAACCCACTCCCACTGACTTATTGATCTATATAGGGTATTGCTACTTAGTATTTATCTATCTAGGGTATTGCTACCAGGCTGGCCATGAATTTGAGATCTTTCCTCAGCTGGTCCTCCTCACTCTACTGTAACTTACCTCTTAGGCCAACAAACAGCACTGATGAAGCCATGTTGCCAGCTTCACACCAGTTCTTCAGCGTGCCAGCAAAACCCACGGGCTGGAAGTTGGGGGCTGACAACCCCACACTGGTGGGTTTTGCCCATCTTTTCAAAGGGCTGGCACTTCCACAAGGCTTGTATTCTCATTGTGAGATTAGTAACTCTATTTTTTTTAAATTTCTTAATATATTTCTTGCTACAAAGAACAAATACCCAAGTACAATTATACCCAGATTACTGGAGTCTCAACTTAAACATTACAAAAAGCTATAATTTTGACACTCTTTTATCTATCCCAAGTTAATAGCAGTTTTGCATGTCTTTATATTATTTTCATCTGTGCCTCTGCCTCCCTCCCCTTCAGTTATTGTCTGTGGAATATGTACAGGCTTGTTTAATTTCAGTGCTGAATTGGGGATATGGAAAAGATTATTCTTAATTATATTACTTATTTATTGAAACTTAATATGTTTCTACAGACCTTCTGTGCTATAGAAGCAGCACACTCCTTTGTGAAGATGTTGCCAGGATGCTGCTGAGGTGAGGACTGGTGCTAAACAGGATCATGATCCAAAGCGATTCTGGCATGATCTATCCTTCAGAGTCCCAAGGCCTACCTCTCAATGACTTCTTCCATATGAAACATTTACCTGGTTCAGTTGCCAGCAAGGTCAGGGCTGTTTTTCTGCAATTCAATGACGCTGCTTGGTCCCCCTTTAAAGAGTCACTGCAGTAGAACTCGATGCTCTAACACAGATTTCCGTCCCAGGGAGATTAATGTGTATGGAACCCAGAGGAGTTGAAGGGCATTTTCTACCTTGTTGCCCTGGTGATTACAACCCCGTCTCTTACTGCAGCAGGTCAAAGCACAGCCATAATGACTTTAAATATATATAATATTAGTGAAGAAGAGAAAATAAATCCTTGGCCAAGCTATTACCTAGTAGAAAAAAAATTCCACCTCTTTGAATCTCGGCCTTGACTTTCCTGTGTTTCTTTGTGCTCTGTGGGTAGGGAAGCTGGATTAGAAGTCCCTGACATTGCATGGTGCTCTATCATGGGGATGAGACCCATTGTATGATTTGTGGAGCCGAGTGCAAAATGAAATTGTGAGGCTTCATGCTCAAAACTTATTTAGGATTCAAATGACAACAGCAGAGCAGCAAAGCAAGCAGTTCCCCGTCCTGTGCTGGGCTCTGACCCACAGCACAGGCCCCGGCCCTGGATCAAGGAGAGATTATGCTAAGGATGAGCCAGGACACATGTCCTGTCTTGTTCTTCAGCGTCTGCCATTACTATTTTTCTCAGGGTGTCTGACATCAGTTTCCCCAACTTGGTTAAGTTACTCCCGCTGTTTCACATTTGGACTCCGTACATAGCAGGTACACTATTAGGCCAGGCAAGTCACATCACCAAGGCGTCCTCAAAGGCTCACTGAAAGCCAGCAGGGCAGACCATGGACAGCCACCCTCGGCTCCTCATCAAGTCTGCTCACTCAGCCCGAGGGGGTTACCTCTGCAGATTTTCTACTATCTATGTCAGCTACACAGTTCTCTCTCTTGAGTCTGACAAACCTTTATAATTATTTTCAGATGTCCCAGGGCCGTTTTTTTTCAAGTATTTTTTATCTCCATCGGATAAATGCCTGAGTGTTCCTCTTGGCATGGCTGTTGGTATGCTCCCTCTCCTTGGCTGTGACATTGTGGTTATGAAAGGAATAGGATCTCCACAGATACCTGGCTTCCTCCACCTCCTGTTCTTAATAAATTCCAAATCTTGTGGGGTTTTTTTTTGGGGGGGGAGGTTATATTGTTATAAAATGAATTGCTTGAGGAAGCCTGATATTTAAGCCATCAAGTCCTCTGTGAAAACCTCCAATGAGCTGAAGAGATGGCGCCGTGGTTAGGAGCACTGCCTTCTCCTGCAGAGGACTCTGGTTGGGTTTTGGTACCCACGTGGTGGCTCAACCCCATCTGTAACATTAGTTCCAAGAAATCTGAGGCCCACTTCTGATGTCTGGGAGCGTCAGCATGCATCTGATACACAGATACACATGCAGGAAAACTATTCACACACACAGAAAATATATACATATACACATACATACATACATTTGTAATACATACATTCACACATACATACATACATTCATACACACGTATATTCACACATACATACATACATTCATGCATGCATTCATGCATACATACATAATTCATACATGCATATATATATACATTCATACACACATGCATTCATACATATGTACATTCAAACATACATACATAATACATGCATACATAATTTCCCTGCTATCTCCACTCCCAGTTTAGCTGCATTAATGGCTTCTACTCATTATTAAATTATTTAAATTGGAACTTTGGTAGTAAAATCATCTGAGCATTTGGAGACTGTTACCCGGATAACCTGTGCGCTAAGTCTGCCTGGAGAAGGGTGAGGGCTTTCCACAGATGATTGTTGCTGAAGGGAGCCATGAGGTCAGTAAGGTTCCCAGATATTAGCAAATGGGTAGTCCAGTGAAAAAACCTACAAAATCAAGTTTAGGACTCATCAACTCCTCTGACACAGAAAAATGGACAGATGTACTGAAAATAAAAATAGATGGCAGAGTTGCATGCATGACATCTGTGTTACTCTGTTACTTCTTGTCTGGGGTGACCTATTTTCCTGCACCTAAATTCTTCCCATTCACAAGGTGAGCATAATGCTTATCACAAGAATCAGAGGAATCAGAAATACCAGGTCAAGCTTTTATACTTGCTTCGCCTATTAATTCCTATATAACCAGTCAAGTCAGATCCTGGACATCTCAATTTAAGAAAAATCTGTAATCATCATCCCTTTACCTTTGCAGGAAACAAAGCCAACATTTTCCTCTCTAGATCTCCTTATGAGACTCTCCACTCTTTTTGACCACCTTGACTGACAAGGATGTGAAGGATGTGAAGTTTTCACTTGTTTGCAAAGCGTATGCAAATTCAGATTTAGATTTGGATCCATGGCTGCTTCGCTAGAAAGTTTGCGTTCCAGAACTCAGACTAACTCATGGTTTATTGCTGTGCTTTGCATACTAGAATTGTGCAGCTCCTACCTGGGCTCACTCTCTTTGCTGGGAATGGCTTTTTATTTTCTTGTGTTTTATGGGAGTAGACCCATATGCTTGATTTAAAAAGTGAATTAGTGGAATTCAAGACACTGAGCCTGTAAGTAGATTGTTGGTTCATTCTTGATAATTGCTGTGTGACTTTTGATACCAACCTAATCCGTCTCCTGACACCCCCCAAAAAAATGGCATTGGAAGGGAGCCTGCTGATGGCCATTGCCACAGCAGTAGAGTAAGCTTCCAGGCTCACCTTGTCTCAGCAACCCAGCATGCCAGGCCTCTTCAGAACACCAGCAAGCAGACCTCATTCTGCTGGGCATTTTCCTTCGCCCTTGTCATACCATCCAACAATTTTTGCTAAAGCAGGGACAATTATAGATTGATTTGCCTGGAAATAAAGTATTCTTTAAAGCTCAGTGGCTTTCATTCCTCCTGTGTTTCTTCCTTTCATTGGCTTCCTGCATATAGATCAAATAATTTCTCTTTCCCTTTCTTCCATGCTCTTTCCCTCTTCTTCACTCCCCTCTCTCTAGTCCCTTTCCTCCCTCCCCATCCCTTCCCTTCCTCTGTCTGTTCCCCTTTGCCTTTCCCTTTTTTGACAGGATTTTTAAATATAATTTATTTATTACAATTTATTCACTTTGTATCCCAGCTGTAGCCCCACCCTCATCCCCTCCCAATCCTGTCCTCCCTCCCTCACCTCCTCCCATCCCCCTTCCCCAGTCCACTGATAGGGGAAGTCCTCTTCCCCTTCCATCTGAGCATAGCCTATCAGGTCTCATCAGGACTGTCTTTCATAGTCTTCTTCTGTGGCCTGGTCAGGTTGCTTCCCCCTGACGGGGAGGTGATCAAACTGCCAGTCACTGAATTCATGTCAGATACAGCCCCTGCTCCCATTATTAGGGAGTCCATTTGGAGACTGAGCTGCCATGAGCTGCCATGACCCTCTGTGCACAGGGTCCAGGTTATCTCCATGCATGTTCCTTGGTTGGAGTATCAGTCTAGAAAAGATCCCGAGGCCCAGATTTTTTTGTTCTGTTGTTCTCCTTGTGGAGCTTCAGACCCTTCTAGGTCTTTTTATCTTCCCCTTCTTTCATAAGATTCTCTGCACTCTGCCCAAAGTTTAGCTATGAGTCTCAGCATCTGCTTTAGAACTCAAGAAGTTAAACAGCAATAAATCAAGTACTCCACTAAAAAAATGGGGTACAGAGCTAAACAGAGAATTCTCAATACAGGAATATCGAATGGTAGAGAAACACCTACAGAAATGCTCAACATCGTTACTCATCAGAGAAATGCAAATCAAAACGACCCTGATATTTCACCTTACACCCATCAGAATGGCTAAGATCAAAAACTGAAGTAACAACACATGCTGGAGAGGATGTGGAGAAAGGGTAACCCTCCTCCATTGCTGGTGGGAATATAAACTTGTACAACCACTTTGGAAATCAATCTGGCACTTTCTCAGACAGTTAAGAATAGAGCTACCTCAAGATCCAGCTACACCACTTCTAGTCATTATCCAAAAGATGCTCAAGTATATAACAAGGACATTTGTTCAACCATGTTTGTAGCAGCTTTGTTAGTAATAGCCAGAACTTGGAAACAACCCAGATGTCCCTCAATGGAAGAATGGATACAGAAATTTTGGTACATTTACACAATGGAATACTACTCAGCAATTAAAAACAAGGAAACCATGAAATTTTCAGGCAAATGGTGGGATCTAGAAAAGATAATCCTGAGTGAGGTATCCCAGAAGCAGAAAGACACACATGGTATATACTCACTTATAAGTGGATATTAGATATATAATATAGGATAATGATACTAAAATCTGTACACCTAAAGAAGCTAAGCAGGAAGGAGGACCCTGGGTAAGATGTTCAATCTTCATTCAGAAAGGCAAATGGGACAGACATTGGAAGAAGGTAAAAATAAAGAACAGGATAGGAGCCTACCACACAGGATTTCCTTTAATGGCTCAGGCAGGCCTGCAGTGTAGCTGTGCAGTTCAGTCAGCTTGCACTCTAGATCACAACCCTGCTTTAGCATCCTGGATGTGAGGTTACAGGCATGGCCAGCTCCAATAGCACCTTAGGCTCTTTCGTCTTTGAGAATGTTCCCTGCTTGTCTTCCTTGCAGTTCTATATTGATTGGTGTGTTGAAATCTCACTTTCTGAGAGAGAGAGAGGGCTGGGCAGTGAATATAGCAGGTGAGGGACCTGGGAGTCTTAGACACCAGCATTACCTTTGGCCACTCACTGCAGAGGCCTCAGTACCTCGAAGCTGCTGCTGCTTCCTTGGTCACACAAGACAACAAAAAAAAAACTGATACGTTTACCACAAAGATGTCTTGTAATGATGGTTGAAGCTGTCAGAAATTGGTTTTGTCTATTTTTATGAATGTGTTTGCTATCATTTTAACAGGTTAATTTTTAAAAATTTTTAATTTTGATTGATTTTTGCCAATTTATGCAAATGATACACAGTATTTGTAATTTAAATCTAATTAGTGACTCATAAAACACATGCTTACTCTTTTTCAGTGATAGTTATTAATATCAAATAAGATTTTGGCCTCTTTTCATCCAAAGAACTTAGGGTTAGAAATAAAAGCAGAAATTATAAGGCAGAGTTTTAAACCTAGGTTAGATCCAAAATATGTTAATGAACACATTTGTTTGACTTTGGAACATCTGGAAAGAAACTATGTAGTAATTCTTTTAAAATGATTGATTTAAAGATTTACACAATATTCAGGTGTGTGATTTTAATTGTGCAATTAATTATTGGTGAGGCCCTTTTATTTCTTCCTGATAGAAATCCACATGATAAAACATTGTATAAATAATGGCAGAAAAGAAAATTAATAAATAAATGTAATTACAGTTTTCACATTTATCTCAACACTATGTCAAACAATTATTTTTTATGTTAACTAGATTTTCCCTTTCTTCCTTTTCTTTCCCTCCATTTCTCTGATCCTCCTTTCCTTATTTTTATTTTTGCCTTCCTTCCTTCCTTCCTTCCTTCCTTCCTTCCTTCCTTCCTTCCATCCTTCCAGCATTTATATAAACAAACCACAACCATAAGGATAATGTTATATGGAATGATTTATTCTAAAATATTTAAGCCCTGAACAAATGAAAATATAGGCATGGACTGCAATGACTAAAGTAATTTCTTTCTTCTGCAAAATAATCAGATAAGCAGGAAAAAATATCAGTGATATTATGCGTGTGTGTGAAATGTAGGCACATTTGCAAGTGTTGGTATGAATGTTTACTTATATACAGTTCTGCACATTCATGTTCAAAGAAGGACTCATTATCTTCTGGTGGAAAAGCAATGCATTATTATCTCTGTAGATAATGTATTATCTCTGTAGATGAGCTGTTCTTGATTTTTACCAGACTTGGAATAAGTAAACACTCTGATTCCCAGATAATGGAACACAAATTTGATGTTCTTCTAATCAAGTCCCTTCCTCCCACTCCCAGTATACTTGGTACATGGGTGTCCTCCATTAGTCTGTTCCCTCCATCTCCCAGTGCACCTGGTACCTGGGCTGTCCTCTGTTAGTCCTCTCTTAAGGTAAAGACTTCAATAGTTTCTGGAAAAACACAAACATCTTCTTGAGAAAAGGCTGTCATAGAACATTTATTAATGACTTGACTGGATTCTCAGCATAAAAGACAGGCACAAATATAATAAGCATGGGGTGAAGCTCAGGGGGTCAGAGCATGGGGTGGGACAGTGAAAGTCTTGGGGACTTTCTTGGGGAAGATCTGACAGAACAGGGCTCATACTAGAGATGGGATTCATACCCCACAGTGTCTTAGATGACACTGTCTGAAAAGCATCTCATACTAGTCAAGGCTGGAGGATGTGAGATGATTCAAGTGAGAGCTTTTTAACCATGGGATTTCCCTCCACTGATGCTTAGCAACAGAGCAGTTACTAAACTTTCTCCAGAGGCTTCTTGTCCTCCAGATGTGTATTGTGGTATCAATTTTGCCAGAATGTAATCACAATTAAAGGAAAAACTACTTATGAAGAACTTAGCACCGTGCTTTGCCTTCAAAAACACAAATATAAACTATATATCTACAGGAATATTTATTATTTACATTATTGTCTAGTTTTGTCTCTTTTTTGCCCTTTTAATTTTTTAATATTTTTTACAGTTTATTCACTTTGTATCCCAGCTGTAGCTCCACCCTTGTGTTTCCTCCCAATCCCACCTTCCCTCCTTCCCTCATGTCCTCCCATGCCCCTTCCCCAGTCCACTGATAGTGAAGGACCTCCTCCCCTTCCTTCTGATCCTAGCCTATCAGTTCTCATCAGACTGTCTTTCATATTCTTCCTCTGCGGCCTGGTCAGGCGGGAGGTGATCAAAGAGCCAGCCACTGAGTTCATGTCAGAGATAGTCCCTGTTCCCCTTGCTAGGATACCCACTTGGAGCCTGAGCTGTCATAGGCTACATATGAGCAGGGGTTCTAGGATATTTCCATGTATGGTCCTTGGTTAGAGTATCAGTCTCAGAGAAGTCCCCTGTGCCCAGATTTTCTGGTTCTGTTGCTGTCCTTGTGGAGCTCCTGTTTTCTCCAGGTCTTTCTAATTCCCCCATCTTTGATAAGATTCTCCGCACTCTTCCCAAAGTTTGGCTATGAGTCTCAGCATTGGCTTTAATATCCTGCTGGATAGAGTCTTTTAGAGTCCCTCTGTGGTAAGCTCCTGTCTTGTTCCCTGTTTTCTCTCTGTTCTCATGTCTATCCCATTTACCTTTCTGAATGTGTCTCTTAATATGCCTTCAATTGGAGATAACATATAAATTGAAATCCAACTTATAGACTTAAATCATAGAAGGACTTCCTAGC
This sequence comes from Psammomys obesus, assembly GCF_907164565.1. NCBI lineage: Eukaryota > Metazoa > Chordata > Mammalia > Rodentia > Muridae > Psammomys > Psammomys obesus. The sequence goes on from NW_026596051.1 coordinate 1,202,550, forward strand.
ACCTATGAATGGGAAATAAAAAAAGGTAGGCTTGGGTTGGCATTGGCTTGTTTTGCCATTTAATAAAATTATACTCACTTTGCTTCTCTCTTTCCTCTCTCCTTCCCTTTCTGTTGTTAAGTTTATCTCAAGGCTGGTGTCTCCTTATGGTTGGGAGATGGCCATGAGTTAGTTCTACATGTTCCCACTGAAGAAAGCTGACTTGCTTGTGATTTTTTTCCTTCATATTGTCAAGGCAACATCTTTATCCAATCTATAAGTTAGGACCAAGGGAAGGGATTACACTGTTGAGTTTAGGACTGGATCACAGCTCCAACTTGAATCTCATCTGTTAATAGCAAGTCTATCAGCAAGAAAGTTGTTTCTCCTAGAAACTGTTCTGGAAGAAAGAAGAGTCCTGAGTGTTAGGGTGTACAAAGGATTTCTTGAATGTCACACAGCTAGTAAAGGGTTGTCTGGGGGCGGACCTGTCACCTCAGCCCAGGGACTGTCAGCATTTAATGGCAATGGTCAGGACAGTTTTAGTGATTTTGAATGTCGTTTGGCATATATGTGAACATTCAGATCAACATTGTTCATTCCTAGAAATTGATGCCTAGTAATGGGGACATTTAAAATACAGTATATTTACAAAGCTAAAAATAGTTATGTGACTCCAAATGTGATAATAATCTATGTATAAATGTTTATCAAGTCATAGGGAAAAGCTATTCCTAGAAGATGTTGGTATTATGGCCCTATTTGTGTATGCTAGTTTGTATGCATATGCTCATATAAAACTTAACATTTTCTTATGAACACTAAAGGAACTATAGATCCTAGTTACCATGGAGAAGGATACTGTGAGTGTTTGAGATAGAGATATTTCCACAAACTGACATTTTAAAAATGTCATACATATCATGTTTTCACTGCAAAATGCTACCTAAAAAGGGCTAAGCTGCAGCTGTGGTTTCAGGAGCCTGAGATCCAAAATACTCAAGAGGCTGAGGCAGGAGAATTACAAACCCAGGGCCTGAGAAGGCTACAGAGACTTCACGGCCAGCACACGCAACTTAGTGAGACCTTGTCTCAAATGAAGGTTAAAAACAGCAGAGAGGCTGGGACTTAATTCAGAAGTAGAGCATTTGTCTGAGATGTGTCAAGCCTCGATAACTGTCAAAACAAACACGAACCAAATAGGTCCCATAACATGGCTCAAAACAGAATCTGTTATTTCTCAGTGCATTTCTCAAGTGCACTTGTCCTTTCCATCACTCAACCCAGACATGACTGTGGAACTGGAGTTCTAATTCCTCACCGCACCCTTACCTGTTCAGAAAACTTGAAAAGTCTAATTACATTCCCCCAGTCCTTATCTGTTCAGTTTGGAGTTACTGAACACCACTGCATGCCAGCCCCTGGGCTGGGCTTGGGGTAACTTTCCAATCCCCTGGAGTTGAAATAGGGCAGACTCAGCAAATACCTGTTTTCCGGTATGCACAGTAACCCACATTTATATTAATGAAGGATGTGCCCAGCACATGCCCACTAGCTGCTGTCGTTACAGATAAAGTAAGAGCATCCACAAGCCAGTTTCTAAGTCCTTGTTGCTAACGCAAAAATGAAGCATGTGCATGCTTCCCCAGAGTTGATGTCCACATATCCTGGATGTATTTTCCAAAATGTAGCAGTGGTCAGGGGTCAGAAGTAGCCCGGAAAGAGAGTTCTCCAAGAATTATACCACATTGTTTTACCCTGGGCCCATGGGTTTGACCCTTGACACTTCTAGGCATTTGCATGCTATAATGGATAATGGGAGAATCAGAACAGAGATCTCTGACAACAAGAAAGCCCTTTTCTATGACTTGGTTTCTGGAAGGGAGCTTGGGAGGGGTAATAGTTCATCACCAGCTTAGGGTTTCCTTTCTTACAAATATAGTCCTTCCCTTTACAGACTTTTCTGGTCTGCATTTCCCCTAAACTTTCCTGTTTACAAAAGAGCTTCACTGTTAGCAAGGCTGTATCCAAATGATCCAAGTTTAAAACAGAAACTTCTTCCTGGAACAGATATCATTGACAATTAGCCAGGAATCTGAGGATAGGAAAAAGGAGGCCCCAGTGAGGTAAATGCACTTATGTTTATACAGCATGTGATGTGTTTTGAAGTTCCCTCTGAGGAGAGAGGCCCTCTTTCCTACTTCAAAAGCCATTTTCATGTTTTTGAAATTACTAGAAATTATGGGCTAAATCCCCTTCACACATAATTTATTTCACCCAGTATCTCATATTTTGTGATAACATGCAAATACCATATGCTACACTTTCTCCGTATGGATGGAGGAAGAGCAGGAGACCTGGCAGAATTATCACCAGGCACTGCAACCCCTTCCACTGAAACCCACATTTACCATGGTGACATTTACTAGCTATGGCAGAGCTGATCAACTGCAGATTTCCCTGCTGCTGAGGCTAAATTGCAAGCTGCTCATAATGCCATCAGACACTGCTGGATTTTCAGCCAATGAGGACCTGGGGAATGCTCTCCTCCCTCCCTTCTTCCTGTGCAAGGGAGCCCTGTGCCACAGTGTGCATGCAAAGTCTGCACACATTTGATCCTGTTTGAACTCGGTGGACCCCACAAGCTCCTTTCTGGACAATGTATATCCCACTGCATTAGGTAGGATTCCAAAAACTCAAACCATAACTCTCAGTGCATTCCCAGGACCTTCATTTTTGCTTTCCTATATGGGTATTTATTTGTTCAAATGAAATGGTCAATGCCTAGGTATATATATATTATTTATAAGGCTGAAGGAGGGAAAAATGTCCCAATCTTATACTGTGCTATTCTATTTCATCCAAGGTAAAATGTTTTATGCCAGGCCAAGTGAGCCAAAAACACAAAGCTATTATTCAACCCTTGGTGACCTCCATCATTTCTCCACCAACAATGGTGAAAAGATGTGATTTTACAAGCAAACAGGAAGAAAGAGCTTTCGACCACCTTGGGAATGTGTTTAAGAAGTTGATTTATGTTTCATGCTGAGTCTTACAGCTGCAGTTCAAGCTAACCCAACTTGGCTGCCCCACAGAGTCTGGTTTATTAGGTATCAAGGAGTCGCAAGAAGCCATGTAATTAAAACCGTAATTAACTGGAAAAGGAAAGTGCCACCTGAGTTTTGAGAGGCTGTCAATTTTATTTCCATTACAGCCCTCCTTCTGTTTCTCCTCCTGACTTTTTATTTTCCGTTGCTTGAGAGGAAAACAATACGTACACCCTGCACACACAAGCACACGCATGCCTTTTGAGGTGTGACAGCTCCTATGGCTGGCCACTTGTTATGGAAAAGGTCACTTAGGATGTTATCTGCTTCAGCCTTTTCAAAATGAATTTGTTCATAGCAGAAATAGTCTACAAGCTCTGTATCCAAGGCAGAAGCCACCAGCAGCATGTGTGGCTAGTGAGCCCTGCGTCTGTGAATAGTTTGAACTGAGGTGGGCTCTACCTAGGAAATACACAAGCAATTTTGAAAATGTAGTACACAAACTGTAGACAATATCACACTGATTGTTGAGCAAGTGGAATTTTTTTTATCACACTGAGCTGCATGTATATTCAATCTAAGTTTGTCCATCTTTATTTACTTTTGAAATGGTAATTAGGATATTCAGAAGTGTCCATGTTGCTCCCACAACATTTTTCTGAGCAATTCTGGACTGGAGTTGGGTCTTATATTTTCTGCTAAATTATGAAACAATGGGCAAAGAGTAACCATTTTTGTTATTTTTGTCATTCCAACAGCTGTGAGGGTGGCCTGCATGGAGAAATAGGATCCCTTGATGGCAATGCACAAAGGCATAAGAAAGAGTTAGAGAGACATATGTTCGCTATCGCTGTGTTGTTAGACCCAGAGATGTCTGCCAGCACCGGGTTCTTCATGGGTCTTTCTTTAACAGGTCTTTGGCAAAAGACAGTCAAATGCATTATGATATATGAGTTATCACCAGACTGAAGAAAGCCACACACCTTCAACGAGGGTCACGAAAGCAATTTCTACACTAACACAAGTGCCTTAATTTGTGAATTCAATGCTGCTAAAACAAGCTTTTGAGAAAGGTCTGCCCATTTGCACTGTGTTCTGTAAATATTCATCTTAAATCATCATATTGTACACTGGAAACATTCTTTGAAGTTAGGAAGGGGTGTGTGTAAGAAACACAATTACAGGAGTTTTCATCACTAGGCAGGAAGGCGTTGGAGGCACTTTGAAAACTGTGACTTTCTTTTCAGTTCTTAAGAGTTTAGGAAGGTGTAGGGGATATACATCACTTGGACACAGTTAAAAAATGAGTCATTTTGTCATTTTTTTCACCAAGATAAAAAGTCAACTATCAATTAACAACATCCCCAGGAAGCTAAACGAGCAGTATTTACCTAAAAGGGCAAGGCAAGAAAGGGAATGCTTTCCTCTCTTAAATGTCTTCCTACCCCTCCACAGCTGCGTGTTGTGAAGATGCATTTGTAAAATCATAAGGATCTCTTCTGTCTTCCAGTTAAGAACAGAAAAGTGTCAGTGGGTAATTTTGGGAAGAGAGCCCGAAATACCCAGAGCAGATGACACACAGCGCATCGGTCCTGATTCAGCTACAAGTCAGCAGGTCTCCCAGGACCATCTGCGCTCCATAAATTCCAGTAACACTGGCACATGAGGCTTGTAAATCACCACTGAACGGGTTTCACCTGTGACACATGACATGAACCCTGCTGTATATTCCAATAAACTCCCATAAACCATCTGATATAAACTTCGGATTATGTTTCTTTAGGGGTTGGAATACTTAAGAGTTTCTGTGCTGCAAGTGTGAAGTAAATACACAGGGCGCATTTTGTTCCTTTACCCGTAGATGGGTCCTTTTGCTGTTTCTCACGTCCAGAATTTTACTTTGTGGCTGACATATGCAATTTGGTGAGCTTTAGCAGACCAATCATTATTGTTTTGCCTTCGTTAATAAACTCTCTCTTTCAACACCACTGTGAATGTCAAAGCCTTATGGTTACTACATGTGGGAAATATGATTTATAAACAGCAAATTAATGGTCAAATTGTCAGTAACCTACCTCACTGAATAAAAAAAAAAATAAAAACACCCATGAAAAAGGGTCATATCATTAATATGGCTTTGCTGAATGTCAGAAGGCAACCTGCATGGCTGTCTTCTATGACAATTGTGTGGGTGTTCAGGGATTATGGACAGAGAGAGCTTTCAATTCCATTTAGGGTGCACACATAAGAGTTTCCAAACAGCTGTTTTTGTCTGCTACACAGTACTCCCTGATCATAGAGTCTGGCTCTTCCCTGGGCCTTAGGAACCTTCCTAAGGTTTAACCTTCTTAACCTTTGTTAAGACTCTTAAAAGCTGAATTACTACTGCTTCACACGCTAGAGAAAGCATCAGAAAAGAACTGCAGATATGAATCCTTCTCCAATTGCAAATATAATCCTTCATTTTATGTCTGTTAGAGATAAGAAATTTCATCCTATTTTTTAAAAGAGGGACAATTCCCTATAACACTCTTTCTGTTTCCTTTTTTATGAATAAAGTATTTTGTTTCTTTATAAAGTTTTTTTTATTTTCAGTGTATTTAGAAATTGAATTTATTCCATTTATGCCCAATAATTATGATAAAATCCAACAGCTTCTTTAGCATTTAGAGGATGGTATAATTTAGAAATAACTTTATATACTAGACTCCCGAGGCTCATATTTAGCTCAAAGTTGTATTAAATTCCTACATTCATTGTCCACAAACTCAGTGAACAGTATTTTCTACAGGAGCTTTCAAATGTACATAAACAAACTCCAATGCCTTTTTGAAAAAACTGATTCAAATTATGTAGAGGGCTCATGTGCTAAATAGGAATTAGATATTGTTTTCATGTGTGATATTCATAAAGTCTAAATTTCCAGCTTCCACTAGAAAAAAAATGCCCATGCAGCCACATGTAACTGTCTTACTATAATAAAGAAATAATCATTAAATTGTGCCCAAGTGCACAGGAATACTACTATGAATAAAGAAATAGCAACAAAATAAGCAAAACACCTTCCATGGTTTTCTAAATACATAGTGCCATTTGGTAATGGTGTCTTATGACCATACTGACAGATCCATACTGGCATTTCAAAATAACTTAGAAAACTTGATGATGTATTATTTACCTCAAAGGTTACCCTTAGTATTTTCCTTTTCTTGTTTAGCTGAAACCACCTTCTTTCTAAAACACTTAAGATGCCTCAGTGTAGAGTTAAATTGTTGGAACATCAGAGGATTTAAGAAGCAAATATGAACATTATTATTGTATTTTTTCATTCCTGTTATTTTGAAGCAAATTCTGTCAGTTTCTGGTTATATCTAAATATTTCTCATTTTTATTCAACATCAAGAAATATTAATGTGGGCACATCAAATCAAAGTTTGGACTCCTTGAAATTATCAAACTACTTTTTTCCCTAAATATTTGGGGGTTTGATAAAAGCCAAAATGCATGCCAGAAGCACTTCTCCCCATTAATTATTAAACCCATGTGCATCTGAGGGAAATTTGATCCATATGGATTCTGATTCATTTTTGCTTTGCTCATCAAAAACCCTTTTCTTAAAGTCCATGTCCAAGAAATCTTTTGAGTCCTGGCAAGTTTTTTTGAGCATTGCCAAGATTAAACAAAGTTGAATACCGGAAGATTCAAGTTAGTTTGTAACCCTACACCTAATGGACCATTTGTGGGCTCTGAACTAAGCTTTCATGCATGTGCAGAACTCTCACAGATAGTTGGAGGCAGCTCCAGACATAGATTTAGCAGGTCTGGCAAAATTAGAGATATACCAGAAAAATTCTCAAATTCAACACAATTCCTTCAAAAATCCCTTCCTTCCTTCTTTCCTTCCTTCCTTCCTTCCTTCCTTCCTTCCTTCCTTCCTTCCTTCCTTCCTTCCCTTCTTTTTTTGAGTACAGAGGCACAGAACTGTGTACCAAAGAAAGACCTGGAACTGGAAGACTAAGAGATATCCAAGTAAGTGGCCAAAAGGGTGATGCTACTTACCAGTTCCTACACAAAGGGAGTACCTAACAGTAGGTGATTATGTTGAACACCTGCCGATTTTGTGTATGAAAAAAGGGATTTCCATCATCTCTTCACTTTTCTTTGCTTTAAAAATATTTTAAGCATATATATAATGAAATATAATCATATCTGCCCACAGATTCTCCTTCGACTTTTTCCATATCTCCCTTAACAGGCTCCCTCCCAACATTATGTCTTTTTTTTTTTTTTTAAGATAGCTCACTAAGTTCAGTTAATCCCACACATAAACACATGGGTATGTGGTTGCACACTGGAGCATAGGAAAGCTAGCAGTGGTCACATCCTCGGTAGAATGATTCTCCCTTCCCATGTGACTCTCCACTGCTAATAGATCCTCAGAGCTAGGCAGAGCTTGGAGATCATCTATGCCATCTTTGCCAGGATTTTGGCTGGTCCCTATTAACCTTCTTTCTCTCCTACTTGGTGTTGGGGTGTTAGAAAGGATTGGGGTGGAGAAGGGAGAAGGAGACGTAGGAACCCCAAATAAAGGAGGTTTTAAAAAGTCAAAGCCTATATCTTTCTCAGTAGTTCACACAGCAACTTCAGAAATAATGGAAGCTAACCACAAAGCAGAAAGTTTTCTGGTTGAATTGAGATTGATTTCTCTGTGTTTGGCAGCAAAACTATGTGGTAGTATCTTTAGCCGTAGGGTTTTGCCATATAGTTATTATGATGGAGAACTGTGATGGTTAGTTACCAGTGTCAGCTTTTGATAACTTGGCATAAACAACACTCACCTGGAAAGAGGGAACCTCAGTCTAGGAATTGCCTCCATCAAATTGGCTTGTAGGCATGTCTGTGGGATATATATATATTTTTTATTTACTGATTGATGTGGGAGGGCAAAGCCACTGAGAAAGTGCTCCTGGATTGTGTATGAAAGCAAGCTGAAGGTTAAAGTGTTATGATATTTATTTTGGGTTGAGTTAATATTATACTCATCTCTGTCAATGGCTAGAATTAAAAAAATATACTTTTAAAATAAAAATACCTACTCTTAATGTAATACCTACTCTATAATGTAAAATTTATTGAAGATGCATATCAACGAAACAGGTTTATCTTTTCTCCATGTACTATGAAGATTGTTGCTATTGCAATAAAAATGTTAATATTATTTCTATTGCTACTTTTCATTAAAGGAATTTTGTAACAATAGAGTCACTAAGTTCTTCGAAATCATTTTCCATGTTAAAATCATATTTAATTTATCACAAATAGTGTTATTGTTGTATTCTAAAAAATTAATGAGTTCTTTCTACAATTTCATTGAGAATAAGAATTATTCTATAATTCCAAAGTACTTTAATTACTGTTCAAAGAAAGTTATAACTGTTGCTAGTTAAACACATTGTAACCTCTGTCAAGCTCTTAGCTAATATAGGTTTACCTTCTCAATTTATGAATAACTTACATTAAATACTTAAAGTAGGTTATTGATACTTTTGCTGTTGAGTTATAAAGGTTCTTTATGTAGTCCAGATCTTAATCCTTCATTGTATAAATGGTCTGAAAATATTTCTTCATGTTTTGTGCACTGCTTATTTTTCACATTTCCAATCGCCTGTGTTTAAATAAACATTTTTTAAAAAATTGATGTCACCTAATTTAGCTTTAATTTTTTTGTTTGTTAATTTTGTGGGGTTTGTGTCATATATAAGAAACCATGTCTACATCCAAGGTCATAAGAGTTATACTGTGTCTTTTTCTAAGTGTCATGTCATTTTAGCCCTTATGTTTAGGTCTTTGATTAATCTATTTTGAGGTATAGTGAGATAGGGGTCTGACCTAAATGGCTGACCTAACTGTGTCTACTTCTGAATCCTTGATTCTGTTTCATTCATCTCCATGTCTTACCTTAATTCAAGCTCATTATTATATTGCAATGCTTTTTATCATTTCACTCCTAGAGAGACACTTGGGAGAACTCTTCTCTTCCAGCCACTTCAGCAGCCTCTAAACAGCTTTACACTAAGTTCTGACATAGGGAACTATGACTCCTGCTACTTTGTTATGTGGAATGACTGTTTTGACTACTGCAAAACGCAGTTGTAGTTTGATAAGGATTTCACAGAATCTATAGATCAAGTTAGAAGCTGTTGCCCTCTTAGTGACATTAAATCTTTGAACCTGTGAAGATAGGATATCTTTCCATTTAGCCAGGTCTAAGTTAAGTTCTTTCAACATATTCATGGTCTGTAGTATATTAATCTTGAAATTTTTGGTCTTTTATTCTTAAGTATATTATCTCTTTGGATGCTGTTATAAATGAAATTCTTTGCATTTGTTGCTTTCAGTATGTTAAACCATTATTGCATCATTGGCGTGAAGCCAACCTGATAATGGAGAGTAATCCTTTTGATCTGTTTTTTAATTCAATTTGCAGTTCTACTTTTGAGAATTTTTGTATTTAGGTTCATATGTTCACTAAAGAGATTGGCCAACTTTTTTGTTGTTGTTGTTGGGTCTGGTTTCTATAGCAGGATAATTTTGGCTTCATATAACAATTTAGAAGTGTTCCTCCCTTTTTGTTTTATAGACTAATTTGAGGCATGCTGCTGTTAGTCTTTGAAAGTGCAGCAGATTCCGTGATGGATCCCTTTGAGGCGAGGCTTCCTTCCCATTGCCCTTCTCGAGTGTACAGATGTGAGGAGCTAATTTGGTGACTGATACCAGGCACCACTGCTGACATTGTTCATCTGTTTTGGTGATTTTTTTCAAATACCTCAGGCTTTTCAACAAAAATATGCTGTTTTTTTTTTTAAATAAAGAAAATGTCTCTTCAGCTACAAATTGTACACTTATAATTTCTCATTTGATTACCTTGAATTGTATTTCCAGTGCTGGGATGCATAGCTGTAAGTGAGAACAAGCTTCTGTGACATATTCTTAATACTGATGAAAAACAATTCTACTGGTCAAATTGTGATTTAGAGATAGGTTTTTTTTGTTTGTTTTTTGTATGTGGCTTTCATTACATGAGGAAATATTCCTCTTTTTTTAAGTTTTTTTTTTTTTTGAGAATTTTATGTATGGGTACTCTATTTACATAAATTCTACTCTACCCTTCCATTCATTCTATATCCTCCTATTCCCTCTCAAAGTATTAAGCTTTTCTTTACATCCACACACAGACATGCACAGACATTTTAGTGTTGCTTATATGTATGTAGGTTTGGGGATGAACACTTAGGGTTGGGTAAACTATTGGTGAGTTTGTCCTGGGAGAATGGTAATTCTACTTTTCTTAGAAACCATTGATAGCTTGTAGCTCTTCCTAAGGGTAGGTCCTTTTAAGATTTCCCCTGTTGACAATGGCATGTCAATTGGTATTGTCATTATGCAAGTCTTGTTAGACAACCACACTGTTGAAATTTCATGGGTGCAGCTTTCTTGTCAGATATAGAATATGCTGTTTTGAGGCAGACATCTTGGTCCTTTCATTCTCATAGTCTGTTTTCTTCTTTTGAGATGTTGCCTGAGTTTTAGGTATAGGGTTGAATTGTAAATGTATCAATTGAAGTTGGGTGTCCCATGGTCTGTTGTTATCTGCCTTTGGTCGCTTGTGGGTATGTGTAATAGTCTCAGTCTGCTGCAAAAAGAAGCTTGACTGATGAAGGCTGAGAGCCAGCGTTGCATCTGAAGATTCATGGATTAGATAGATCCACAGATTAGATAGAACATGTGGTGTTTGCCCTGCTGGGCAATATTTTCTAGTCCCATCCATTTACCAGTGAAGATCTATATAGAAACTTCATGTCGGGTCAGAGCCAGGCCTGGCAGAATGGGGATGACACTGAGGGGCACGGTTCTGAGGAGCTCCCAATCAAAGTTGGTTGGATGGGCTAGCTGCACATATGAAGCTAGGGCAGGAGGCGTGCAGAGCTCTCACCGAGAGGCGTGGTTCTCTCCTCCTATTCTTTGTTTGTTTGTGTTTTTTTAAATCACAAAAGGATAGTGTTGAATTTCATCTAATGCCTGTCGGTGTTGTTAAGATGATCTTATGAGTTCTGTTTTTAATTTGCTAAATATGTCATATCACATTGATCAATGCCCATATTGATCTGTATTTTTCTTGGATTTGCTATTTAATTCTTGCTATACACTGCTGTATTTGCCTGTTTTCCCCCTAATATTCACTAAACAAGGAATATTAGTCTGTAGATTTTTTTCTTGAGGTATTTTTTGCTTAGTTTTTAGAATCAGGGTAAAACTGACCCATACAATGAATAACAAATGTCTCTTTCTTTATGAACAGAAATTTTGTGGAGTACTTATTTTTTCTTACTTGATCAGCTTAGTTGTACAGAGAAAGAAAAAAAAAAAACAACCATAGACGATGTTCCTTAAGGCAGTCAATACTTACCATTTGTTTAAGAAACCAATCTTACTTTCTCTAATATTAAGTCTTTAATTTGTTAAAAATGTCTTGACGTGGTGGATTACATTTGTAATATTAGTAACTGCATGGCCAAAATAGGAGGACTGCCATGCTTGAGGCCAGCCTTTGCTACACAGTGAATCCGAGGCCTACCAGAGTAAGTCCTTGTTTAAGAACAAAAACAAGTTGTCTCCTGTACCAATGAGTTCTAGGGTATTCCCCACTTTTTCTTCTAACTGATTTAATGTGTCGGGTTTTATGTTGAGGTCTTTGATCCACTTGGACTTTAGTTTTGGGCAGGGTGATAAGTATGGATCTATTTGCATTTTTCTACATGTAGAAATCCAGTTAGACCAAACCATTTGTTGAAGATGCTATCTTTTTTCGATTGTATGGTTTTGTCATCTTTGTCAAAGATCAGGTGTCCATAAGTGTGTGGGTTTATTTCTGGGTGCTCTGTTCGGTTCCATTGATCGACCATTCTGTTTCTATGCCAGTACCATTCAGTTTTTATAACTGTTGCTCTATAGTATAGCTTAAGATCAAGATCTTTTATTGTAGAGGATTGTTTTAGCAATTCTGGGTTTCTTGTTATTCCATATGAAGTTGAGAATTTTTCTTTACAGGTCTGTGTTGAATTTGTTGGTAATTTGATGGGAATTGCATTGAATCTAGATTGCTTTTGGTAAGATGGCCATTTTTACTATGTTAATCCTGCTAAACCATGAGCATGGGAGACCTTTCCATCTTCTGATATATTTTTCTAATTCTTTCTTCAGAGTCTTGAAGTTTTTTTCATACAAGTCTTTGACTTGCTTGGTTAGGGTTACACCAAGGTACTTTATGTCATTTGTGGCAATTGTGAAGGATGTTGTTTCCCTAATTTCTTTCTCAGCTCTGTTATCTTTTGTATACAGGAAGGCTATTGATTTCCACTCTGGAAATCAATCTGGCCCATTCTCAGACAACTAGGAATAACGCTTCTTTCAAGATCCAGCCATACCACTCTTAGGCATATATCCAAAAGAGGCTCAAGTACACAATAGGACATTTCCTCAACCATGTTTGTAGCAGCTTTATTTGTAATAGCCAGAATCTGGAAACAGCCCAGATGCCCCTCAACTGAAGAATGGATACAGAAATTGTGGTACATTTCCACAATGGAATATTACTCAGCAATGAAAAACAAGGAAATCATGAAATTTACAGGTAAATGGTAGGAACTGGAAAGAATCATCCTGAGTGAGCTGTCCCAGAAACAGAAAGACACACACAGTATATACTCACTCATATAGATAAATAATATAGGATGAGCTTACTAAAATCTGTACATCTAAAGAAAGTAATCAAAAGGGAGGACTCTGACTAAAATGCTCAATCCCCATCCCGAAAGGCAAAGAGGATGGACATCAGAAGAAGAAGAAAACAGGAAACAAGTTAGGAACCTGCCACAGAGGGCCTCTGAAAGGCTCTGCCCTGCAGACTATCAAAGCAGATGCTGAGACTTATGGCCAACTGCTGGGCAGAGTGCATGGAATCTTATGTAAGAAGTAGGAAATAGTAAGATCTGGACAGAACAGGAACTCCACAAGGAGAGCAACAGAAAAAGAAAATTTGAACACAGGGGTCTTCCCAGAGACTCATACTCCAACCAAGTACCATGCATGGAGATAACCTAGAACCCCTGCACACTTGTAGTCCATGGCAGTTCAGTGTCCAAGTGGCTTACATAGTAATGGGAAGAGTGACTGCATCTGACATAAACTGATTGGCCTGCTCTTTGATCACCTCTCCCTGAGGGGAAAGAGCCTTACCAGGCTATAGAAGATGACAATGCAGCCACTCCTGATGAGATCTTATAGACTAAGATCAGAAGGAAGGAGAGGGGACCTCCCCTATCAGTGGACTTGGGGAGGCTCCTGCATGAAGAAGGAGGAGAGAAGGTGGAATTAGGAGGGAAGGAGGGAGTGGTTTATAGGGGGATACAAAGTGAATAAAGTATAACTAACAAAAGTTTAAAAGAAGCAACCTACAAATTCAATGCAATTCCGATCAAATTACCAACACGATTCTTTACAGACCTTGAAAGAAAAATTCTCACCTTCATATGGAACAACAAGAAAACCAAAATTGCTAAAACAAGTCTCTACAGTAAAAGATCTTCAGGAGCTATCTCCATCCCTGATCTCAAGCGGTACTATAGAGTAACAATACTGAAAAATGCATGGTACTGGCATAGAAACAGAATGGTGGATCAATGGAATCGAATAGAAGACCCTGACATAAATTCACACACTTATGGTCATCTGATTTTTGACAAAGATGCCAAAATCATTCAATGGAAAAAAGACAGCATCTTCAACAAATGGTGCTGGTCTAACTGGATGTCTACATGTGAAAAAATGAAAATAGATCCATACTTATCACCCTGCACAAAACTAAAGTCCAAGTAGATTAAAGACCTCAACATAAAACCAGACACACTAAACCGCTTAGAAGAAAAACTGGGAAAGAGCCTTGAACTCATTGGCACAGGAGACAATTTCTTGAACAGAACACCAACAGCACAGGCTCTAAGAGCAACAACCAATAAATGGGACCTCATGAAACTGAAAAGCTTCTGTAAAGCAAAGGACACTGTCATCAGAACAAAAGGACTGCCTACAGATTGGGAAAGGATCTTCACCAACCCTATATCTGATAGAGGACTAATATCCAGTATATATAAAGAACTCAGGAAGTTAAAGAGCAACAAATCAAGCAATCCAATTAAAAAATGGAGTACAGAGCTAAAGAGAGAATTCTCTTTTTTTTGGGGGGGGATTAGTCACATTTTTTTTTATTATTTTTTTATTATTTTTTTCTTTTTAGTTACATTTTGTTAACTCTGTGTCCCAGCTGTATCCCGCTCCCTCATTCCCTCCCCAACCCCACACTCCCTCCCTGGTCTCCTCCCTGCCCCTTTCCAAGTCCACTGATAGGGGAGGACCTCCTCCCCTTTCATCTGACCCTGTTTTATCAGGTATCTTCAGGGCTGACTGCAAAGTCCTCCTCTGTGGCCTAACAGACTGCTCCTCCCTGGGGGGAGGGGGGGTCAAACAGCCTGCCCTTGAGATCCTGTTAGAAATAGTCCGTGTTCCCCTTACTTTGGAAAACTACTTGGTTACTGAGCTACCAC
>NW_026596051.1:1232235-1238717 GCF_907164565.1 Psammomys obesus
AAAGTCTCTCCGTTGTTTCCCTGGCTTCAGAAGTTCTTCCACACATCCGCTCAGAACTTCATCTCTTCCACAGCTGGGAAACTGTGTGTGCTAGTCGCCATCTTGGCTCCGCCCCCCGCCCTATTCGGGACTTTTATGAACCTGAAATTACCCATTTTCATATGTTCTTTAAAGACAAGTTGTTACAGACTCATGGCTGTAACTCTGTCTACTAGGAAGACCAGGGCAGGGTAGTTCTGGAGTTCAAGGCAAACCTGGACTATACTGTTTGATTCCTGGGTTTTCAACTAGATCTTTCTATCTGGTCCTTGGGGAGGAAATTGGCAGGGTTAGCCCCATACTTCATTATGGGTTAATGTTCTTGGATTTTATTTCATAGTTTTGGGGAAACCTTTGGTTGGCTATTTTAGTTGTGAAAGACAGGCTTTGATTTTCTCCATGGAATTTCCATTCTTGGCAGAGCACCTGCCTCATCTGTGGAAGGCGAAGAAGAAACGAAGCTGAGCTTACTTTGTATTTTTTAATTAATTCTTTTTCTTTCTTATAACTAGCATATGCATTAGAAAATGCTGTTTAGGATTTTATTACCTTAGTTTTTTTGTCTATTGAGTTGTCACTTGAAAATGCCTTCCTCCTTTCATTATGAATTAATCAAATTTTAAGTTAATATTCTTTCCACAGTGATGGGCTTTCCTGAGTATCATCTTCCTGCTGACATTTACAAACTCATTAGCCACAGTTTCTTAGATCTTAGAGTGGCATCTCACTGTTGGAAACCTTGAAGGGAAGAATGGCAATGCCTACAGATTTTCAATGTGAAATTTAAAGGGAAATTTCAACCCAAATGATATTATCAGTTACCCAGTATACTGGCTGGTTTTATGTGTCAACTTGACACAAGCTAGATTCATCAGAGAGAAAGGATCTTCAGTTGAGAAAACACCTCCATGAAATCCAGCTGTAAGGCATTTTTTCAATTAGTGACCAATGGGCAAGGGCCCAGCTCATTATGGATGATGTCATCCCTGGGCTGGTGGTCCAGGGTTCTATAAAAAAGCAGACTAAGCAAGCCATGTGAAGCAAGCCCATAAGCAAGCCCATGGGCTTTGCATCAGCTCCTGCCTCCAGGTTCCCTCCCTGCTTGAGTTCTTATCCTGACTTTCTCCGATGATGGACTGTGATCTGGAAGTGTAGGCCAAATAATTTCTTTTCTCCCCAATTTGCTTTTTTGTCGTGGAGTTTTCATTGCAGCAACAGAAACCGTAAATAAGACAGCCAGTACAAAATGGCCACTGTTCAGTACTCTGCTGGGCGGTGACTATACTGCCCACATGGGCTGAGAGATGCAAGAGGGCTATAGATGGCAAGTAGCTACAGAAGTTTCTAGTGTCATGTCCTTGCCCTTCTGATGCAGAAGACACATTTTTATATTTGGGAGCTGTGGTGTTCTGAATGAAACTGGGCCCCAAAGACTCATGGGAGGGTGTGACCTTTGTGGAGTAGATGTGGCATTTTTGGAGGAAGTGCATCACTGGTGGTGGGCCTTTGAGGTTTCAGACACTGAGTGACTCACTGTATCTTGCTGCTGCCTGTGGATTGAGATATAGGTCTCTCAGCTATCTCTCCAGCACCATGTCTAACTGCATGCTGCCATGCTTCTGGCCATAACAGTAATGGCAGCATGCTTCTGGCCATAACAGTAATGGAAGAAACTTCTGAGCTGTAAGGCAGCCCCAATTAAATGTTTTCCTTTATAATAGTTGTGGTAGTCATGGTGTCTCTTCACAGCAATAGAAACGCTATCTACTACAAAGGCAAATTCAGAGTTAACACTATTATTCTCTGGGGCAATTGTTTTCTAGATTTGGGAAATAAAATTGACCAAAAGGGATTTGAGGACCAATAAAATCCAGGGCCCCTGTTTTATCTTAGCTTATATAAAATGAACTTTGCTTATTATTGACTTCACTTACTATTGTTGAATATGCTTATTATTATTTACTTCTAAATAAGCAAACATGTAAATAAAAACATCTAAGTTGTACATATCAGCAAAGAACACTGGTGGCAACAAGTGCACAAATTAAAGGCAGGTAAGAGTGCACTTTTTATCATGGAATAGTGAAAAATATTTATGGTATAGGAGTTTTGGGAAAATTTGAAGGCAAAATATACAAACTTGTACATTTATTGGACTAAAACATTGCCTGCATGGGTGCTATTCAGAGCCTAGAGTTGAGAGCCATTTAGATAGGCGTGGTAGGAAACATGGCAACCAGGTGAGTAGGAACACACACACACACACACACACACACACACACACACACACACTTTATTTTTCAGAACCTGAGGACACTTTGAACGAAGGTGAGCTGTTTTTATAGGCTGGTAAGGAAGCAAAAATGCTGTTCAATGAAAATGAGACATGCCATTGGCTATCAGAGGCAACTCAAGTTTGAACAAGTTGAAATGTGAAAAGCAAACATATGTGTTAGAGCTGATGCCATTTAATGTATTTTCTCCCTTAAACATTTGCCACACATTTGAATACCATTTTGGAGGAGTCTCACAAAAGAAAAATATGCTTAATTCTGCTCCACTCCATATTCTAACTGGGATGTTGTTTTTGGCAGTGGCTTTGTGAATTTACCCACGGAAATGCATTCCCTACAATGCCTGGACAGTAGTTGTATCTTTAGCCAGTGTGAGTCTCCTTCTGTTGCATCCATGAGTCATTGTAACAGAACTTTTTGTTTTCTGGTTTGTGAAGTATTTCAAAGTTTTTCTGTGTTTACATCCCATTTCACAATTACCTGTACTTACAGAATTCAGTTTTCATAATTTAAAAAAGTCTTATTCTTTCTTGAGCTTTATTCTGAGTTGTTGTATTGGCTTCTACTCATCTTTGCATGTCTTATAATTTCACTTCCACACTCCGATTAGCTCATTTGGAATAATATATTTTGTCAAAAAAAAAGGACATCATTTTAGTGTTGGATGCAACAGTATTCCATTTCCCCCTTAGCTCCTGTGGAACACTGTGTAGAACTTAGCCTCAACACCTTTATGCAGATGACATTTTAATAGTGATTTTCCTGGATACTAAACATGGGATTTCAAACTTCACAGACCTCTTTTCTGTGGCTCTGAAGTACAGACTATGTAAATACATAAAACTTACATAATGGCTTGTTTGCAAGACCGGTGTCTTTTGCTGATTTTGTCTGCTTTCTTTGTTCTCCACCGATGTCATCCCATACATGATCAAATGTTACCCCACTCTTAGTAGCTCCCTGCCCTGTGCATCTCTGTCTTAGAGGGAAGGCATGCAGGGTCAGTTTGGGGAGTCTGTGGAGGCCAGACTTCTCCAACCTGGAGACCTGTTAAATGTAGTTGGCACTGACATGAACCAGTCCCTCCACCGAGGCTAAGCTGGTATTCTTTTAAAATTTTTTTTATTAATTAATTATCACAATTTATTCACTTTGTATCCTTGGTGTGGCCCCCTCCCTCATCTCCTCCCAATTCCACCCTCCCTCGCTCTTCTCCTCCTATGCCCCTCCCCTGGTCCACTGATAGGGGAGGTCCTCCTCCTTTTCTATCTGACCTTAGCCTATCAGGTCTCATCAGGACTGGCTATTTTCTTTTAATAATTTTAATTTTTTATATTAATCACAGGTTATTTACTTTGTATCCCAGCTGTAGCCCCCTCCCTATTTTCTCCCAATCCCACCTTCCCTCCTTCATCTCCTCCCTACCATTTCCATGTCCATTGAGAGGGGAGGTCAGTACCATCTGACCCTAGCTTATCAGGTATCTTCAGGACTGGCTGTAATCTCCTCCCCTGTGGCCTAACAGGGCCGCTGCTCCCCCGGGGCGTGGGGGGGGTGAGGTCAAAGAGCCAGCCAATAAGTTCATGTCACAAATAGTCCTTGTTCCCATTACCAGGGATCCCACGTGATACTGATCTACCGTGGGCTACATCCAAGCAGGGGTTCTAGGATGTATCCATACATGGTCCTTGGTTGGAGAAACAGTCTCATAGAAGACACCTATACCCTGATATATTTGGTCCTTGTGGAGCTCCTGCCCTCTCCAGGTCATACTAACTCCTCCTTCTTTCACATGATTCTCTGCACTCTGCCTAAGGTTTGGTCATGAGTCTCAGCATCTGCTTTGATACACTGCTAGGTAGAGTCTATCAGAGGCCCTCTGTGGTAGGCTCCTGTCCTGTTACTTATTTTCTCCTATTTCCACATTTGTCTTTCTAAGTGAGGATTGATCATCTTACCCTGGGTCCTCTTTCTTGTTTATCTTCTATAGATGTATAGATTTTACTATGTTTATCCTACCTTATAGGTCTAGTACCCACTTATAGGTGATTATATACCATGTGTGTCTTTCTGCTCCTGGGATACCTCACTCAGGATGATATTTTCTAGATCCCACCATTTGCCTGCAAATTTCATGATTTCTTTTTTTTTTTTTTAATTTTTTTATTGCTGAGTAGTATTCCATTGTGTAAAAGTACCACAATTTCTGTATCCATTCCTTAGTTGAGGGGCATCTGGGTTGTTTCCAGGTTCTGGCTATTATGAATAAAGCTGCTACAAACCAATGTTGAGCAAATGTCCTTGTTGTGTACTTGAGCCTCTTTTGGATATATTCCTAGGAGTGGTATAGCTGGATCTTGAGGAAGTACTATTCCTAATTGTCTAAGAAAGAGCCAGATTGATTTCCAAAGTGGTTGTACAAGTTTACATTCCCATCAGCAATGGAGGAGGGTTCCCCTTTCTCCATTACCTTTTCAGCATGTATTGTCACTTGAGTTTTTGAGCTTAGCCATTCTGACAGGTGTAAGATGAAAGCTCAGGGTTGTTTTGATTTGCATCTTTCTGATAGCTAAGGACGTTGAACATCTCTTTAAGTGTTTCTCTGCCATTCGATAGTCTTCTACAGAGAATTCTCTGTTTAGCTCTGTACCCCATTTTTTAATTGGATTGCTTCATTTATTGCATTTTAACTTCTTTGGTTCTTTATATATTCCGGATATCAGCCCTTTGTCAGATATAGAGTTGATGAAGATCCTTTCCCAGTCTCTAGGCTGTCTTTCTGTTCTGATGACAGTGTCCTTTGCTTTACAAAACTTTTCAGTTTCATGAGGTCCCATTTATTGATTGTTGATCTTAGAGCCTGGGCTGTTGGTGTTTTGTTCAGGAAGTTGTCTCCTGTGCTAATGAGTTCTAGTCTATTCCCCACTTTTTCTTCTAACCGATTTAGTATCTGGTTTTATGTTGAAGTCTTTGATCTACTTGGACTTTAGTTTTGTGCAGAGTGATAAATATGTGTCTATTTTCATTTTTCTGCATGTAGACATCTAGTTGGATCAGCACCATTTGTTGAAGATGCTGTCTTATTTTCCATTGAATGATTTTGGCTTCTTTGTCAAAAATCAAGTATTAATAGGTGCGTGGGCTTATTTCTGGTTCTTGTATTCAGTTCCATTGATCCACCATTCTGTTTCTATACCAATATCATACAGTTTTTATTACTATTGCTCTGTAGTATAGCTTGAGATCAGGGCTGGAGATACCTCCAGATGATCTGTTGTTGTACAGGATCATTTTGGAAATTCTGGCTTTTTTGTTTCTCCATATGAAGTTGATAATTTTTCTTTCAAGGTCTGTAAAGAATTGTGTTGGCATTTTGATGGGAACTGCATTGAATCTGTAGATTGCTTTTGGCAGAATGGCTATTTTCACTATGTTAATTCTACTGATCCATGATCATGGGAGATCTTTCCATCTTCTGATATCTTCTTCAATTTCTTTCTTTAGAGATTTCAAGCTTTTTTTTTCCCCAACAGGTCTTTCACCTGCTTGGTTAGAGTCACCCCAAGGTACTTTATGTCATTAGTGGCAATTGTGAAGGGTGTTGTTTCCCTGATTTCTCAGCCCTTTTGTCATAGGTATACAGGAGGGCTACTGATTTTTTTGAGTTAATTTTGTATCCAGCCACTTTACTGAAGGTGTTTATCAGCTGGAGGAGTTCTCTGGTTGAATTTTTGGGGTCACTCAGGTATACTATCATATCATCTCCAAATAGTGAAACTTTGACCTCTTCCTTTCTGATTTGTTTCCCCTTGATCTCTTTTACTTGTCTTATTGCTCTAGCTAGGAGTTCATTCTATGTTGAAGAGATGTGGAGAGTGTGGGCAGCCTTGCCTCATTCCTGATTTCTGTGGGATTATTTTAAGATTCTCTTGATTGAGTTTGATGATGGCTATAGGCTTGTTGTATATTGCCCTCACTATGTTTAGGTATGTGCCTTGTATCCCTGATCTCTCCAAGACTTTAAACATGCATGGGTGTTGGATTTTTTTCAAATGATTTTTAGGCATCTAAGGAGATGATCCTGTTGTTTTTCTCCTTCAGGTTGTTTATATGATGGATTACATTGATGGATTTCTGTATATTGAACCA
>NW_026596051.1:1238727-1394039 GCF_907164565.1 Psammomys obesus
GCAAGTACTTTATTGAGTATTTTTGCATCAATGTTCATAAGAGAGAGAGGTCTGAAGTTCTCTTTTTTTGTTGGGTCTCTGTGTGGTTTAGGTATCAAGGTGACTGTGGCTTCATAGAATGAGTTTGGTAATCTTTCTCCTTTTTCTATTTTGTAGATTGTTTGAAGAGAATTGGAGTTAGCACTTCTTTGAAGGTCTGGTAGAATTCTGCACTGAAACTATCTGGCCCAGGGCTTTTTTTTTTTTTTTTTTTTTTTGGAAGGGAAACTGTTGATGACTGCTTCTTATTCCTTGGGAAATATAGGGCTATTCAATCTTTCTACCTGATCTTGACTTAATTTTGGTAGATGGAATCTATCAAGAAAATTGTCCATTTGCTTTAGATTTTCAAATTTTGTGGCATATAGGCTTTTGTAGTATGAATTAATGATTGTTTGGATTTCCTCAGTGTCTGTAGTTATGTCTCCCTTTTCATTTCTGATTTTGTTGATTTGGATAGTTTCTCACTGCCTTTTAGTTAGTTTGGCTAAGGGTTTGTCTATCTTGTTGATTTTCTCAAAGAACCAGCTTTTGGTTTCATTGATTCTTTGAAAGCTTTATTTGTTTCTAATTGATTGATTTCAGTCCTGAGTTTGATTATTTCCAGCTGTCTGCTCCTCTTGGGTGTATTTGCTTCCTTTTTCCCTAGGGCTTTCAGTTGGGCCATTAATTTCCTTGTATGATATGTCACAAATTTCTTCTTGAAGGCACTTAGTGCTATGAATTTTCCTCTGAACACTGCTTTCCTTGTGTCCTGTAAATTAGGGTATGTTGTACCTTCATTTTCATTGAATTCTAGAAAGTCTTTAATTTCTTTCTTTATTTCTTCCTCAATCCAGCTGTCATTGAGTATCAAGTTGTTCAGTTTCCATGTGTGTAGGCTTTTTGCTATTTCTGTTGTTTTGGAGGTCCAGCGTTAGTCCATGGTGGTCAGATACAATACAGGGGATTATTTCAATCTTCTTGTATCTATTGAGGCTTGCTTTGTGACCAACCATATGGTATATTTTGGAGAAGGTTCCATGAGGCACTGAAAAGAAGGTATACTCTTTTGAATTTGGGTGAAAAGTTCTGTAGACATTTATTAGGTCTGTTTGAATTAGGGTCTCTGTAAGTGCCTTAATTTCTCTATTTGGCTTCTGTCTAGATGATCTGTCCCTTGGTGATAGTGTGGTATTGAAGTCTCCCACTATTAAGGTGTTGGGATCGATGTGTGATTTAAGCTTTAATATTGTTTCATTTATGAATGTAGGCGCTCTTGTATTTCGGCGATAGATGTTCAGAATTGTGATGTCCTCTTCATGGATGTTTCCTTTGATGAGAATGTAGTGCCCCTCCTCATCTTTTTTGATTAATTTTGGTTGAAAGTCTATTTTATTAGATATTACGATAACTATTGCAGCATTTTTTCTGGGTCAATTTACTTTAAAAATATTTTTCCTGCCCTTTACTCTGAGGTAGTGTTTATCTTTGTTGCAGAGGTGTGTTTCTTGGATGCATGAGAATGTTGGATCGTGTTTCCTCACCCATTCTGTTAATCTGTGTCTTTTTATTGAAGAGTTGAGAGTTGATGTTAATAGATAATAGTGACCATTAAACTTTAGTTCCTGTTATTGTGGAGTTGGTGGTCTTACTGTGATTCATTACTTGTTTTCTTTTAATTTTTGTTGGGAAATTATCTGTATCCTATGTTTTCGTGGGTATAGTTGTTTTCATTGGATTGTATTTTTCCTTCTAATATCTTCTTTAGAGCTGGTTTGCTGTATAGATATTGCTTAAATTTAGTTTTGTCATGAAATATTTTGTTTTCTTCATCTATGTGGACTGGAAGCTTTGCTGGGTAGAGTAGTCTGGTTTAGCATCTGTGATCCCTTAAAGTCTGTATGACATCTGCCCAGGCCCTTCTGGCTTTCATAGTTTCTGATGAGAAGTCCGGTGTGATTCTGATAAGTCTACCTTCATATGTTACTTGGCTTTTTTCCCTTGCTACTTTTAATATTTTTTCTTTGTTCTAGATTTAGTAGATTTGACTATGATGTGGTGTGAGGAGTTTCTTTTCTGGTCTAGTCTATTTGGTGTTCTGTAGGCGTCTTGTATGTTTATGGACATCTCTTTCTTTAGTTTGGGAAATTTTTTTTTCTATTATTTTCTTGAAAATATTTTCTAGACCTTGGAGCCTGGAATCTCTTTTCCATCAATTCTTATTATTCTTAGATTTTGCCTTTTCATGCTGTCCTTGATTTATTGGATGTTTTATGTTTGGGACTTTTCCAATTTTACTTTTTCTTTGAGAGAAGTATCAATTTCTGCAATTGTATCTTCAGCACCTGAGATTTGCTCTTCCATTTCTTGTATTCTATTGGTGATGTTACCTTTGTGGTTCCTGATCTTTTCTCTAAGTTCTTCAGCTCCAGGGTTTTCTCAGTTTGTGTTTTCTTTATTGATTCTAATTCTATATTCATGCCTTGCCCCACTTCCTTTATCTGTTTGAATGTGGATTCCTGTTTCTGTATGATGGTCTTTAATATTTTTTGGTCACTTCCTCTCTATATGCCACTAATTTTGCTTCTACTTGTGCCCCCACTGTTTGACCATACTTGCCTGTGTTTCTTTGAGAGCTTTATTCATTTCCTCTTTCTTTACTTCCACTTGGGTGGCCAATTCTTTGAGAGATTTGTTAATTTCCTTTTCAATTATCTGTATTTGTATGGATATTTCTCTGCAAGATTTGTTTGTTTCCTCTTTATATGCCTCCAATAACTGGATAAGCATAGCTTTAAAGTCATTTTTCTGTGTTTCTGAAGAATTGGAGTATCCATTAATTTTGGGGGTTGCTGGTGAAGCCATGGTGTCCTGATTTTTGTTGGAAGTGTTCTTTTGCCAACCCCTGGCCATTTGCTTATCTGTAACCTTCACTGTTTGTTCCTGGTTTCTGCAGATCAGACTGTTACCATCTTTCTTTGGTGTCTGGAGAACTCTTCAGGAAGATGAGAGAGGTCCAGTGGTTTCAGTGTGTGCGTTGGTGCTTTTAGCTGTACCTGTGGGAGCAAAGTCTGAGGGCACAAAAGGAGACAAATCCGAGCAAGTGTGTGTGCGTGCGTGGAAGTGTGCCCTGAGGGACAGGGCGCTAGAGAATGTAGCACCCTTTGAGGGTGAGGGAGGGGCACCTTGCAGACACCAAAGGGGTTGCAGATGCTAAAGGTATCCTAAGCACTGGTGATGATCATGGGCGCAAATTCCCTGAGTATGTCAGTGGCCTACAGGCTACTGGTATTTGTCTCTAGCTGAGCTCCTGGAGTTATTTGCCTAAACTCCACTGGTAGACCTGCAGAGCAGGGGCTTCAATTTCTCAAGAATTCCTCTGTTTCCCACAGTGGATACGTGGGTGGGATGGATCTGATGTCTGGCTGCTAGTTTAGAAGCACCCTGAATCTGGGGCTCTGTGGGCACTTGAGGGCACATTCACTATCTAGCAGGTCAAATCATAAAGCATAGGGGTTCCTACTGTTCTCTACTTGCCAGTTTGGACCTGCTGAGTCAAATGGGACAGGTTGAGCTCAGTCAGCTCAGTGGTGCTGCAGCCATTGAACTAGCTGCAGCTGCAGAACTAAGAGTGTCAAGGTGCCTGCTGGGAAGTGCTGGGGAGCCACAAAAGTGGTCCACAGACCTAGGTGGCCTGGTCCTGGTGTACCTGGGTGGTTTTGCAGGTTTGCTGGACTTTGACTTTGGTGGCTCTATAGCTATCTGCCACAGAGGGATTAGGTGGCCCGTACAGTCACTGGCTGGGAGGCCCTGCGGAGTGGGTACTGCTGCTCACAGACGTGACACCTGGGAAGGATTGTACCGCTGATCTGGGACACGCAGGATGGTCTTCGGCAGGCAGGTACAGCTGGCAGCCTCAGCTGAGGAGCTAGGAGCCTCGCCTCTGCTGTCTCGATCCCCAGGCAGTGAGTTCTGTGCTCAGCGTCACTGAGGCTGTTTGTTGGCTCCCCCGAGGAGGAGGAAGGTCCGAACAAGGGAAGTGCCCCTCTCCATTCCCAGAGAAGTCTGTGCCTGATCCGAATCTAAATGTTCTGCACTCCTGTGATGTCCTCTTTCTTTTAGGAAGCCAAAATGTTAATTTTCTCGCTTCAGTTGCCCTTCTACTCACCAATATTGGAGTTCCAAATCCTCTGTCTCTCAGAAATGGTATGTGCTATTTGCTTCTATCTTAGAGCCCCAGGACTGGCTATTCTTACAGTCCTCCTCAGAGGGAAAGTTCTAATGAACCTCCAGTGGTCACCACAGAACAGCCCACTGTCTTGGCTTCTCCTCACTGTGTTGTGTAATATTGCTTTTACCTTTGCAGGTGACAGTGTGCTAACCTGGAGGCTCTTGGTGGCTTGTCCCCACTTGATCGCATTCTGAGATTTGTATGAATGCTTGCTGTCTAGGTCTCCTATAAATGTCGTCCCACAAGGGCTTTGTTTTGCTCTAATTGTCCTGCTAGTTTGGAAGAAAGACTTGGAGGAAGATCTAGGAACTATACCACTGTCCCATTCATGACCCCTCAAAAGACCTGGATCACATCATCATTAATGTCCTACGGAGCAGGGATTTGGAGAGACTCGGTTTGAGATATGCTATTCAAACAAATACTAGATTTTCTTTTTTTGTTTGTTTGTTTCCATGCATTTTGATTTGTAACTTCTGAATATTTTTCCTTTTTCTTTTGATAGAGAAGGAGAAAGGGAGAGAAAGAATATAAAGTTGGGTGGACAGGGAGGTCAAGAGGACCTGGGAGCAGTTGGGGTGGGGGAAAGAATATGTGAAAAATTCTTTTAAAAAAGAAAGAAAAAGAATGTGTGAGACCCCAAACCTTAGGAAGTAGGCATACAAGCACCAGGACAGAAAGTAATTTATTTAGTTTTTATTCTAAGGCAGAAAGTGACTGTGTCACATCACATTGGTGGGAGCTCAACCTTGAAATCTGATGAAAGTAGCTAATCCGTAGCATGAAAATAAAGGGTGTGATGGTCTAGATTGGGTAAACAGGCTAGTCATCAGATGAAGGAGGCTGATAGAATGAATACTGGCTTTTGGTGGGCTAGCTATCTTTGACAGAAAGAAATACCTCTTTCTTACCTATAGGTCTCCAATGCTATCTGATGACATCTTGGATGGCAAAGCTAAGAATCAGCAAAGGTTATTCATTTCAAAGGGTTTATCTAATATTTAAAGGACATTCGATGAGATGGAAGTGGTGGGTGATGAGTAAATGGCTGTTAAGGAGACTACAGACAGCACAGGATAATTTTGTCTCTAGAACCACAGCATTTCAACTCTTCCATCATCAAGGGGGATGTGGGGAGCAGATGCGGTCCTGGGTGGACGTACATTGTTGACACGAGCATGATCATGTCAAGGGCCCTAGATGTATGGGATGGAAGGACTTTTCCTAGGTCAGGCTAACAGTCCAAGTACGGATGTTGATTGTTTGTGGACAAAGGCTCTGCCACGGATTTCTTCTGGGTGACTGAAGCCCAACACTACTCTGAGAGAGAGATGCCTAAGCCACTTTTTCATCAGCTGTACAAAATGTACTCAACCTCCTCATCAGCTGCCTAGCAACAATGCTGAGTTTCCAGGCAGCTGGTGCATCTCCATCAAAGAGCATGGCCCACCTCATCCCAGCTTTTCTGTATTTGTGCCTTGCATTTCTTCACTTCCTGTAACCTCAGTCAGGTCAATCCCAAAGCCCAGCAGGTTGTGGCATGGGAGTGCTAATCAGTTTATAGAATCTTTTGAACTTTGTTTATATTTATTATTTAAGTGTGTTGGTACACTTGTGTTTCAACAGGCAAGTAGAATCCAGAGGACAGCTTGCAGAAGTCATTTGTTTCTTTACACCATGTACATCCTGGGGATCAAACTCAGGTTGTCAGTTTTGACAACACATATCTTTACCTACTGAGGGATCTGATGGCTCCAGTTTCTGGTCACTGGACTTTCTTGCTGCTATCAGCCATAGGCAGTCTGGGTTACCCTTCTAACTCTGGGTAAGTTCACCTTCTGCTGGTGATTGTTTTCTCCCAATGAACTGCAAGGGAACTTCTTCACATGGCACTGAAGAGAGGACCAGCTGCTTCGGGCCAGAGCTGGTGACTAGTTCCCTTTCTATTGCCTTCACAAGCAGACATGAGCAATTTTGACTAATAAGTGATGCTGAGTGACGGAACTCCCAGATAATCTTGCATCCATTTCTAGACAATAAAAGGGCAAAACTTTTCTTCCTTACCTTTTTCCATGAGACTCAACAGTAATCATGAGATTGAAGGCACAGAAGTATTTGAAGGAAGAAATGAAAGTCTGATCAAAAGAAACAGAAAAAAGCTAATAATATGAGAAAACAGGCTGAGCATGGTCAGAGTCTAAGTTGTACTTCTGTTTTAGAATTGGAATGAGCAAACTAAGCCCGTAGAGGCCTAGACCATATACAGAGTGTCTGGCCTTTATAAATAAAGTTTATTGAAACACAGTCATGCCTATTTATTTACTAGAGTTGATGGCTCATTTCATGTTACAGCAGTGAAATCAAACAGTTTCAGCAAGCATCCATTACAGCCTGCAAAGCCAAAAATCCAGCACTTAGTTTGTAATGTAAAAGGCTTCTAGGTCCCTTGCCCTGGCCCTAATGGTGGAAGGAGCTTTCATTTTGCAGCGCCTATTACTTTCCTTTCACCTACTTTCAGTTGTAAGGAGAGGCTACACACCTTTCCTAGAAAATCAAGTGTTGTATAAGACAAAGAAGCAAGGGAGGAAATTCTACTAACCACGACCAGAGAGCTCACAGCTATTAGCCCTCGTTCCCTGGTAAGTGGCTTGTGAAGATGTTGATGGACTCATATATCTAACTTCTCTTTCTGGGGAAAAGCATTTCAGGCTCATCAGCACTCACCCTCACTGTGCACATGTCTCCTTAAAGCTTGTGTTGCTCTAAAAATGGGCTCCGCATTGAGATAATAGTACTGGATCAAGATGTCGTTTATGTTGAAATGCTTTGATTGGAGTATTACAATATGAGGAAGGAAGGAAAAGGCCAATGTGCTTACATTAGATGTAATTTAGTAAAAATGGAAAGTTCAGGCGTTACATAGAGAACATTTATGGCATTTGGCTTTCCACACTCATCTTTTAGAGTTCCACCTTACAACATTTTCTTTCTGGGCTCCTTAAGAATAATGAATAATTTTACTCCATAATCATAGCTCAAGATACTTTGATATATATTAATATAGAAGAGACTTCGTTTGAAAATGCCCACTTTTAATGGGCAGAACTTGAAAATTTCCTGGCTCATTTGGCTTGTATCATTAAATTCTTTTGAAAACCTGGTTTGAAGGCATGTACAATGTATCACCCATTTAGGAGAGCAACCTTGAAGTTGTTTGTAATTAAAAGTTCCTCTATTGGCTCCTTCATTTTGGTTAAACTTATGCTTTAGCAAACATTAAAAGCCAACCTGTTTGAGAAGTGCCTAACTTCAATTTGCAAAGGACTGTATTTCTGAGAATTTTTGGGAATTTTTGGGAATTTTTGGGAATAGGAATATGATCCTATTTCAATATCTGCCTCCACCAAATATTTTCCCAAATTCCAGGTTGTTGATAGAGTATTTATCTGCTTTCTTTATGTTACAGATAGTTGTTACTCTGACCAGTAAAGTGAGCAAGGAAGTTTTAAAAATATATACATAATATTTAAAATTCATTATTTGTGAAATTCATAAATAGACAAATGTATTTTGATCATCCCCAACACCTCTCTCCAAATCTCCCATATATTCCCCACAAAACCATCCCAACTTCATATCCTGCTTTAAGTTTTTTCATAACCCCCGAGTCTAGTTAGTGTGGTCCATGTGTGTACAGGTAGGAGAGCATCCACAGCAGTGTGGTCAGCCTACCAGAGGTATGCCTCCAAAGAAAGCTGCCTATCATTTTCTAACAGCCATCAATCACCAATAGCTCTTCAGGTTGGGGTGGAGGTTGACGTGTCCCTCCCACATTCATGGTGAAATGTTAACCAGCTTCAGCCCTTGTAGGTCTTGTTCAGGAAACCATAGCTTCGGGGTCGATGAGCACAGCAGTCCTGGCATATCCAGGAGACACTATTACATAG
Source organism: Psammomys obesus (assembly GCF_907164565.1). Classification (NCBI taxonomy): domain Eukaryota; kingdom Metazoa; phylum Chordata; class Mammalia; order Rodentia; family Muridae; genus Psammomys; species Psammomys obesus. The sequence goes on from NW_026596051.1 coordinate 1,246,927, forward strand.
TGGTCATCCTCGACTTTTGGCCCTTACAAACTTCTCATCCTCCCTGCTGTGATATTTCCTGTGCTTTCGAAATTGGATGTGTGATTGTATGTCCTGTTTATGCGTGGCCACTCCACAGACACTTATTTTCTGTACTTTGACCAATTGTGAATCACTATATTAACTACCATCCATTGTAAAATGAAAGTTCTCTGATGAGGTCTGAGAGTTGCATTTATCTACAGGTAGAAAGATAGAGGGTAGTTTGATACTATCTTAATTAGCAAAATGGTAGGAGGTTCATCTTTTGGCCTATGAGTTCCCAAGGCCTTTGTCAATATTATAGTATTAGACATGAGCTACTGACCATGGAGTAGGCCATAAATCCAAACAGAATGCGATTGCTTATCACTATAGCATTCATGCAGTAATATATCCCATGGGCATATTTTGTCAGGTTGGATAGAACTATTGCTTGCTGGGTTCAAAGCTGGAGAAGATTGTTGGCAACTTTTCCTTACTCCCATTAGCCTGAATAGTACCTTCAAGTCCTATGAAAGCCAAGCTGCAGGGACTTTGAAGTCAGTACCAGCTTGCATTCTTCATGTCTCCAAAGCATGCAGTGTCTTCAGCAACAAGAGCTTACCAACAAGTCTAGCAGATAACCAAGAAAAATTAAATAAGATAGATTGTTTGGGGGGATTCTTGGAAGCCCCAGTCAGCAACTGATATGGGGCATCCTGTTCCCAGCACTGGGCTTCTTATTTGGCAATCTATGGTTCCTTGAAGGAGCACTATTCCTCACATAGAGCACCTTAACTTAAAGTCACATACACACACACACATGCTCACTCACATATATATGCACATACATGTGCATGTATGTATGGGTATAAGGCTTATACAAAACTAAGTTTCTGAATGTATTTTTCAAAAAAAAATTCTTACTGTTAGTTATTTTTCTCCAACCCCTTCCTCTGTGCATTACTCTCCCATTGCCCTACTTACTTTAAACCCTTCCCATTATCTCTATTTCCTCCTTCATATCACCTGTGTACTATTGTCCTTGTCCCTTAAGATCTGTCTCACAATGCCCATTTTCTAGTTTCCTGGTCCCTACATCTACTTCAAATTAAACACACAAATCTAAGGAATTGAAGCTAGGATTTACTTATGTGAGGGAAGCATGTGGAGTTTGATTTTCTGGGTCTGGGTTATTTCACTCAGAATGACTTTGCTTTTCAATTCCATCCATTTGCCTACAAAGTTCATAATTTCCTTTTCTTCCCACAGATGGATAAAACTGTATGTATGATCTTCATTGTACATTCACCAGATGATGGGCATCTAGGCTGTTTCCATTTCCTGGCTATTGTAAACAAAGCAATAATGAACATGGATGAACAGGTATCTTTGCAGTCGGATATGGAGTCTTTTGTGTATATGTCGAGGAGTAGCTGGCTCTAGCTTTTGTGGAATATCCTTATTTAGTTCCATAGTTTGGGCACCCATTTGATTCCCACCAGCACAGAATGGGGGTTCCAGAGAAAGGAAGTCTTTATCTGCATTTCTGTTTGTTAGTGTTTTTTATTTCTGTTGTTTTATTTTGAAACTGGGTCTTGATATGTAACACAGGTGGACTGCCTCTTCGAGTTCAGTGGTTATAGGTATACAATACCAACCTGGACCTGGTTGACAGTTTTAAGAGCCCACCTGTGGATATCCACAATGACTCATTTTTTAGAGGCAGCAACAGTGCTATTGAGTATATGTTAAACTCTAACATTTGGCTGCATTAGTTTCTGTTCTCATTCCTGTGAGAGAAAACCTGCAAAAGAGACACTTAAAAGATGAAAGTCTTACTCTGGCTCTCAGTCAAAGGACACACAGTCCATCACAGTGTGGACGTCACGGCAGAGGAACTTGCCTGCAGTTACGGTGATGGAAACCTCCTGACATCTGGGTGGACTGGGAAGCAGAGAGAGAAGAGACCCATTCCTTGGCTGGTTTTCCCTGAGATACCAGCCATGGGTTGGGGCCAGCCACTCAGGACAGGTCTACATTCTGTGATGATTAGTCTTCATTGTCAACTTGATACAATTTGGAATCTTCAGAAAAACACCTCTGGCTGTGTTCATGAGGGTGTTTCCAGAAATGTCTGAATGAGCAGGGAGGGCCCATCTCCCCTGAATGTGGCAGAATGAGCCCATCCCCAGCATTTGTCTCTCTCTTATTCCTAACTTCAGGCACAGCAGTATGATCAACTGCCTTACAGTCTTGTCACCATGCCTTGTCTATGTGATGAACTAACTATATCCTCAAACAGTGAACAAAGATAAACCCTTTTCTTTAAACAGTTGCTCTGTCAGGTGTCACCCACCCCCCCCCCCATTTTGGTGAAGCTTATTTTATTATTTTTCTTTATTTTGATTTTTTTATGATTATTCATTACATATCCCAATTGAGGTCCCCTCCCTAACTTCTCCCAGTCCCACCCTTCTTCCCTCTTCCCCCCATTCCCTTCCCCTTGTCCACTGAAAGGGGGGAGTTCTCCTCCTCTGACATCTTTCCATAGCTTATCAAGTCTATAGTAACCAGAAAAGTAAGGAATACATCATCTCAGTTAATCTCCACTGGAAAACCCTGACGAGCTCACCCAAAGTGTCCTCTATTAATATTTTCATTTCTTGATATATTCAAGTTGACAGTCAAAGCTAACCATCATTTTGGGGTGCTGAAAAAGAATGGTGTGGAGGTGACTCTTCAGCCTACCACAGCAGATTACATAGTTAGAGTAGCAAAGAACTCTTTGTGTAGGCCACTGGAATATATGGCTGCTTGTTATCGTAGCACACCCTGCTTTTTTTCTGACTAGCCCAATATCCCTGAGACAGCCCTATTACTAAATGTTCTCTGTAGTGAAAGTAAATTCCATGAAGAAATAACTGATCATTTCCCCAACCAACACACGTGAATCTGTAGCACAGTGTTTTAGTCATGCCATTACTTGCCTTTCAGGTGCAACGCACACTCTGTTAACTGTATGCTCACTTTGCACCATTGCTCTTGCTCTCTTTTATTACCAAGAATGAAAGAATTTGAGAGACTACTTTAGGAGCTCAATGTATTAAAGATGGTCCAGCTCTCAATCAGCATTCCTTGGCAAAGCTGCCTAAGGAGGGCTTGAGTGGTCTTAGGCCTGAGGGAAATGCAGCTAGGGAATAACAAGCTATTAGCAAATTAGGTCGCTTTCAGCATAACATAGCAGAGCATAACAGGATAATATAAATATGGATTAGTGCTTCAGTCCATGTTTTTATTGCAAGCGGCACAGTTGCTAGGAGTGGAAGAGTAGCTAAGGCAAAGATTTAGCCAGTAAACACATTTTTTTGTGTGTGTATTTCAGATCACTTAATCCACTTTCGGACTGATTTTGAATCCCAGGCATTATGCTTGTTAACAGTTTGTCACCTCTTTATAAACTCAGAGAGACCAGGGCTTGTCCCACACCCTGGAAAACTGTGCATTTTAGCAGTTCTAGCAGCAGTGGCTGCAGACAGAATCTTTTTTCTCTCTGTTTAAAGAGCAAGCATCTCTTCCAAAATCCTCCTGTTAAAATGAGACTCTTCCCAAGCTTTAAGAAGGCAGCTGTTGAAGGACAGAGGATGCTTGAATTCTACAATAGAGTTTTGTGCTTGCACTAAACAAAGCCATGTTCTCTGCCTACTGTACAGTCACTTTTACATGTTAGTGATGATAATAAAATATTGCTGTTTTTCCTCAAAGCATAGAGTTCTGATAATAGAAGGGCCTCATGGGATTGTTAGGATTGTTATTATGTGGGGATGGGAGACTGAGGAAGAAAATATGTTCACTCCATGGTCTTGATAGCAATGGCTTCTTATGCCATGAAAACACACATATGCACATGCACACACACACACTTTAACCATATGCTATTTGGAAAGCCATAAGACATCAGTGACTTTCCTGATCAGTTACACTTCTTCTCTTATGTTCTTGGAGGTAATGAGTAGTTAGAATTTGTGCTCTGATGAAAAGTGGCCTGGGAAAAAATACTGTGGGGTAGATTTAAAAAAATAAAGATAAATAAAAGTCAGACCAGGAGTGGTTGTTGGGAAACAGGCATCCAGAATACCTCCATCCAAATATCAACAGCTCCTTGGGAGATCTGTATATTTTTCCACATTTTTGGATGGCATTATATATTGTTAATTGTGAGGATTTATGCAGCAAACATGTAAGAAATGAAGCAAATATTACCCAGTTATAAACTGTGTAAATTTGGGTGGTCACCCAAATTTAAGCTCACAGAGGTTGTTTCTGTTGCCTGTACTCCATCTCTCTGCTTTTCCTCACATAAGAATAAATTTAATATACACTGTTTTACTAAATTCATAGATACAAGGAGATTTATTACTTGATTATTATTGGTTTTTTGAGTTTTATAAAAATTGTATGTGTCGGGCGGCACTGGGAGAACTCTCATTCTGAGCAGCAGCAGCAAGATCAGCACAGTGACCAGCAATCAGAACTCACGGCCATAAAACACAGTCATTGTGTTTCCCAGGATCCCCAGGAACCACCAGAAAATAACCCCAAACACCTAAGATAGCACAATGGGTAGAGACAAGCGTAAAAGCTCAACCAACAAAAGACAGAGCAATATGGCATCTCCAGAACCCAGTTACCCAGGGGCAAGTAGCCCTGGCACCCCAGCATAACTGAAATCCAAGAAGATGACGTAACAACTATGCTCATGAAGATGATAACAGAGGAAACAAATAAGATACGTAAAGACATAGAGGAAGATAAACTCAAACAGAATATTGCCATCTGTAAAGAAATAGAGGAAGCTGCAGCCAAACAGTTTATGACATTTAGAAAGAAAATGCTTAAAGCACTGAATGAAATAAAAGAAACAGAGTTGAAGGAACTAAAAGAAAAACAGGAAAGTACAATCAGACAGGTGAAGGAAGTAAACAAAACAACTAAAGACCTGAAGATAGAATTGGAAAAATTAAAGAAAACACAAATGGAGGAAATAATGGAAAGGAAGAATCTAGGGAAGAAAACAGGAACTACAAAGGTAAGCATAACCAACAGACTACAAGAGATGAAAGAAAGAATCTCAGGTGTAGAAGATACAATGGAAGAAATCGATGTATCTGTTAAAGAAAATGCTAAATCCAAAAAATTCCTGACACAGACCGTCCAAGAAATCCAAGACAATATGAAAAGACAAAACCTAAGAATAATAGGTATAGAGGAAAAAGAACACTCCCTTCTCCAAGGCCCAGAAAATATTTTCAACAAAATCATTGAAGAAAATTTCCCCAACATAAAGGAGAGGCCAATAAGAATACATGAGGCCTACAGAACACCAAACAAATTTGACCAGAAAAGAAAATCCTCCCACCACATAATAATCAAAACAGTAAGTATACAGAACAAAGAAAAAATACTAAAAGCTGCAAGGGAAAAAGGCCAAGTAACATATAATTGGAAACCCATTAGAATCACACCTGACTTTTCAACAGAGACTATGAAAGCCAGAAGGGCCTGGACGGATATCATGCAGACCCTAAGAGAACACACATGTCAGCCCAGGCTACTATACACCGCAAAACTCTCAGTCCTCATAGACGGAGGAAACAAGATATTCAATGACAAAAACAAAATTCAACAATACAAGTAAATCAAGCATTACAGAAGACACTGGAAGGGAAAATACAACCCCAAAATTAGCTTATTTCAAGAAAACACAGGAAATAATTAACTTTACTACAGTAAAACGAAAAGCATCACAACCTGATGACCACAGCCAACATCAAAATCAAGGGGTCTAACAGCCACTGAACATTAATCTCTCTCAACATCAATGGACTCAACTCCAATAAAAAGACACAGATTAACACAATGGATATGTAAACAAAACCCAGAATCTGTTGCATACAAAAAACACACCTAAGACACAAAGATAGATATTACCTGAGGGGAAAGGGTTGGAAGATGACTTTCCAAGCAAACAGACCCAAGAAGCAAGCAGGAGTAGCCATTCTAATATCTGATAAAATAGACTTTCAACCAAAATTAATAAAAAGAGATGAGGAAGGATACTTCATACTCATCAAAGGAAAATTCCACAAGGAAGACATCACAATCCTGAACATCTATGCCCCAAAGAGAGAGCACCCACATTTGTTAAAGAAACATTGATAAAATTTAAACCACATATAGATCCCCACACATTAATAATGGGAGACTTCAACACCCCACTCTCAACAAAGGACAGGTCAACTAAACAGAAATTAAACAAAGAAACAATGTCTCTGACAGAGGTCATGAATCAAATGGACCTAACAGACATTTACAGAACTTTACACCCAAACACAAAAGAATTTACCTTCTTCTCAGCACCTCATGGAACCTTCTCCAAAATAGACCATATAGTTGGTCACAAAGCAAGCCTCAACAGATACAAGAAGATTGAAATAATCCCTTGTATCTTGTCTGATCACCATGGAATAAAGCTGGACCTCAACAATAACAGAAATAGCAAAAGGCCTACACACACATGGAAACTGAACAACGTGTTACTAAATGACAGCTGGGTCAGGGAAGAAATAAGAAAGAAATTAAAGTCTTTCTAGAACTCAATGAAAATGAAGACACAACATATCCAAACTTGTGGGACACAATGAAAGCAGTGCTAAGAGGAAAGTTCATAGCACTAAGTTCCTTCAAGAAAAATTTGAGACAGCTCATTCAAGCAACTTAATGGCTCACTTAAAAACCCTAGAAAAAGAAGAAACAGACAAACCAAGAAGGTGTAGACAGCTGGAAATAATCAAACTCAGGGCTGAAATCAATCAATTGGAAACAAAACAATTCAAAGAATCAATGAAACCAAGAGCTGGTTCTTTGAGAAAATCAACAAGATCGACAAACCCTTAGCCAAGCTAACTAAAAGTCAGAGAGACACCACCCAAATCAACAAAATCAGAAATGAAAAGGGGGACACAACTATAGACACTGAGGAAATCCAAACAATAATTAGGACTTACTTCAAAAGTCTATATGCCACAAAATTTGATCATATAAATGAAATGGACAATTTTCTTGATCGATTTGATTTACCAAAGCTGAATCAGGACCAGGTAAATCAACTAAATAGTCCTATATCCCCCAAAGAAATACAAGCAGTCATCAAAAGTCTCCCATCCAAAAAAAGCCCAGGACCAGATGGCTTCAGTGCAGAATTCTACTAGACCTTCAAAGAAGAGCTAACACCAATTCTCTTCAAACTATTCCACAAAATAGAAACAGAAGGAACATTACCAAACTCATTCTATGAAGCCACAATCACCTTGGTACCTAAACCTCACAAAAACTCAACAAAGAAAGAGAATTTCAGGCCAATCTCCCTTATGAACATTGATGCAAAAATACTTAACAAAATACTTGCAAACCGAATCCAAGAACACATCAAAGATATTATCCACTATGACCAATTAGGCTTCAGCCCAGGTATGCAGGGGTGGTTCAAGATACGGAAATCCCTCAATGTGATCCACCATATTAAAAAACTGAAAGAAAAAAAAAACACATGATAATCTTCCTAAATGCTGAAAAAGCATTTGACAAAATCCAACATCCATTCATGTTTAAAGTACTGGAGAGATCAGGGATACAAGGCACATATCTAAACATAGTAAAGGTGATATACAGCAAGCCTATAGCCAACATCAAACTAAACGGAGAGAAACTTAAAGCAATCCCACTGAAATCAGGGACAAGACAAGGCTGCCCACTGTCTCCATATCTCTTCAACATAGTGCTGGAAGTCCTTGCTAGAGCAATAAGACAGTTGAAGGAGATCAAGGGGATACAAATTGGAAAGGAAGAAGTCAAAGTATAGCTATTTGCAGATGATATGATAATATACATGAGTGACCCCAAAAACTCTACCAGGGAACTCCTATAGCTGATAAACACCTTCAGCAAAGTGGCCGGATACAAAATTAACTCAAAAAAATCAGTAGCACTCCTGTATACAAAAGACAAAAGGGCTGAGAAAGAAATTAGAGAAACAACACCATTCATAATAGCCACAAATGACATAAAGTACCTTGGTGTAACACTTACCAATCAAGTCAAAGACTTGTATGAAAAAAATTTCAAGTCTCTGAAGAAAGAATTAGAAGAAGATATGAGAAGATGGAAAGATCTCCCATGCTCATGGCTTGGCAGGATTAACATAGTAAAAATGGCCATCTTACCAAAAGTAATCTACAGATTCAATGCAATTCCCATCAAATTACTAACACCATTCTTTACACACCTGGAAAGAAAAATTCTCAATTTCATATGGAATAACAAGAAACCCAGAATTGCTATAACAATCCTCTACAATAAAAGATCTTCTGGAGGTATCTCCATCCCTGATCTTAAGCTGCACTATAGAGCAACAGTTATAAAAACTGCACGGTACTGGCATAGAAACAGAATGGTGGATCAATGGAATGAAACAGAGGACCCAGAAATAAACCCACACACTGATGGACACCTGATTTTTGACAAAGGTGCCAAAACCATTCAATGGAAAAAAGATAGCATCTTCAACAAATGTTGCTGGTCTAACTGGATGTCTACATGTAGAAAAATGAAAATAGATCCATACTTATCATCCTGCACAAAACTGAAGTCCAAGAGGATCAAAGGCCTCAACATAAAACCAGACACATTAAATCAGCTAGAAAAAAAAGTGGGGAATACCCTAGAACTCATTGGTACAGCAGAGAACTTCCTGAACAGAACACCAACAGCACAGACTCTGAGAGCAACAATCAATAAATGGGACCTCATGAAACTGAAAAGCATCTGTAAAGCAAAGGATACTGTCATCAAAACAAAGCGACTGCCTGCATATTGGGAAATAATCTTCACCAACCCTTTATCTGACAGAGGACTCATATCCAGTGTATATAAAGAACTAAACAAGCTGGAAAGCAGCAAACCAAGCCATCCACTTAAAAAATGGGGAACAGAGCTAAACAGAGAACTCTCTGTAGAGGAATATCAAATGGCAGAGAAGCATTTAAAGAAATGCTCAACCTCATTAGCCATTAGGCAAATGCAAATCAAAACAACCCTGAGATTTCATCTTACACCCACCAGAATGGCCAAGATGAAAAACTCAAGTGACAACACATGCTGGAGAGGTTGTGGAGAAAGGGGAACCCTTCTCCACTGCTGGTGAGAATGTAAACTTGTACAACCACTCTGGAAATCAATCTGGCGCTTTCTCAGACAACTAGGAATAGCGCTTCCTCAAGATCCAGCCATACCACTCCTAGGCATATATCCAAAAGAGGCTCAAGTACACAAAAAGGACATTTGTTCAACCATGTTTGTAGCAGCTTTATTTGTAATAGCCAGAAGCTGGAAACAGCCCAGATGCCCCTCAACTGAAGAATGGATGCAGAAATTGTGGTACATGTATACAATGGAGTATTACTCAGCAATGAAAAATAAGGAAATCATGAAATTTGCAGGTAAATGGTGGGACCTGGAAAGGATCATCCTGAGTGAGTTGTCCCAGAAGCAAAAAGACACACATGGTATATACTCACTCATATAAACATACAACATAGGATAAACCCACTGAAATCGGTACATCTAAACAAAGTAAGCAAAAGAGAGGGCCCTAACTAAAACACTCAATCCCCATCCTGAAAAGCAAAGAGGATGGACATCAGAAGAAGAAGAAAACAGGAAACAACCTCAGAACCTGCTACAGAGGGCCTCTGAAAGCCTCTGCCCTGCAGACTATCAAAACAGATGCTGAGTGAATGGAAGTTTATGTAAGAAGTGGGAAATAGCAAGAGCTGGAGAGGACAGGAACTCCAGAAGGAGAGCAACAGAACATGAAAATTTGAACACAGGGAACTTCCCAAAGACTCATACTCCAACCAAGGACTATTCATGGAGATAACCTAGAACCCCTGCACAGATGTAGCCCATGGTAGTTTAGTGTCCAAGTGGCTTACATAGTGATGGGAAGAGGGACTGCCTCTGACATAATCTGATTGGCCTGCTCTTTGATCACCTCCCCCTGAGGAGGGAGCAGCCTTACCAGGCCACAGAAGAAGACAATGCAGCCATTCCTGATGTGATCTGATAGACTAAGATCAGAAGGAAGGAGAGGAGAACCTCCCCTATCAGTGGATGTGGGGAGGAGCATACATGAAGAAAGGGGAGGTAGAGTGGTATTGGGAGGGGAGGAGGGGGGCTTATGAATAAAGTGTAATTAATAATAATAATAATAATAATAATAATAATAATAATAATAATAAAAGAAAAAAGATAAAGAATAAAGAAGGATAAGAAAACAAAAAAAAATTGTATGTGTCTTGCATTGCCTGTTGGCCCTTGATACTTCTTTGTGTGGTTCACCCATGTTGTTTGTGATGTTCTACTATTTATTTTTCTTGCCTTGTAGTTCTCCATTATGTGACTATACTACAGCTTGTTCATCCATTATCCTTTGAAGTGTGTTTGCAATGGGTCCCAATACTTGCTGCTGTGAATAAAATTGCTATGAAAATTCTTATTCACATGTCCTGGTACACTTGAGGGAGTTTCTCTGGTATCACCAGCCTTCAGTGCTCATGAATATTCCTCTTGACACCACAATGCAACCTTTCCAAGTAGTCATGCCAGCTTTCTCTTTGCTTTCATACAACTGTGCATCAAAATAAAAGTCCACATTTTATAATATTTGATATCAGATAGGACAGTTTTTGCTGACATAGTTCATGGCTGGTCCTAGCTTATATTTCCATGGCTGCTAATGAATTTCAAAAAATAAATAAAACAAATAAAAACAAATATGGCTCTTTGTTTTTATTTTATTTATAATTACTATGTATATGAGTGTAGATGCTTGCAGCCCAAGGTAGCCTGTGGAAGTCATAGAATGACTTTGGGGAGTCAGTTCTTACCTTTCAGCTTTCATGGGTTCTTGGAATGTGTCTGTCAGGCTTTTGCAACAAATACCTTAACCTTTTGAGTCATCCAGGTGACGTCACCTCATTTTTATGACTTGCAAGATGAATTTTCATTAGAGAAAGAAGGAGAAAGAGAAGAAGGAAAATGAGAAGGAAAAGAAGGAGGAAGGGGAGAAATAGCAGTATATTAAGGTTTTGACCATCAAATTCAAAACCTTTAGATAACAGATGTGCAAAAAGCAAGATGAGTACCAGAACTTTTCTTTGTTCAGGAAGGGCGGTATCCTAGAGAGTCCCTGAGACATCTTTAAAATCCTGCCATTTGTATAATTTGTAGTTAGTGAGTGTTGCACTTTACATGTAAGTCATGAGAGATAGAATGTTATCTATCATGAGATTGTAAGGCATATCTGGTTTTCCTTCTAACTGAACTCCAACAAAGCTGTTCAAAGAAATTTTGTACAAAGTAGTAGAAATCTGGTGAAATGCCAGTCAACAAAAGAATGGGTAACTTAGTCAGAGACGAGAACCTCATGAATGATAATCTTAAGGATACTTCAGAGGATCCCAGGAGGAAGTCAAGAAAGAGAGGATTCTAGACAGGAAAATGGCAGAGAACAAATACCTCATCTAACAGCATCCATGGGACTGACCTAGCTACCACCCCCATATATACATAATAGATGTACAACTTGGTTCTCATGTGGGACCTCTAACACCAGGAGCAGGGCTGTCTCTGACTCTGCTGCCTGGCTTTGGATCCCTTTTTCTTAACTGGGCTACTCTGTGTCTAGCCTCAATAGAGGGAGATTGAATCCTACTGCAACTTGATATGCCAAGGGCTTGATATCCATGGGAGGCCTTTCTTAGAGGAGTAAGGGGCGGAGCAGTGAAGATAGGAAAAGGAGAGGTATGAGGGAAGAGCTGGGAAGAGAAGAAGGGCAAACTGCAATCAAGATATGAAGTTAGTTAATTAATTAATTAATTAATGGAAAAATGCTTGAGGTCTGCTGATGTAACTGAGAGATGACAAGTAAGATTTTAAGGAGACCCATCTCTTTCAGAAGTAATCATTAAATCTCACTTCTCTTTCAGGATTTGATGTTGGTATCAACCTAAGATAAGATCCTAAATCTGAGCAAGTCAGATACAGAGTACTTTGGCCCTTGCAAGACTCCAAGAATCCTGGGGAGGAGAAGGAGTGAGGCTGTAAACAAAGCACTTGCTCACAGGATGAAGCTAGTTTCACAAAGAAGATGTAATTAAATGTGTTTTCTCTAAATTTTATGCTTTAAGGAAGACATTTTTTTTTAAAAAATGGAAGCAATGACAAAATTTAAATATAGATGGTCTCAATAAATAATAATAATAATAATAATAATATTAATAATAAACTATGAGTTATTAGTATTTTTCCTCTGTCTGGCAAAGGCACCCATGTTCCTGGTTTCTGAGGTTCACAGCAGTTAAATCACTCACTTATTTTTTTTTTTTAAATCACTCACTTATAAAAAGTCACAAGTGTCACTGGTGGTGTCAAATTTGGAATCAAAATTCAAATTTTGCACAAAATTAATTCTGGTGTTCCTATTTTTCAGCAAAGAGAAATCCAGCTTGTAACGACATACATAAGTTGCTAACTATGCTTAAGAGTTCTGTGTGGGCCTGTAGAAATTTGCTCTGCTGACAATTGTTTACTAACCACTCAGAGTAGTTTAATTGGTGAAGAAACATTATGCAATACATGATTTCTCATCACGATAAATCTCTTTAGAGATTTCATATCCTTCTGAAATGCCTCAGGAAGTATTCTGTCCTTCCTCTTTGAGTCAGATGGTAAGGTGGAGGACATGACAGATAAAGTCGGCCTTTTGGCTGTAGAACAGAAAAGAGGGGTAGTGAAGAAAGCCCTACACTTGGACTTATAAAACTCAGGGGCCAATGAAAATTGGGTCCATTTGGAGAACAGAATCACAATAACACTGTATTACAATTTCTGTTTATCTCTTGGGCAAATTTCACAGATTCAACAACTCTTCATCCTTTTATACAGAGAAATGTCTTACAACTCCCTGCAGAATGACGACCAACCCTCCCACTGAATTCTTTTGTTGGATCAGTGCACCTAGCCCACTCCTGCAGGCCTGCAAGCCCCACTGGCCTTGCATGTGGACAACCACAAGTCAGTATTTGGCATGGCCACCATCTTTGTCTTTTGCTCTAAGGAGCAGGCATACTGAGTTTCTTCTTCTCTTTCATGTGTAATTTGTCTTCTTGGCTGCTGGCTGCCTTTAGGAAGGAACGAGCATTCTCTGTGAGTAAATGTAACTAATTCCCAAATCTTCACCCTCTTTCCCACCCCAACCATCATTAGTCTGAACATCTGTTCACCCTGCATTTAACTCGATAGAGCCCACTCTGGGATTCTCAGCTAGGATCCTTTCAACATGGATTGTTTACTAAACTGAATGTTTCTAGGAAGAAGAAAAATATGTTTTACATCCACCCTGTAATCGTGAGACTAAGCATGGGTCCAAAGAAATACTTGTTTAATTGAATTGAATATTTACATTTGAGAGAATAAGCCATTGTTGCTGGCAGAAGAGGAGAGACAGAAGAACCACACATTTGAGATTCACACAGCATTTTGTTCTTCATGGGAGGGGAGGTATTCTCAGCATCATGCTTTCTATACATTATGTTCTTAACTCTGAGAGGCTTGAGTGTTGAGTCAAACTGAGGTGGAACAAACCCAAGTCTTGTCTCTTCCAGTGTGATACCTTGAGCCATTACTGAAGCATCACAAGCTTCAGTTTTCCCATCTTTAAAATGGATATAAATAACCATGACCAGTATAGTGTAGTGTTATGAGAAAATACTGACTGATGTATGTGGTGAGTGCCAATTGGAGGTTAGGCATGATGATTTCTGTTTTACAGTCCATAGCCAACTTGGTATTTTATTATAGTGATCATGGAGTCACATTTTATTTTTCAGTTCAGTTTCAAATTCTTGCACATCTAAAACAATCATTGAAATAAATAAGTATTTGATTTATTTCCATATGTCAATAGTAGAGATTCAATTCTGGTTACCACAATGTGACTGTTAACCACCCTGTGAGTGCTGTGAATCAAACCTGGGTTTTCTGGAAGAGCAACCAATACTCTGAATGTCTGAGCCATTTTCCCAGCTTCCAATTATTATTTTAAAATCTTGTGTTTGCGTGTGTATCAATATGTGGGTATGTGTGTGTCGCTGCACATAGAGACTAAAGGCATTAGACTATCTGAAGCTCAAGTTAGATGCTTACATCAAGCAGATGTAAGCCACCTGAGAGGAGTGTTGGGAACTGAACACAGACCCTCTGCAAACCCTGAAACAGCCCCTCCAACCAATGAATTTTTAAGCCAGCTTCCCTCTATGAGTTTTTGTACTGTGTGTGTTTATATTGTTTATCAGTCAGATAGTGTATAACATACTTCATTAAACATACAGTGGCTTAAATAACATTTATTCTGGTGTGCAAAGTTGTGGGTTGTGTTCGAGTTGGCTGATCTGGCTTAGTTTTGCCTGGGTGGTTCAGCTTTATACTCTGCTCTTCATCACACATTCCATTCATTTCCGTTCCCTGTGTATTCACTCTTCGGGGCCATTCCTCTAATATCGATGCTTGCTGTGGCAGAGCAAGCACACCTGCCTAAGCACATTCGAGGTCTTTGTTTCATCTTATCTGCTAACATTCCAGTGCAAAGCAAGTCAGATAGCTGAATTCAAAGTCAGGGAATGCTTTGCCCTGGGAGATAGGAGATCAGGAGTAAATCAATCTAGCACTGAGTACAACAAGGGACATTATCAACTGACAGCAGTGGATCTGTAAATAACTCCCTCTCCTATGTACTCACACAGCAGTGATGACTGATATGTAAATGACTCATTTTCTCTAGGGATACATCTTCAGCCAACCTTGTATCCCTAAATGCTTTGACTTTACAGTGTTTGGTTCAGTATGTCTAAAAGGAAAGTGTGCAACAGGGCTTTAAAGAAATACAGCACTTAAGAAAATAGGCTGAAGTGAATCCTGGGGGGATGTCGCTAAATAGATTGCTATTATTTCCAGCAATATAATTTATGCTTTCTACAAGAAAAAGATTTGGATTTTTTTTCATTTTTCTTTGTAAAAGAAAAAGCAGGTTGTATATGTGTTAGGCTCGATGACTTGACTTCTGAAGTGTTGCATTATGCTTTACATATTTGCCTGTTAAAACTTTTAGTTTGGAGGATTTTTCTTAGTGTGCATGTTATATAGAAAGAAAACAGTACTGCCTTCTATAGTCTGGATTTCCAGACGTGTGGTGAGTTCATGCATGCATGAGGAGTCGGGGAAAGCAGTGTTACTGCTCATATTCTTGTTTGTTGAAATTAAGTCTTATTTTAAAGAGCACTGCCTTGGTGTCTGCTACTGGCTTTAACCATGGAGAGTTTTGCTCAATAAAATATGATAATGATGACCTAAAGAGCTCATTTAGCCATGTATGACCCCAGTGGAAAAAAATGAATTTGATCATCATAGATTTAGAATTTTCACCAAAACTACTTTATTTAGGGTTTTTAAACATGTTTACCTCCCTTCCAAAACCCCAATATTAGGTAGGAGATTAGTAGGAAAAAAGGCTGTAGACCTCTTTTATCTACTGATCACAGTCATGGGTCCTTAGGGGATTACCAAACTCAGTTGTCAGGATGCCAGCAGTCAGGTCCAAAGGCCAACATCAAGAAGCAACATGAAGTCAGCCAAAGCCTCAAGACTCAGCTGAATTGACCCCAGAAGTTCTCTGGAACGTTTCTCTCTTCAAAGTCAAGTGTTGAAGTGTGAAGATCAGTGCAGTGATGTCCATCCAAAAAAACGATGTTTCACTGTGTGTGTAGACCTCTATGTATCTCCTCTCCTCATGATGTTCTCAGCTGGCCAAAGTCCCACCCCTCACATGAGAGAGCTCACAGCAAAACATCACGTTCCCTCTCCACAAGCCAACCTCCTGCAAGACATCACATGACAAAACCGAGTCTTCAAGGAAACCAGAAACTTCCACTTCAGATAATCTTTAAAAAAATTTTTTAAGAGCAATTAATTATACTAGATGAAGTACTTCTGAAGGCAGGTTCTTCCTTCCTCCTCTGCTTCCTCTTCATTTCCATCCTTATTAGCAGGCCAGCTGATGTCTCAGTTTTCTTCTGTTTCAAATGAATGTGCCCAATTTCTGTGGTTAGCGGTGTGTCACAGACATTATATATATAATGCCTATGTGGATTGTCTTGTCTGGCTGGTGCTGTAGACCTTCGACATAAGGCTTGCTGACTTCATCTTTGTCATCAGCAAAGCTCACTGCCTGTTCTTCAGTATTAAGTGTCAGGCCAGATGGAAGGGTAGGTACAACTGACTGACAATCGTGGGAAACTTAGAGTTTTTATTTTAGGGAATCTGTCCTTCACAGAAAGTCTTGAAGTACTTTCTATATTCTACTGATGAAGAAATAAAATCTCAGAGCTGGGGGAGACAGCTTATTTAATTTTTTTTTGTTTCTTTTGTTTTTTTGAGACAAGGTTTCCCTATGTAGCCTTACCTGTCCTGGACTCACATTGTAGACCGAGCTGGCTTCAAACTGACAGCAATCTGCCTGCCTCTGCTTCCCTGGGTACTGGGATTTCAGGCATGTGCCACCACTCCAAGCTACTGACTTAAATTTTAAAATTTCTTGTTAATTGAATTTTTCTTGGAATTAGGACAGAATTTGAAAAGTTTCTGAAATAGCCCTTAACATACTTCTGCCATTTTTGTACTACAGATTTACAATGTAAATCTGTATTTACTATGTAAATCTGTATTCTCAGCACTGACAATTATACCACCACAGTACAGATCCATGAAGATGATCCATACCTACCACCCTTATATAAAATGCTCAACCAAGAATGCATTCTTTATATGCAAATAAACCACATCTGTCTCATTAGTATACACATTTGCTTTCCTCTTTAAGAAATGGTAAAATTATATGTCTAATAAAAAATAATAGAAAAATAATTTCTTGGCTTGAGGAGAAGACTCAGCTGGTAAACGTTGTTTCCATGTAAGCTAGGCAAAGTAAATTCAATCAGAAGAAGCTGTGTAAAAAGCTAGATGGCCACAGTGGAGGACAATGCAGCCACTTTTGATGAGAACTGACAGACTAAGATCAGAAAGAAGAGGAGAACCTCCCCTATCAGTGGACTTGGGGAGTGGCATGCATGCAGAAAGGGGAGGGAGGGTGGGATCGGCAGGGGAGGAGAGAGGGGCTTATGGGGGGGATACAAAATGAATAAAGTGTAATTAATAAAAAAAATGTAAAAAAAAAGTTCAAGGCAAGTCTGAGCTACATAGCAGGACTCTGTCTCAAAGACTGCACTAAATAAATAAAAGAATAAAACAAATAATAAATAAATAAAAGGAATATTAAAAAAAAAAGCTAGATGCTGTGGTATGTGTATTTCCAACATTCCCAGGGTGAGATGGGTGGCAGAGACAGACACACTGTTCAGAATCTCATGTATTTAGCACAACATCAGCAACAAGAGACACCTTGCCTCAAAAAACAGAGTGGAGTTTTGCGAACTTGTAAATAGTCTTATAGTCTTCTGGCCTCCACACACATTCCACAATACAGTTCGGTCTTCACTCACACCTATATCATACACAAACTCACAGAATAAATTAACATGTAGTGCTTGAAACAGTTCCTTGTGATTTACTGTGACTACATGATTGGTGTATCTATTTTATATACCTGCCTTCCTGGGGCTATATGAAAATGCATGGGGAGGATGGGTTTGTGCGCAGGGAGCTTTGGGAAATTTTGACTTATAAGAACTGTGTGGGGACAAGCAGGTGGCATTCTGACAGCACCCAAGGTCCTGTTTTATTTCTGTGACCAAATATGTGACACAAAACAGCTTAAGGGGACGCGCATCCTTTGGATTATGTGCGAGAGGGTATCATCTTTCATGGCAGAAGCCCCAGCTCTTTGTGTGATAGAGGAGCCAGAGCCTACTTGCTCACATCTGGGCAGATGTGAAGGCAAAGAGTAGAAAGTCCACCTTTTGCAGGCTTTATCTTGTCACTTTTTCACACACGCCAGGCCCCCAGGCCAGGGGATGATGCCTCCCACCTTCAAGGCAGAAGTTTCCTTTCAATTAATCTTCTGGGAAGATCCCCTTCCAGACTTACCAAAAGCTCGGTTCGTTGGTGCTCAGAGTCTCTCTCAAACCTATCAAGTTTAGAGCCAAGAGTGACCATGATAGATTTTGCATGCTATAGGAAGTGTAATCTCGGGCTCCCATCTGGCCTCACCTGGGCGCTCAATAGACTTGTCTATTCAGTGTGATGGGAGGTATCAGCAAGTCTGTGTCAGTATCGCTTTACTACAAAACTTTAGAACAAAATATAAGCCTCAAAGGAATAAAGAGCAAGTGAGGTCAATGAAAATTGAAATGAATGAGGATCTGAAACAACAAAGTTCTTAGGCAATGAACAATAAATACAAAGTAGGATTTTCTAATCTTCTCTAGTTTCTTAGTTGCTGAAGTGACAAATTGAGATTGTAGGTGCCAGTCAGATGACTTGTTTTTTAAAAATTAATTAATTCATTTATTTTTACGAATTTATTTATTACAGTTTATTCACTTTGTATCCCAGCTGTAGCCCCCCCCCTTCTCCCCTCCCAATCCTACCCTCTCCTCCCATGTTCCTTCCCCTATTGCATTGATAGGGGAGGTCCTTCTCCCCTTCCATCTGAAACTAGCCTATTAGGTCTAATCAGGACTGGATGCATGTGGCCTGGTAAGGCTGTTCTCCCCGCCCCCTAGGGGTAGGTGATCAAAGACAGCCACTGAGTTCATGTCAGAAAACCATGCATAGCAATAAACTAGACCCCCTGCTCAGATGTAGCCCATGGCAGCTCAGTCTCCAAGTGTGTTCCCTAGTTAAGGGGAGCAAAGGATGTCTCTGACATGCCTTGGTTTTTGGTTGGTGTTCTTCAGCAAAGAAATGAGCCAGTTCAAGCCAAAATAAAGTATAATGGGGACAGCTCTGGCAACCAGGGAGAGAAAATACTCATGGGGGTGGGGGGGGGAGGAAAATTCAGAGAAAGAGAGTGAGAATGAAAAAAAAGTCTGGATTATATAGTGAAGAGCTTCTGGGGGAGAGGAATCCCAGGCCCTGGGCTGGAAAGTTCAAGGTAGAGGGCTGGGGATGCCAGCCCTAACCTGTAACAGGTAGGGTCTAAGGAATGATAGAGAACCAGGAGGCCAGGTCTGCTTCTGCTTCTGCTTCAGCTAAATAGGCATTGCAGCAGCTTTTCCCAGGGTCTGAAGCCCAACAGCACCCAGATTGCTCTCAGATACAGTCTTCATCTCCCTCTTTCTGTTCATTGTTAAGGTTTCTGAGTTAGATGTGGGATAACACAATAGCCAACTGAGGGATGCTGATTTTTCCCTTCCTGTCTCCTATTCAGTATATAGTTTTGCTATGTGCACCAAACTAATCTGGGAATTTTGTTTACATTTCTCAACCCAATAGCAATGAGAACTGTAGTTTTTTTCTTTATTGATGATAAAGTGTTTCTTTATATGTCTTTCTATTACATTCTAACAAAATCCTCTGAGTGGATTTCTGAATGCTGAGTGATTCAGCATTAGTTTTATTGTCCCCATCTTACAGATACTGACCTGGGGAGGTTCATGATGGCTGTGGTTTCACCCCAGGCACTGATTAGTGAACCGGGGGTAGACTTTGCTAATTGCTTTGTGTGGTAGTCACAGCCTGTCATCGTGTGACACATTGGAAAGGTGATCTTGCTTTGGATCCATGTTTAGTCTCACAGAAATCCTGAGGAAGGGATTACTACCCAAGGTAGGCATTGCTACCCATTTCTGAGTCACAAAACTGAGTCTCTGGACAAAGATAGTGTTTTCTCCTACTGTTGGGCTTTTCACAATCAAAATCTTCAAGGATTTTTGCCAGCACACTTAGATATTTTCTTTAATGATGCTTAAACAACACTAGTAAAAAGTCAGTTATTGGAGGCAAAGAAAGAAAACAGAAGTGGAGTGAGAACTGATGCTTGTTTCCTGATTTTTAATGGAGTGAGGAGAATGTGTCCTGTGTATGTTCCACACACTGCTTCTACTTGCTGTATGCCTAGAGATGACCTTAAGCAGAATGACATGCCTTAGCCTCCAGGGTGAGGAGATTATAGACATGAGCTATGACACCCAGTTTCTGCCAATGCTAGGCAAGCACTCTACCACTGAGGTACAGTAGTTTCTTTAGAACAACATTCCTACTTCTAATGAAGTGACTGCAGTTTCTTTAGAACAATATTCCTACTTCTAATGAAGTGACGAATTGTTTACATTATGATGAGTTAAACTTTGTAAATTTAACCACAGACTTTGGCTTTGTTTCACATACATTCCTTTTTTCACTTAAAAATTATTTATTTTACATCCTAACCACAGTGTTCCATCCCTTCTCTCCTTCCAGTTCTTCCCCCTACCACCTTTCTACTTCCCATTTCTCTTTAGGAAAGGGAAGGCTTGCCCATGAATACCCAGTTGCAGTAGTGCTAGATACCCCCTCTTCTATTAAAGCTGGATAAGGCAGCCAGTATGAGAGATGGAATCTTAACAGCTGGCAAAGGAGTTGGAGACAGCCCCTGCTCCTACTCTTAGGAGTCCCATAAGAAGACCAAGCTACACAGCTATAATATATATGAAAAGAGCCTAGGTCAATACTATGCAGGTTCCCTGTTTGTCAGTTAAGTCAGATACGTTCTTTCAAGCTCAGTATGCTGTTGCTCTTTCTTGAATGTATTATAATATTTATTGCCTCACAGAATTAAGTTCATCTCCTTCATAGACACTCATGTAATTTTACTCAAAACAAGCAGGTAGGATGACTCACTTGGGATCAAGGGAACCAGGTATTGTCCCTTTTCACGTTTTTCAGCTTCAAAAGTCCACTTTTGTGTTTATCAAGTACACAACACAATAAAAACAAAACATAAGTAGGTTAGTGTATTATACATGTCCATAAAAAGACATTGAATCTCCAGCATTTAGAGAGAGAAAGAGAGAAATGTTGGAGATTCATGGTGTTATAGGTCAGAATATGTCCCGCTACAAAATAAAACAAACAAACAAACAACAACAGCCGAGGATATGTTAAATTCCTGACCTTTAATGCCTAAGAATGTGACCTTAATAGGAAGTTGTAGATTTAATTGCTTAAGATGGAGTCATACTGGACTAGGAGGTGCCTCAAACCCAATATTACTAGTGTCTTTATATGTAGAGAAACACGTAAAAACACACAAAAGGAATATTATTGTCTTAGTCAGTTTTCTATTGTTGTGAGCAGACACTATGACCATGATAACTCTTATAAAAGAAAGTATTTAATTGAGGTTTAGTTACAATTTCAGAGGTTTAGTGCATTATCACCATGGTAGAAAGCATGGCAGCATGTAGGCAGATATGGTACTGAAGAAGCAGAATTCTATATCACAATCAGCAGGCAGTAGGAAAGGAGGGATAAGTGGGCATGGATTGGGCTTTTAAATCTCAAAGCCCACCCTCAGTGACACACTTCCTCTGACAAGGCCACATCTACTTCAGGAAGGCCACACCTCCTAATCCCTTTCAAGTAGGGCCACTCCCTGATGACTAAGCATTCAAATGTATTAACTATGGAGCCTTTTTTATTCAAGCCACCACATTTATCTACAGCTAGTGAATGAGGATTACCATAGCCATAGAAGCTGAGGCAAACATGTAGCATGCTGTTTATCAGAACCCTCAAGTTTATCTTGTGACCATTTTGTTATTAGAGTTTCAAGCACCAACAATGTGTATATATAATATATATATATATTTATATATATAATAATAAATATATAATCTATATCTGCTGCTACAGCTCTCTAGCTCATGCCACCTTGTTACAGTAGCTCACAGAATATAACACACAAAGAACATACCAAAAACAAGATCAAACCAACTGAAATATTTTAAGAAAACCCAACAGATTCAATATGGTTGCAAGTATCACGAATTACCAACACAATTATGTTATCAGGAAACGAGAACAGACAAATCATTAGCCTGTTGGTTTAGATTTTTCACTGAACCTATTTTATTTAGGATTCTTAAGCACCTTTACCTGCCTTCCAACCCCCTGAAACCTTAGGTGGGAGAATAGTAGGAAAAAGGGCTGTAGACCTCTTTTATCTACTTCCTGCTGATAAGTGTCTATGGGTCTTTAGGGCATGACCAGACTCATCCTCAGGATACCAGCAGTCCAGTCCAAAGCCTAACACCAAGCAGCAAAACCAAGTCAGAGAAGAGGCAAGACTAGGGTTGGACTGCCATGGAGAAGTTCTCTGGAACATTTCTCTCTGAGAAGCCAAGTGTTAAAACACGAAGATCAGCACAATGATGTCAATCCAAAAAGCAATGTCTCACTTCATGTGAGCCTCTATATATATCTTCTTTTCAGAGTCCACCCACAGATATTCTTAACTGGCCAATGTCATTCCTCTCGCATGTGAGAGCTCACAGTGAAACACCACATGCCCTCCTACAGGCCAACCTGGGCAAAACATCATGTGCCCAGCTTCAGCAAGACATCACATGACAAAATTCAGTTTTCAAAGAAACCAGAACTTCCACTTCGGTAGGCTGAGATGGATGGAGCCTCAGGAGGAAGAGAAGGCCTCTTAAGTGCTTCTAGAGGAGACCTCATCACTAAGGGTATGCTGTGAATGTCTCTACAGAGGTAACAGGTCCATGAGCTGCTCTAGAGACTAGATGGTACCACTGTGCTTTCAGAGCACAAAGATGAGGCACTTGAAGAAAGACATGACTGGTTTAAAAGAAAAAGAAAAGGGCTAATTTCTGCTAGCTCTATTTTCCATTTGTTTATTCTCTATAAGTTTTGTTTTGGAGCAATTAACAAAATATCATACAAATATTCCCACTGTGACTACACATCAATAACTTTAATTCTGCCCAACGTTTGTCTTCTTGCTACAAAATACATCTGCTATTTGCATTAACTTAATCTGTTAAGATATTGTGAACTAAACTGCAGACTTCCACAGACATTTAAGAAGCAGCTTTCCATTTTTAATGGATACTTTTGACTAACAAAATCTGCTTTTGTGATCACATGGCCCAACCACCCCAGGAGCAGGAGCCTCTTTTCCCATGCTGCAGCAGACTATGTATGCATAATGGGTGTCATATAAGAAAACTAATGGCTGCATAGGAGGGATCAGTATTAGCAGCAGAAACAAGCAATGGAATAAATAGAATACCCTTGAATAGGCTTTGTATTTTTCAAAGAGTGAGTGAGAGTGAAAACTACTCTGTGTGTGTGTGTGTGTGTGTGAGAGAGAGAGAGGGAGAGAGAGAGAGTCACAAGCCTCAGAGCATGTCAGCTGCTACCCACTCAGTAGGTTTTAGTTTATAGACTGAACTCATGTGCCTTCATACACAGAGACTAAGGATCAAGATTTGTGTTTTGCTTCTTCGACAAGTGTTTACTTGGCACATATTATACAATAGATACTGTTCAAATTGCTGGGTAGAAAGAGATAAAGGAAGGAAAAAGAGTACATTGTTAGGTAATTCAATTCTAAATATGAACACAGATATCTAAAAGCAAGCAGACAAGAAACATACTTTCCAGTGGAAAGAACAGTTCTGAGACTAAGCAAATATTAGAAGCACATGTATGGTAGAGGGAGTATTTAGGAAGGAACCATGGAGGGCCTCCCAGGAGAGGTGACAATAGGAGTGACTTGACTCATGAGGAACTAGTTATTTAAAATAGAGCGTTCCCAGTACTGAGGGGACCAAGTTCAAAATACCACTGGTCAGGACAAGGAGACTTAAGACGGGAAGGGGTTTTCCCTACACACTTGCCACTATTCCTCACCTCCCCTCACCTCACAACATCTTCTGCTATAGGATGGCATGGGAAGTCTCCAGAAACTAGAACCACATTTATAGACTTCCTATTAGGTAGGGTTTAGGAGGCCAGATTTGGTGGAAGAGTACTGTTCAGTGTAGAGCCAGATATTGTATGCTAAGAGGAACAGTCTTGTTGCTCAGGTTCTGTATTTTTTGCAGATTGGCTGGAAGGTGTTTCTCTGCATTATTATGCCCCAGGACTCCTGCTTGTAAACACCGTTTGTATAGCGTTGCTGATGACCATGACAGAAGACCAATAGGATAATATGATGAATTACATTCAAGGATTTAGGCCTTTTGTCTGAACCTATTTTCATCCACATTTCATTAGTCATAGAGGTCATAGGGATGTACTCTAGGTTTAGAGGTAGGTAGAACAAATCAGGCATAGTTGTTGAAATTCACTAGCTAATGTTAGATAGTCATTTTGTATTCTTGAACCAAAAGTCACATGATGACGGCCTCTCTCTCTCTTTCTCTCTCTTTCATCTCTTTACAGGCTTATTTCAGGCCCCTCCCTTCTCTCCTCCCAGTTCCACCATCATGCCTCCTCCTCTCCCCCCTCTCTTTCTTCTCAGAGAAGGAGAGTCTCGAAAGAGGTTCCCACCCCACCCTGGCACCTCAAGTTGTAGCAGGACTAAGCACATCCTTTTGCAATGGGGCACAACAAAGGATCCCAGCTAGTTGAAAGGGATCCAGTGGTAGGGTACAGAGTCAGAGACAACTCCTACTCCCATTGTTAGGGGACACACATTTTGTCCAAGTTGCACATCTGCTACATACATGTAGAGGGTCTAAGTCCAACCTATGCATGCTCTTTGGTTGGTGGTTCAGTCTGTGTGCCTCTATGGGTCCAGGTTAGTTCACTCAGTAGGTCTTCTTGTGGTGCCCTTGACCAATCCAGTTACCTCTATCCTTCCTCCCACTCTTCCACAGAACTCCCAAGCTGGACCTATTGTTTGGCTGTGGGTCTCAAGTTGGACCAGTCATTGGTTTACCATTCCATCAATCTCTGCTACATCTTTATCCCTGCATTTCTTGTAGGCAAGAGAAATTTGGAGTAGGAGGTTTTATGGGTGGGTTGGTATTCCCCTCCCTCCAGTGGGAGACGTATCAGGGTACAGGAAGTGGTGACTTCAGGGTCCTTAATCCTTGATGCTAGGAGTATCAGCTAGTGTCACCCTCATAGACTCCCTGGAGCCTCCCCTGTCCCCAAAATGTCCCTCACATCTTCCGTTCTCTCTCCTGGTCCTCTCCCTCATCCCCAAACCTGATCCTCACCCCCATTTAACCTTCCACCTCCTTCACATATCTATTTTATTTCCTCTTCTGAGTGTTCAAGCATTCTTCCTTAGTTCTTCATTGGCTTCTTTGGGTCAGTGGATTGGAGCACAGTTATCCTGTACTTTATGGACAGCCATGGATATCCTGTACTTTATGTACAGCCCAGCCTCTTAAACTGCATGTAGATACTGTTTTCTTTAATCCTAATTTTGAGATAATGTGCAAGGTCCACCGAGAGCTTGCAGGTTTCTATGGCCCTACCTAGATGGTAAGCAGCATTGAGAATGGGTGTTTTGTGTTCATGCTTACTGAACCAATATTCATGCTAAACATAAAGTGGATTTTGAGCATACATTTACACTAGAAATGTGCACTTTCTTACTTCTTGTATGCCTTAATATATTCATTCCCATTGCTCCTAGGGTCAGTTTGTTAATGAGTTCAAATAAGACAGAGAAGATTCACAAGGCATTCAAAGATAAATCATGGGAAAACTTGATAACTCTTGTAATAAACATGGTTAGATTAAGCATTAAAAAGAAAAATGGGCAGATAAACTTACCTAAACATGAATTTTATGCTTCTTAGAAAAGTTATTAATGCAATTTGAAAACATTCAGGGCACTTCTATCTGCCAGACAGCTGATGTAGGGGGATGCTTATTATCTCACTTGTGAGAAATGAAAACATTAAGGGCAGAAAACATTTGACTTGCTCTCATTCCCATTGAAAAGGCACCTTAGAGAATAGTTTTGTGATGTTACCTCCCTGAGGATTATCTGAAATTGATGATACTAATAATAATATAATTATATAAATTATTATTATCATCATTATTATTTTAGGCACTTGTTTTGCCTGCATGTATGTTTATGCACAATATACTTGCTTGGTGTATGTGGGACCCAGAAGAGGACATCAGATTCCTTGGTACAGGAATTACAGAAGGTTGTGAACTACCATGTAAGTGCTGGGAATTGAACCTGAGTCCTCTGGAAGAGCAGCCAGTGCTCTTCCATGGGTAACATGGGACTGTATCTCTAATGCCTGAATTATCAACATTTTAAGACCAAGAAAGAAATAGAATGTATGTTTTCTGTGAAAGTGGTTTGGGGACATAAAGAGATACATTGTGGAGACTGGGACAGCAAGGTCCCACCTGGGTCATGGTCAGCATGTTGGTCATAGGGCAGCCAAGCATGGAGGAGAGTGGGGGTGGGAATATAGAACTTAAAGCCTAATGAATATACCAGATGGCAGAGTTAGCAGAAGACAGGACCTTTCATGTAATTTTAGGTTCTTGAACAAGAAGCTGACTTGATGACAGCCTGGCCTTTTTTTTTTTTTTTTATTCTTTATGGTTATTTTATTCCTTTACTTACAAGAAATTAGAAACCTTAAGTTGAAGAGGATATATTAATTTAGGATAATATATTTCAATTCTCACATTATATGACATCTATACATGTGGATTTTTATTATTATTTTCTTTGTTTTCAGCTGTTCCTGCTTTTTCTGTTGTTATTATTATTAATTACACTTTATTCACTTTGTATCTCCCCATAAGACCCTCCCTCCTCCCCTCCCATTCCCACCCTCACTCCCCCTTTTTCATGCATGCCCCTGTCCAAGTCCACTGACAGGGGAGGTCCTCTTCTCCTTCCTTCTGATCTTAGTCTATCAGATCACATCAGGAGTGGCTGCATTGTCATCTTCTGTGGCCTGGTAAGGCTGCTCCCCATTCAGAAGGAGGTGATCAAAGAGCAGGCCTATCAGATTATGTCAGAGGCAGTCCCTCTTTCCATTACTATGTAACCTACTTAGACACTGAACTGTCATGTGCTACATCTGTGCAAGGGTTCTAGGTTATCTCCAAGAATAGTCCTTGATTGGAGTATGAGTCTCTGGGAAGACCCCTGTGTTCAAATTTTCTGGTTCTGTTGTTCTCCTTCTGTGATTCCGTCCTCTCCAGCTCTTACTATTTCCCACTTCTTACATAAGATTCCATGCACTCTGCCCAACAGTTGGCCATGAATCTCAGCATCTGCTTTGGTACTCTGCAGGGCAGAGGCTTTAAGAGGCCCTCTGTGGCAGGTTCCTAACTTGTGTCCTGTTTTATTCTATCTTCTGATATCCAACCTCTTTGCCTTTCAGGATGGGGATTGAACATTTTAGTCAGGGTCCTCTCTCTTGATTAGTTTCTTTAGATGTACAATTTTTAGTACATTTATCCTATGTTATATGTCTATATAAGTGAGTATATACAGTGTGTGACTTTCTGTTTCTGGGACAGCTCACTCAGGGTGATCCTTTCTAGGTACCACCATTTACCTGCTATTTTCATGATTTCCTTATTTTTTCATTGCAGAGTAATACTCCATTGTGTAGATGTACCAAAATTTCTGCATCCATTCTTCAGTTGAGGGGCATCTGGCTTTTTCCAGCTTCTGGCTATTACAAATAAAGCTGCTACAAACATGGTAGAGCAAATGTCCTTATTGTGTACTTGAGCCTCTTTTGGATACATGCCTAGGAGTGGTATGGCTAGATCTTGAGGAAGCGCTTTTCCCAGTTGTCTGAGAAAGCGCCAGATTGATTTCCAGAGTGGTTGTACAAGTTTACATTCCCACCAGCAGAAGAGGAGGGTTCCCCTTTCTCCACAACCTCTCCAGCATGTGTTGTCTCTTGAGTTTTTCTTTTCTTTTTTTTAATTTTTATTTTTTTCTTATTAGTTACATTTTATTAACTCTGTATCCCAGCTGTATGCCACTCCCTCATTCCCTCCTAATCCCACCCTCCCTCCCTCCTCTCTACCCTTCCCCTTTCCAAGTCCACTGATGGGGGAGGACCTCCTCCCCATTCATCTGACCCTGTTTTATCAGGTCTGCAAAGTCCTCCTCTGTGTTCTAACAGGACTGCTCCTCCCTTGGGGGGTGGGGAGGTCAAAGAGCCAGCACTGAGTTCCTGTTAGAAATAGTCCTTGTTCCCCTTACTATGGGAAACCAATTGGTTACTGAGCTACCACGGGCTACAGAGATTCTAGGTTATATCCATACATGGTCCTTGGTTGAATGTCAGTCTCAGAAACGACCCTGTGCCCAGGTATATTTGGTACTTATGGAGCTCCTATTCTTTCCCCATCATACTAACTCCCCTTCTTTCATATGATTCCCTGTACTTTGCCAAAGGTTTGGTTATGAGTCTTAATATCTAATTTGATACACTGCTAGGTAGAGTCTTTCAGATGCCTTCTGTGGTAGACTCCTGTCATACATTCAATGCACATCCCATCTGTCTTTCTAAATGAGGATTGATCATCTTACCCTGTGTCTGCTCTCTTAATTATCATTTTTAGGTGTATAGATTTCTTTATGTTTATCATATCTTATAGGTCTATATAAGCGAGTATATACCGTGTTTGTCTTTCTCCTTCTGGGATATTTCACTCAGAATGATCTTTTCTAGATCCCACCATTTGCCTGCAAATTTCATGATTTCCTCCTTTTTGATTGCTGTGTAGTATTCCATTGTGCAAAAATACCACAATTTCTGTATCCACTCCTCCAGTGATGGACATCTGGTTTGTTTCCAGGTTCTGGCTATTATAAATAAAGCTGTTATAAACATGGTTGAGCAAATATCTCTGTTGTGTACTTGAGCAAATTTTGAGTATATACCTAGCAGTGGTATAGATGGGTATTGAGGAAGCACTATTCCTAGTTGTCTGAGAAAGCACCAGATTGACTTCCAAAATGGTTTTACCATTTTACATTCCCACCAGCAGTGGAGGAGGGTACCCCTTTCTCCACAACCTCTCCAGCATGTGTTGTCACTTGAGTTTTTCATCTTGGCCATTCTGATGGGTGTAAGGTGATATCTCAGGGTTGTTTTGATTTGCATTTCCTTAATGGCTAATGAGGTTGAGCATTTCTTTAAATGTTTCTCTGCCATTCGATATTCTTCTACAGAGAATTCTCTGTTTAGCTCTGTTCCCCATTTTTCAATTGGATTACTTGGTTGGCTGTTTTTCAGCTTCTTTAGATCTTTATATATATTCTGGATATTAGTCCTCTGTCAGATAGAGGGTTGGTGAAGATTCTTTCCCAATCTGTAGGCAGTCCTTTTGTTTTGATGACGGTGTCCTTTGCTTTACAGAAGATTTTCAGTTTCATGAGGTCCTATTTATTGGTTGTTACTCTTAGAGCCTGTGCTGTTGGTGTTCTGTTCAGGAAGTTGTCTCCTGTGCCAATGAGTTCTAGGGTATTCCCCACATTTTTTTCTAATTGATTTAATGTGTCTGGTTTTATATTGAGGTCTTTGATCCACTTGGACTTTAGGTTTGTGCAGGGTGATAAATATGGATCTATTTTCATTTTTTCTACATGTAGACATCCAGTTAGACCAGCAACATTTGTTGAAGAAGCTATCTTTTCTCCATTGAAAGGTTTTGGCATCTTTATCAAAGATCAGGTGTCCATAAGTGTGTGGGATTATTTCTGGGTCCTCTGTTTCATATCATTGATCCACCATTCTGTTTCTATGCCAGTACCATGCAGTTTTTATAACTGTTGCTCTATAGTACAGCTTAAGATCAGGGATGGAGATACCTCCAGAAGATCTTTTATTGTAGAGGTTTGTTTTAGCAATTCTTGGTTTCTTGTTATTCCATATGAAGTTGAGAATTTTTCTTTCCAGGTCTGTAAAGAATTGTGTTGGTAATTTGATGGGAATTGCATTGATTCTGTAGATTGCTTTTGGTAAGATGGCCATTTTTACTATGTTAATCCTGCCAAGCCATGAGCATGGGAGATCTTTCCATCTTCTCATATCTTCTTCTAATTCTTTCTTCAGAGACTTGAAATTTTTCTCATACAGGTCTTTGTCATGCTTGGTTAGGGTTACTTCAAGGTACTTTATGTCCTTTGTAGCTATTGTGAAGGGTGTACTTTCCCTAATTTCTCTTTCAGCCCTTTTGTCTTTTGTATACAGGAGGGCTACTGATTTTTTTTTGAATTAATTTTGTATCTGGCCACTTTGTTGAAGGTGTTTATCAGCTGTAGGAGTTCCCTGGTAGAGTTTTGGGGGTCACTCATGTATACTATCACATCATCTGCAAATAGTTATACTTTGACTTCTTCCTTTCCAATTTGTATCCCCTTGATCTCCTTCAACTGTCTTATTGCTCTAGCAAGGACTTCCAGCACTATGTTGAAGAGATATGGAGAGAGTGGGCAGCCTTGTCTTGTCCCTGATTTCAGTGGGATTGCTTTAAGTTTCTCTCCGTTCAGTTTGATGTTGGCTATAGGCTTGCTGTATATTGCCTTTACTATGTTTAGATATGTGCCTTGTATCCCTGATCTCTCCAGTTCTTTAAACATGAATGGATGTTGGATTTTGTCAAATGCTTTTTCAGCATCTAGGGAGATTATCATTTGTTTTTTTTTTCTTTCAGTTTTTTAATAAGGTGGATCACATTGATGGATTTCTGTATATTGAAACACCCCTGCATACCTGGGATGAAGCCTAGTTGCTCATAGTGGATGATATCTTTTATGTGTTCTTGTATTCAGTTTGCAAGTATTTTGTTGAGTATTTTTGCATCAATGTTCATAAGGGAGATTGGCCTGAAATTCTCTTTTTTTGTTGAGTCTTTGTGAGGTTTAGGTACCAGGGTGATTGTGGCATCATAGAATGAGTTTGGTAATGTTTCCTCTGTTTCTATTTTGTGGAAGAGTTTGAAGATAGCTGAAGTTAGCTCTTCTTTGAAGGTCTGGTAGAATTCTGCGCTGAAACCATCTGGCCCTGGGCTTTTTTAGGAAAGAATTTTCTTTTTTTCAGTGACCGCTTCTATTTCCTTGGGGGACATAGGACTATTTAAATGATTTACCTGGTCATGATTCAGCTTTGGTAAGTTGAATCGATCAAGAAAATTATCCATTTCATTTAGGTTTTCAAATTTTGTGGCATATAGACTTTTGAAATAAGTCCTAATGATTGTTTGGATTCCCTCAGTGTCTGTAGTTATGTCTCCCTTTTCATTTCTGATTTTGTTGATTTCGGTGGTGTCTCTCTGCCTTTTAGTTAGCTTGGCTAAGGGTTTGTCGATTTTTTCAAAGAACCAGCTTTTGGTTTCATTAATTCTTTGAATTGTTTTATTTATTTCTAATTGATTGATTTCAGCCCTGAGTTTGATTATTTCCAGCCGTCTACTCCTTTTTGGTGTGTCTGCTTCTTCTTTTTCTAGGGTTTTTAAGTGAGCCATTAAGTTGCTTGAATGAGCTGTCTCGAATTTCTTCTTGAAGGCATTTAGTGCTATGAACTTTCCTCTTAGTACTGCTTTCATTGTGTCCCACAAGTTTGGGTATGTTGTGTCTTCATTTTCATTGAGTTCTAGGAAGACTTTAATTTCTTTCTAATTTCTTCCCTAACCCAGCTGTCATTTAGTAGCAAGTTGTTCAGTTTCCATGTGTGGTAGGCTTATTGCTATTTCTGTTGTTGTTGAGGTCCAGCTTTATTCCATGGTGATCAGACAGGATACAGGGGATTATTTCAATCTTCTTGTATCTGTTGAGGCTTGCTTTGTGACCAACTATATGGTCTATTTTGGAGAAGGTTCCATGAGGTGCTGAGAAGGAGGTAAATTCTTTTGTATTTGGGTTTAAGGTTCTGTAAATGTCTGTCAGGTCCACTTGATTGATTATCTCTCTTAGAGACATTGTTTCTTTGTTTAATTTCTGTTTAGTTGACCTGTCCTTTGTTGAGAGTGGGTGTTGAAGTCTCTCACTATTAATGTGTTGGGATGTATGTGTGATTTAAGTTTTATCAATGTTTCTTTTACAAATGTGGGTGCTCTTGTATTTGGGGCATAGATGTTCAGGATTGTGATGTCTTCCTGGTGGAATTTTCCCTTGATGAGTATGAAGTGTCCTTCCCCATCTCTTTTGATTAATTTTGGTTTAAAGTCTATTTTATCAGCTATAAGAATGGCTATTCCTGCTTGCCTCTTGAGTCCATTTGCTTGGAAAGCCGTCTTCCAACCCTTAACCCTCAGGTAATGTCTATCTTTGTGACTTAGGTGTGTTTCTTGTATGCAACATATTGCTGGGTTTTGTTTACGCATCCATTCTGTTAGTCTGTGTCTTTTTATTGGAGAATTGAGTCCATTGATGTTGTGAGAGATTAATGACCAGTGGCTGTTAGATCCTGTGATTTTTGATGTTGGCTGTTGTCTTAAGGTTGTGTGTTTGGTTGCTTTTTGTTTTACTGTAGTGAGGTTAATTATTTCCTGTGTTTTCTTGAAAGTAGCTAGTTTTCTTGGGTTGTATTTTTCCTTCTAGTGTTTTCTGTAAAGCTGGATTTCTGTGTTGATATTGTTGAAATTTGTTTTTGTCATTGTTTTTGAATATCTTTTTTTCTCCATGTATGAGGACTGAGAGTTTTGCTGGGTATAGTAGCCTGAGCTGACTTCTGTGTTCTCTTAGGGTCTGCATGATATTTGTCCAGGCCCTTCTGGCTTTCATAGTCTCTGTTGAAAAGTCATGTGTGATTCTAATGGGTTTCCAATTATATGTTACTTGGCCTTTTTCCCTTGCAGCTTTTAGTATCTTTTCTTTGTTCCGTATACTTACTGTTTTGATTATTATGTGGCAGGAGGATTTTCTTTTCTGGTCTAAATTATTTGGTGTTCTGTAGGCCTCTTGTATTCTTATTGGCCTCTCCTTTAAGTTGGAGAAATTTTCTTCAATGATTTTGTTGAAAATATTTTCTGGTCCATGGAGCAGGGAATCTTCTTTTTCCTCTACACCTTTTATTCTTAGGTTTTGTCTTTTTATGTTGTCTTGAATTTCTTGGACGGTCTGTGTCAGAAATTTTTTAGATTTAACAATTTTTTTGAAAGATATATCTATTTCTTCCATTGTATCTTCCACACCTGAGATTTTTCTTTCATCTCTTTTAATCTATTGGTTATGCTAACCTCTGTAGCATAACCTGTTTTCTTCTCTAAGTTCTTTCTTTCCACAATTTCCTCCATTTGTGTTTTCTTTAATTTTCCCAATTCTATCTTCAGGTCTTGAGCCATTTTGTTGATTTCCTTCACCTGTCTGACTGTATTTTCCTGTTTTTTCAACAATTCCTTCAGCTGTTTGTTTGAACAATCCTCTTTTTTCTTTTATTTCCCCTTTTCTCTTTTATTTCTTCTATTTGTGGCTATTGTGCATAGTGTAATTTTCCTAATTTCTTTCTCAGTGATTTAATTATTTCCTCTCTATAGGCCACAAACTGTTTGGCTGCAGCTTCCTCTATTTCTTTATGGATGGCCATAAACTGTTTTTATCTTCCCCTATTTCTTTACGCATTTTATTTGTTTCCTCTGTTATCCTCTTCATGATCATAGATGTTAGGTCCTCTTCTTGCATTTCAATTATGCTGAGGTGTCTAGGGCTATTTGTCCCTGGATAACTGGGCCCTGCTAACCTGGGCAAGAGCCCTCTTTGCAAAGCATAAACAATAGCTAGATGGTTTGAAGCAAATCCTGGTTCCATGATGTCAAAAAGGGCCTTAGATAGTCCTGGGTAGGGTATTAGGTTTGTTGAGAAATACAGTCTTCTGGAGATGCTTGGTAATATAGCTGTAGGCTCAATCTCTGGGTATGATTGTGTAGAGTGGGTAAGGTATTATTAGAAGTGCCCAGTAAGAGAGGGTGTGGCTAGAGAACCATGGTCCCTGCTGAGACTACCACAAGTAGAAGTGTTAGTCTTAAATGGGAGACAGGTGCTATCCTCAGGCAAGCCATGTGAAAGGAGGGAAGAATCAATACCCAGAAAAGGTGGCTAGTAGAGCTGTGAGATGGGGATTTTTCTGTCTCGAAGCTTAGTTTGCTTTCTAACAGCATAGGAAACTCATGTCCAGGAAAGATGGACAATTTCTAGTCACAGAGAAGGGTTGCAAAAGCAAACACTTACTGCTCCCATTTTTTTTTGAAATTTTAATTTTTACTTTTTAATATTACAGTTTATTCACTTTGTATCCCAGCTGTAGCCCCTTCCCTCATTCCCTCCCAATCTCACTCTCTCTCCCTCCATCCCTCTGTCCCTCTCATACCCCTCCCCAAGTTCACTGATAGGGGAGGTCCTCTTCTCCTTCCATCTGACCCTAGCCTATCAGGTCTCATCAGGACTGGCTTTATTGTCTTCCTCTATGGCCTGGCAAGGCTGCCCCTCCCCCAGAAGGAGGTGATCAAAGAGCCAGCTATTGAGTTCATGTCAGAGACAGCCCCTGTTCCCCTTACTCGGGAACCCATTTGGACACTGAGCTGCCATGGACTACATCTAAGCAGGGGTTCTAGGTTATATCCATGAATGGTCCTTAGTTGGAATATCAGTTTCCGAAAAGACACCTGTGCCCAGATTTGGGAGAGCTTATGGTGCAATGCTGCTTTGAGCCAGCTCACCTTTCAAAGTCCTTGTTACATCCTGGCCACCTCTGAAGTATCAAGTCCATGGTAGGGGAAGGAGCAAGAGCTGAATGATCTTTGCTTAGTTCCTAACAAAGAACAGCTTTGGAAAGACACCCAACCTTGTGTAGTTTTGTGTCTTGGTACATGTAAAACTGTACATGTATCTGTACATAAAAACTGTACATAAATCTTGGTACATCCAGTAAGGATGTGTTGCCCTTCCACATTGGTAGTTAGTGGCATTTGTCTGTCAGTCAAGATACACCTTTACTTCCATGAAAAGTTTAGAGCTTTTACCTCTTAAGAAGAAGAGTGTTTTATATTTGGTAGGATTCATCATTTGTACTGTCTGAGACTGTCTCTTGAGACATTATTTTTTATTTAATTTTAATTCTTTGGTAGTTGTTATCACTAGAACGAGAGAAGAGGCTTTCATTTATGTGAATTAGGTTGATGTACCAATCTTGCTCTTCTCTGGGGTTTTTAAAGAATCTTCCATGATTGGTTGAGCATGAGGAATCGCCCTGTGACAGCTCTATAAAGAAAGACAGACAGTAAAGACAATCTAATAGGCAGTCAGTCGATGAAGATTTTTGTCTGGAATAAATTTAGCACATCTCATAAAGTTTTTTATAGACATTACCTTTCAAATGCTTAGAATATCATTATCTAGCCCAACATTTCTCTGTTCCTGATTTTTCTTATCCTTGACTGAAAAATAAAAAACAAAATAAAAACCCAGCACACAACCATTTTTAGGATGATTTTCAGTAGCTGCTTGAAGCTTATTGAAGCTGTTAAAATGACTGGCTTCTCTGTGTTTCACTGTCTTGCTGTTTTTCTCCTATGGGATTTAATTAGAGCCTTCTACAAAGTCTGACAATTAGTGGGCAAAGCAATGGAATTCACAATTTTATTTAACTTTACTATGTAAGCCTCAACAAGCCATTCAAGGTTTTAGGGATTTTTGTACCACAACTGAGGAACAATGAAATCATGATGGAAATAAAATATTTGATCATTTCAATTAACAAACAAGAAATCGACTATAAGCCTGGCCATAGGGAACTTAAAAAATTAGTTAGAAATTCACAATATAAATGTGAACAAAACAAAACAAAATGAAACAAAACAAGGCATTGCTTGTTTTGTTTTCTATATTCTATATTACTATTTATCTATATTCTATATTACGAATTCTATATTACGATTTATCTGGGGACTTCCCAAGTCTCCTTTTCTTTGGATTTTCAGTAAAATCCATCCTTTTCTGTTTCCTTTTCCCTTCTCTCCTTGTTTTTGTCTGCTTTGGGAAATAGTGAGCATGAGTTCATAGTAAGCCAAGCTCATGAGGCAGCTACAGAAGAAATATGTATGTTCCAGGTAAAAATGTATTCATCTCTTTTCACATGGATGCTGCTTGATGAGCCTACTTAATGCCCTGGGTCTGAGGATTTGGGAAACTGCACATTGTATTTTATTGTTTAATGAGAATGTGCATCTTCACTGAAGCTCCCACAAGCTCAGTCTAGCCTGACACCCCACTGGGGAAAAGTTCACCATCTTCTGAATTTTCTAGGCAAATCTGAGCAGGGGCAAAAGAGAGAATTACCATTGAACACTCTTCCTCAAAACTTTGTACATTGAGTGCTCTAGTGTCTGCTGGTGGCAAGGTAAGACCAGAGAAAAGACAATGTGTTTGGATGATTTTCCCTTCCAGAGAGAGAAGCAGGTTGGGGTGATGAAGTCACAGGGTTCATGAGGTTGCTATTTTGTTTGCTTTCTCAAAAAGAGAAACAAGTATTTAAATATTCAAAATGCATTTTGATTGAGACACTGTGTGTCTCAGAATATACACAAGATGAGAATCTCCTCTCCAGTCTCCATGGCTTTGTTTCTGTTTGCTCCCTGGCTGGTGATTGGAGAAGCTCACTGGAGAGAAGACCAGAGGAGCCAGGGACAGGAAGTGATTCTCAGTGCCCCGGGCATCCACACAGGAGCAGGTCTAAAGAACTAAGCTCAGTTAACTCTGGTGCTTCCCAGTCTCCAGATGGGCAGAACACAGCAAGTGGGCACATTAGAATACATGTTTCATTCTGTAAACTGAGTAATAATAAGGGCAGAAAAAGAGCAAGCATTGGTCGGGGAAGCCGATATCACAGTCTTTCCTAACACCAACACCACTGGCTCATGACAGGATCACTGCAAGTGAAGTTACTTAGTTTGGTTCTGCCCACCTCTCTTCTGTGAATGGTATATAATAACTTTTATCTGCTTACCATAAGGGCATGGCAATTGTTATGCATGGCAGGGACCCTCCTGCCTTAGAGAGGTTTTTAAAGTGCTCTCTAAACCGAGAAAGCACATGACTGCATGTTTTCTTTCTTTAGACCATGGTAGGTTCCCTCAGAATACACTAAATCTACAGACCACAATCCCTAGATCTCAGTTGGCTAAGAACTACCTTAAAGTATCAAGAAGGGCTGTCCTCATTTAACATAGCAGCCCACAAATTTCTTCAGAGGTATATGGACCCTGTCAGAGGTGCAGAAAAGGACAAGTTGCTTTCTTTCATTGCCTTTAAGACATATTCTTCCAACACAATATTTGAGATCAAAGATATCAAATGATTATTAGTTGTTCCCTGTTTAAACTGAAACTCTATTTTTTTTTGAGGGGGAGGAAGATCAATTCCATTAGATACACAAAGTAAAGATGCAGCTTATGATCTATGAATTCTTACCTTTTTTACTGTAATTCATTATTCTTTTTTAAATTATTTTTTATTAATTACAGTTTATTCACTTTGCATCCCCACTGTAACACCCTCCCTCATCTCCTCCCATGACCCTCCCCAAGTCCACTGATAGGGGAGGTCCTCCTCCCCTTCTCTCTGACTCTAGCTATCAGGTCTCATCAGGACTAGCTGCATTGTCTTCCTTTGTGGCCTGGTAAGGCTACTCCCCTCTGAGGGGGAGGTGATGAAAGAGCCAGCCACTGAGTTCCTGTCAGAGACAGTCCCTGTTCTATGTTTAATTAAATATTACTCATGATAAAAAAAAACACCATGGTATTAAATACTCTAAGTCTAAATGTGCAGAACTTTAGGCATGTTACTAGATTCTTCCAACCTTTAAAAAATATGGTAAAATATGTATGAGGTGTGTGTGTGTGTGTATGCATGCTCACCCAGGGTATGTATAGAGAGGACAGATTTTTTTCTGTTTTCCTCCATGGCTATCCACTTTTTTTTTTTTTTTTCTAAAGACAGGGTTTCTCATTTAACCTGAAGATTGCTGTTTTAGTTAAATTCTTTGACCAGCAACCCCCTGGGATCTACTTATTTCTGTTTCCCAGCTCTGGGGTTTCAGGCATGTACCACTATGCCTAGCTTATTTGCTGGGGGGTCCTCATGATTGCGCAGCAAAACTTGATGTACTGAGCTATCTCTCCAGGTCAATATCTAGTTCCATTTGAAATATGTGTGGAGTTAGGTGGAAGAGATAGTTAATATGGATGTCTTTACACAGCACCTGTATCCAACTTGTGGCCCACTGGTTTCATGTAGCCAAAGGTTGCTATGACTGTGGCCCAACACCAGATCTTAAGCTTACTTAAAAAAGAGATTCTTTAAAAACAAGTATTTTAAAATTGATGTCCAAAATTGTAGGTTTCCATATGGCTCTTCATATGCCCTTTATTTTATTTAACTGTTATCTCTCAACCACTTCATGTTCCTCAACTCTGCCCTTTCTGAAATCTCTCCACCCCCCAGTGTTTCCTATTCCTTATCTTCATATTGCCCAGGACTGCTGTCCTCCCTTGCTGAAGGCAGGCCTCATCACAGTGGTCTCATCTAGTTTCTATTTTCTCCAAATCAAAGACAACCAAGGGATTTGAAACTGGAATTCACAAATGAGGGTGAACATTTGGTAGTTGTCTCTCTGCATCTGGGTTACCTCATTCAGTGTAAAGATTCTCCCAGTCCCATCCATTTACCTTCAAGTTTTATTATTTCATTCCTTCTTTACAACTGAATAAAATTTCATGGTGTTATACATAGCACATTTTCTTTATCTAATTCGTCAATTAATGAATATCTAGGCTAAATTGAATGAGGTTTTCCTATGATTACTTTTGGTAACTCAATTGTGAATTTTTTGATGATGAATTTTATAGATGACAATGTCATGTTGTCACATAAGAAGGTTGGACATACTTGACAGAATATTTTATTTTGAACTCAGAGCTTATTCTGAGGAGAAAATGGCTTATTCTCCTTTAAAATTAGATAATTTCTATTGATTTTTTTTAAACCATAAAGAGGAAAAATGCAGACAAGAAATTGTGATACATGAAGGGCAGGTTGGGTTCTGTAGCTGTGAACTTTGATCATGGACATTGATTTCAATGGCAGGCATTTAATTCTAAGTCTACATTATGCTGGTGCCAACTTTAAAAAAACTGAACATGCTCCTTTTCTTTTTATTTTTCAACACTATACACTGTCTTTAATGTTATGTTGTCATTATTGGAGTCATGTAAAAGTCTTATTCTTCATTATTACAAGAAAAGTGGGCAGTAGAAGGGAAAGAGAGAATATTGTATGTGTAAAGGAACTTTTTCCTCCATACTCCTCAGTGCTTTACTGGGCCTAGATAAACCAAGATAAACAGATTAAAGGAAGAAAGGCTTATAAATGATATTTGATATTAATATTTCACATGTAGAGAGAGGTCTCCATGTATAAGAACTAAGGACCCTTTCCAAAGGTGGGCATATCTGAGAGGTTACATATTGTTTTAACAAGGCATGAGACCATATAAGGCCCGGTGTTTCAGATCCCAGCAGTAAGTTGTAGGGAAGGTCATGGGAAATATATGGAGGGAAGCTAAAGGAA
The DNA here is from genome assembly GCF_907164565.1 of Psammomys obesus. Lineage (NCBI taxonomy): Eukaryota > Metazoa > Chordata > Mammalia > Rodentia > Muridae > Psammomys > Psammomys obesus. Next base: position 1,286,651 of record NW_026596051.1, read on the forward strand.
GAAAAGGGGGACTGCAGATTTGTGTGAATTCATCTCACTGTGAACTGTCTGCCTGATCTCCTGTCTCTTCCTGGTACAGAAACAGCACTTGTCTTCTGGAATATTTATGCTCTGCTTTTAGGGAGCAAATTTAAGGTCAGAGAGGCCTTCCCTCATCTGCTTTTCCTCAGTTAACTTCAGGTCAACATAGGCAGTATGACAGTCTGCTGTATATTGGGTAGTGTGTTATTCTGATATTTATCCTTTCCTTGAAAGGAGGAAACTGCTTCTATTCACCATTAATTTTTTTCCTTTGGTTTATCTGTTAGACTATTTCTCTGAGGGCCTGATATAGTTCATCCCTTCTGGAAGTCTCAGGGCCTGCTCTGAATCCAATCAGCTCTGGGGTTTCATTCCTGTTGTTGACATTTCTCTACATTTTATGCCTTAATCTTTCTGATTGTGAGTCCTTAACTAATATAACTTCCCTCTTGACATCCTCCTATGTGCCACATGTTGCAGCAGGTGAATAAAGCCTTCATTCTGTCAGCCTTCTAACCTACCACACCTTGGCAACCTTCTCAGGAAAATCAATTTTATCTGCTTCCTGGAAGATGGGAAGAAGTTCAAATTTGGCTTTTGTCAGTTCACATCTCAGTCAACTCTTCAGTTGTGAAATGGCACAGCAACAACTTCCCTCACACCATGATTTATTGCTTTAGTGATTAGGGGCTTTTTACATGTCTAACAGTGTCTAAAACATAGCACACAGAATTTTGTTTTCATCCTTTAATGAGAGTTCTTAGAGTGGAGGTCATGCTAGATTACCTGGGGACAAGAGAGATGCTGCAGCAGCACTCAAATTAACATTTTTGTGCTCATCGAATCATGCAGCATCCTTCTCAAGATTTTCAAGAGAATTAAGCCCTCATATCCAAGTATCCATTGTACCTCATGAATTAACGGTTGCCTCTAGAGCAAGGCCACAGAGTATCTTCCTTGAGAGAATTGAGAAAAGTCACTCAGATCATTTTTTCTGAGGTTCAGTTCTCTGGAGGAACATGTGTGAAAGGCTGACAGAGAGTAGATTTCCATAATTCACAAATTTGAGCTTGTATTTGAAAGATATTTGATTTAAAAGAACACTCGTGACTCAAAGGGGGAATGTAGCTAATACACAGGTTCTAAATATAGCATACTTGCAGGTATTCTGAAGATTCAAGGTCCAAGAGGAATTTTTCTGTTGTTTATGGATATCCTCCCTAGACCTGATGCTGAAACCTATTTCCCAACTAATAATTTTCATCTTTACATTATTGAACCTGAATGCTGGCCATCCTTTTTTTTCCCCCCGCAATTGGTACTGAATAAGAATGTTGATGCATTTATTCTCGAAGCCAGTGGGGAGTCTTAACCAGAATTTTAGCCAATCTCACTTTCACTAGACCCTTGTTATTAAAAACTGAAACCAAACTTTTGGTTGATTAAAAAAAAATGGAGCTGTGTGCAAGCAGGTGTCTGGGATAATGTTGCTACATCAGATCTCTCCTTTCATTTGCTTCTCTATGACAAGAAAATAATTAGTAGGAAACATTGGGACATGTTACAAGTTAATTTCAACTGAGAGGATGCAAAATTACCAAGTACATGGAGATAGGGAAGGATATCTCAGGATTATAATCTCAGTAATAGAAAGGTGGAGGCAAGAAGATCTCAAGTTTAAGGCCAGTCTGGACTCCCTATGACGCCCCCAGCTCAGACAAACCAAACAACTACCTGACCTGCCAAGCAAACAACCAGGCAAAGCGCCTGGGCAGTGCTGGGGTTTTTAGTGGCAGTGGGCACTGGAGAAAGGACTGTCTGCTGGGACTGTGGGAGAGGGTGCCGAGAGCACTTCCTCTCTGGTAACGCCCACACTGCTGGAGTAGATGGAAGCAGAGGGAAATAATTATAAGAGAAAGCAGACAGACTCCCGAAAGCTGGGCGCACGATTATGAGACGGAAGAGAATTCACTGGAATTTTCCAGGGGCGGCTGGTCGAAATGCACTGATGCTTGGAAGCAGTTGTTCTCAACAGCTGGGGCACGCCAGCTCTCAGACTTGTTTTGATTGTTCTGGGCTGGTACAAGGAGGAGGAAGATGAATGAGACGTGTTAGCAAGAATGACAGCCTGAATACATAGTCACCACGTCCAACTTCTGAACACAAGACCGTAGCTGTTTCCTTCATAAGGTAGAGTAGTTCAACTTCCTGGGTCTATGGTGTGACAAAAGCTTAGTTAGAGCTAGAAACTGGCCATTCCACCAGCTGCAATCCTTCATTTAGTCTCTTTTAACGAGCAGAAGCTCTGAAGCTATTTAGCCGTCTAAAAACCATCATTGTGGGAATATTTAGCAATTTATATACTTACATTAAGGAATTTTTCTGTAGATACTTACCATCATTTTAAAGATTAAATTTGAAATAAAACTGGGAAGAAAAAAGGAAAAGTCATAAAGACAGTAGAGCCAGTGTCTTCTCCCTAGCCAGCAACTGGATAGAGATCGTCAAGTTAGCATTTTCCAAACCCAGACTCTTCACATTTGATCGTTGGTGGGGATGTTAGGGTAGAGAGAAAGTTAGGATGGGGATTCTGTGCTCAACTCATAGCTGTGTTTGTATGTGGTAAAACACTATTAAAGAAAATTGGAAGTTCCTTCACCGTGTGAGCACACTCATTGTGGCATACGCTTGGCCACTCTCCTTGCAGTATAATTTACATTGCTCTGCTCATCAAGACTGGGTTGATGAGGAGATTTTTAAATCACGTTTCTGGTAAATTTGTAAAAACACAGGCCATAAAATGGAGCATTTTCTAAATCTTTCCAGTTGTTTGTTGCCAGGCACACGTTCTACGGCTTCATTTCCAGCCCTGCTTCCATCTACACGTGCTGACTTGACAGACTGGCAAAAAAGTCTATGACAGATAAAATGCCAGTGTTGCAGGCTATTTTCTGCACTGACTTGAAACAGCTTTTAGACAGTGTTCTGAAAAGGGAGCCTGGCATCTCCCATGAATGAAGCTATTCCTTTGTTGCCTGATGAGACAGTTTAGGAGGTATGGCTATTCACACAAGATGTAAGACTCAGCAATGACAATGATATTAGTCAAGGTCAGCCGAGGTGCTAGGATGCACCCTCTGGGCTTTGAGGTTCTGGACAGAAGGCTTTCCTACTGGCTGAAGAGGTTTAAAAATTCCCTTTAAATCCTTGGCTTAGACCTTACAGGGAAATGGCTTCCTCCTGTTCCTAAGTGAGCCTTCTCTGGGGCACAGGTCAATTGAATAGCTCCAAGGCTCCACTTCATATGAGGGATGCCTGAATTATGTCACAATTCATGTAGTCCGACCCTTGTCCTGATGAAAACTGTGCCCAGATGTAACCAGAGAGGCTGCTCCTTCCAAACAAACAAACAAACAAACAAATAAAGAAAAAAAAACAGTGGTGAGGGCAGAAGCTTGTGGCTTCTGAAAAACTGTGAATAAGTTATTTTTATGAGCTCAGCTCTAATTATGACATTTAGACCACTCCATGGAACATTGTAGGAGAAACTAAGGGACAGCGCAGGGGCTGTAAAATGCAATTCTCAGGTTTAAACACAGCTAATGCAATCATTGATTCACATCTGTGTGTATATGAGCTCTCACACAGGATTGGCCCTATCAACAATTGATCATGGAAGGGTATGGGGATTAAAAGACCCTTTCCTTCACCACACACTGGTCTATTGGATAGTGGTAGATTCTTGGATAACTCCTTGCCTTTACATGATGGGATGTTGAAAGGCTCAGCCTTCTACAGGCCTTGTGCAGGTAAACATGGCCACAGTGAGTTCATGAGTACAATGGTCATGTTTGTATCCAGATGACAGCATTTTACACCTTACCTCTCCATCCCCTGGCTCTTACTTTTTATCCTGCCCCTTCTTCTTCAAACTGCCTAGAAGGAGTCCAATATATGTTCTATTTGGGCCAATAATTCACCAATACCTTATTTTCATCACTTTGATTAGATATGAATCTTCATTGTTAACCATTACACACTGTAAAATAAACAAAACCCCAAATGAAAAAAACAAAACAAAACAGCCTTTTTACCCCAGGATGTGTAGAGCACTAAGCCATGGGCATAAAAATGAATATTTAGAAAGTACTGAGACAACATTCCCATTTAGCAATAGTAAGAGTCATACTTCTAAAGCCTATGACTTCTTTAGCCATCGGCTTTTGACCAGGTTTGTAGTACTAAGAGTTTATTCCTTATGAATTTAGAATCAAGTCAAATCAGAAAGTGGTTGGTTATTTCTTAGAGCTGTTAGTCCACTATTTCATCAGCAGGCATATCTCTCCTGGATGGCTAGCACTACAGCGTACATAATATACAGCAAGGTGAGACCTTGCGTGAGTTTTCTCGCTTGGCAGCCTGCAATGCATTTATGAACACTAGTCAGCAAACAGGAAGAATTTTCACTTTGTTTTATGGATTTCTCTGTATATATCCTATAGCAAAAGTATGTGGTACCTTCAGTGATGGGGTCTTATCAACTAGCTCTGGTGAACAACCAAGAGCAATGGAAGTCTCTGGTTTTCATAAGAAAGCTCAGCATGTCATGAGACAAAAGCATCCAGCTAATCTGGCATTAATGTGTGGCTCTGAGGGTAAGTCCTTCAGAACATGAGTTAGGTAGACTCTATAGAGTCAGTGTAGAGTGTAACTGCGAGACATTGCCAACATAACCCTGGCTTGGGATTACTTGCTTTGTTTAACTCATTTTCTCTGTTAGTGCAACACTGAAACTCACCATTCAGCCTGAGGAACATTTACACTTTCTTCTCCCAAGCAAAATGTGCAGTGCTGAAACACCACACCATAGCAGAAAGAAATGGGGTGGGGGGGAACCACATCAGAGATGAAAAACACCACACTGGTGTTAGCAACCCCTGGCTCAGCAAGGCCTTCCAGGTCATTCATCTTGCCTTTGATTTGTCTGCCTTTTCACTTCAAATAGCTTTACAGGTTTTTAGCTGAAACCAATTAAAGAGAGCCAATTGGCAGGGTTAGCACTTGTGGTGTTTATGGTGTGCGCTGTATCGATTTATGGCACTCAGCAGCTACAGTGGAAAGCAAACTATCTGAGGAAGAAAGGAACGCTCACACTGGGGAGGCCTTAGAGTGATGGGATTATTTTAAGGACAGCAAAGGAGAATGCCACAAAGGAAGCTGCTGATTCTACAAGACCCACCAGGACAGAGCATTCTTCTTAAAAGGAAATTCAAACTGTTGGGTACAGTTTAGTGATGAGTAATTCTGTGAAGTGCTTTGCATCATTTGATGATGTGGGGGCCTTGCCATCAAAGCAACAGAAACCTTCCTGGTTGTGCTGTAACTCCTTTGTTGGGAAAGCCATAATTTGGTGGGCTCGAGGGCATGGATTTTAGGAGAATATTTGGAGGGAAGTTATTCTATGGTGCGACATTATTTTTAGATCTCACAGAACTACACATGGTGGGTTTATGAGTTAAGCCTGGCAGGGTCAAGATACTAAATGGAGTGCTCTGGAGAATAAAATGTTGCCAGGGAGATATATATATAAAATGAGGACAGTGGGTGTCTCTCAGGCACCTTCCTTCCTGCCTTCCAGCTGTGTAGGAATACGGTTTCCTGGAGGGACTCATTTATATTCTCACCATCATGGAGTCACTTCATGGTAGTGACAAGAGTGAAGGCAACAAGATGGCTCCTGTAAACAAAAGAGAGAGAGCTTGTAGCTTTGTGTTTTAGCATCAATAACAGTGAATAATGAAACCGAGGATGAATAAGAGAAATCTCCCTTGACAACTCTTGGAAATTCTTGGAGGCACAAGTTTGACTATTGAAGGAAACAGTGTCAAAGCATGCAGATAACTAGGCTGGATTGGAAACTCGCCCAGGCTGGATTGTCATGTCACAGTTTTGTGCTTTATTCTTAAGTTTTATAAAGACAGCTGGGTTAGGTGCAGCTTTGAATATTTGTAATAAAAATAATGGTGATTATAATGATGCTAACATTCTCTTTCATGTCCACGTGTGTGGTATGTATGCATATGTGTGTGCATGCTCGTGTGTATGTGTCTGTATACGCATATGAACGAGCACGTGTGTGCACATTTATATACAGGTGAATATGGAGGGCTGGGGTGAACATCAGGAGGCTTCCTGGATGTGTCTTCACCTTAGTCACAGAGGCAAGGTTCCTTAACTGAACCTGGAGCTTGCCAATGTCATCAGTCTGTCTAGTCATCTTGCCCCTGTCTCCATCCTCCCACCTGAAACAAGGAAAGAACAGCTTCACAAAGATCAACTGATTTATTATGGCAATTGACAAGGACTTGAAAGGAATGAACAATTAATAATCACTTATAACTAATTAATCTCAGTTCAGACCCTGAACTGTGGATGCATATATGATATATATTATACATAATATGTATGTAGTATGTATGTGTGTATGTATGTATTTGGTCTTAAAATTCAATATTAATATTGTCTTTTTATTTTGTAAGGGAGAAACCATGACTCAAACAAGTACAATAAGCTTCTCATAGAAGCTTAGAAATAAATAGGAAGTGACATTGAGTTCTGCTTGTAAATAATGAACTGACTATCTAGATCCATTCTTTTCTCTTTTTTTTTTATTCAAAAGACTATTTCTAAAAAAAGGGACTTTTCTAACTCAGCACGTAAAAAACTTAAGTGTCACCTTTCCATCTTAATAACAAATAAAAAGTTATACAGTTAAAAACAAAACCAACTCTTTATGGAAAGCCACAACTGATCAAACACACAGTAAAAATGTTTATGGACACTAATCCCTAATTGATACAGTTACGATGTAACTCCTGCAGCTAAGGCTCAGAGAATATCCTAGGAGAGCAGAAGGAAAGATTGTAAGAGCCAAAGGGCTTGGAAGTTTGTTGTGAGATTGTGTTTTCTAGACATGGTAAGAAAGTATACCTGTTATATATCAAAAACATGGCTGCCCAAAAAATGAAAACACCAATAGACATGCTAATATGGAAGGGGGAAGCATGACTGGGCTCTAACCCTAGACAAAGAACTATAGGCAGCCTGCTAACAAGGAGAATTAGTCTTCCTGAGGCACAAGCCCCCTAATTGCTATTCAATACAAATGGTCACCCTAAAATCATATACACACAAGCAACACTAAATGAAATTAGCTGAACTTCTATATTTGTGTGTGTGTGTGTGTGTATGTGTGTGTGTGCGTGTGCGTGCACGCGCCTGTAAAAATAACAATTAAGAATCCATGAATTTGAGAAGGAGTGGTGAGGGGGTGCTTGACAGGGATTGGGGTTTGGAAATGGAAGAGGGTAAATGATGTATATTTTAAGTTTTTTTTCTTTTTTTAAAATTTTTTATTAATTACACTTTATTCATTTTGTATCTCCCCATAAGCCCCTCCCTTCTCCCCTCCCAGTCCCACCCTCCCTCCCCTTTCTGCATGCATGCCACTCCCCAAGTCCACTGATAGGGGAGGTTCTCCTCTCCTTTCTGATCTTAGTCTATCAGTTCTCATCAAAATTGGCTGCATTGTCCTCTACCGTGGCCTGGTAAGGCTGCTCCCCCCACAGGGGGAGGTGATCAAAGAGCAGGCCAATCAGATTATGTCAGAGGCAGTCCCTCATCCCATTACTATGGAACCCATTTGGACACTGAACTGCCATGGGCTACACCTGTGCAGGGGTTCCAGGTCATTTCCATGAATAGTCCTTGATTGGAGTATGAGTCTCTGGTAAGTTCCCTGTGTTCAAATTTTCTTGTTCTGTTGCTCTGCTTGTGGAGTTCCCGTCCCCTCCAGCTTTTACTATTTCCCACTTCTTACATAAATTTCCATTTACTTTGCCCATCAGTTGGCCATCAGGCTCAGCATCTGCTTTGACAATCTATACTGCAGAGGCTTTCAGAGGCCCTCTGTGGCAGGTTCCGAGGTTGTTTCCTATTGTCTTTTTCTTCTGATGTCCATCCTCTTTGCCTTTCAGGATGGGGATTGAACATTTTAGTTAGGGTCCTCTCTTTTGCTTAGTTTATTTAGACGTACAGATTTTAGTGGGTTTATTCTATGTTGTATGTTTATATGAGTGAGTATATACCATGCATGTTTTTTGCTTCTGGGACAACTCACTCAGGATGATCCTTTCCAGGTCCCACCATTTACCTGCAAATTTCATGATTTCCTTATTTTTCATTGCTGAGTAATACTCCATTGTGTAGATGTACCACAGTTTCTGCATCCATTCTTCAGTTGAGGGAGATCTGGGTTGTTTCCAGCTTCTGGCTATTACAAATAAAGCAGCTACAAACATGGTTGAGCAAATGTCCTTTTTGTGTACTTGCGCCTCTTTTGGGTATATGCCTAGCAGTGGTATGGCTGGATCTTGAGGAAGCGCTATTCCTAGTTGTCTGAGAAAGTGCCAGATTGATTTCCAGAGTGGTTGTACAAGTTTACATTCCCACCAGCAGTGGAGAACGGTTCCCCTTTCTCCACAACCTCTCCAGCATGTGTTGTCCCTTGAGTTTTTCATCTTGGCCATTCTGATGGGTGTAAGGTGAAATCTCAGGGTTGTTTTGATTTGCATTTGCCTAATGGCTAATGAGGTTGAGCATTTCTTTAAGTGCTTCTCTGCCATTCGATATTCCTCTGCAGAGAATTCTCTCTTTAGCTCTGTTCCCCATTTTTTAAGTGGATTACTTGGTTTATTGCTTTTCAGCTTGTTTAGTTCTTTATATATATATATTGGATATGAGTCCTCTGTCAGATAAAGGGTTGGTGATGATTCCTTCCCAATATGTAGGCAGTTGCTTTGTTTTGATGACGGTGTCCTTTGCTTTACAGAAGCTTTTCAGTTTCATGAGGTCCCATTTATTGATTGTTGCTCTTAGCGCCTGTGCTGTTGGTGTTCTGTTCAGGAAGTTTTCTCTTGTACCAATGAGTTCTAGGGTATTCCCCACTTTTTTTCTAGCCGATTTAATGTGTCTGGTTTTATGTTGAGGTCTTTGATCCACTTGGAGTTCAGTTTTGTGCAGGGTGATAAGTATGGATCTATTTTCATTTTTCTACATGTAGACATCCAGTTGGACCAGCACCATTTGTTGAAGATGCTATCTTTTTTCCATTGTATGGTTTTGGCATCTTTGTCAAAAATCAGGTGTCCGTAAGTGTGTGGGTTCATTTCTGGGTCTTCTGTTCGATTCCATTGATCCACCATTCTGTTTCTATGCCAGTACCATGGAGTTTTTATAACTGTTGCTCTATAGTACAGCTCGAGATGAGGGATGGAGATACCTCCAGAAGATCTTTTATTGTAGAGGTTTGTTTTAGCAATTCTTGGTTTCTTGTTATTTCATACGAAGTTGAGAATTTTTCTTTCCAGGTCTGTAAAGAATTGTGTTGGCAATGTGATGGGAATTGCATTAAATCTGTAGATTGCTTTTGGTAAGATGGCCATTTTTACTATGTTAATCCTGCCAAGCCATGAGCATGGGAGATCTTTCCATCTTCTCATATCTTCCTCTAATTCTTTCTTCAGAGACTTGAAATTTTTTTCATACAAGTTTTGACTTGCTTGATTAGGGTTACACCAAGATACTTTATGTCATTTGTGGCTATTGTGAATGGTGTTGTTTCTCTAATTTCTTTCTCAGCCCTTTTGTCTTTTGTATACAGGAGGGCTACTGATTTTTTTGAGTTAATTTTGTATCCGGCCACTTTGCTGAAGGTGTTTATCAGCTGTAGGAGTTCCCTGGTAGAGTTTTTGGGGTCACTCATGTATACTATCATATCATCTGCAAATAAGGATAATTTGACTTCTTCCTTTCCCATCTGTATCCCCTTGATCTCCTTCAACTGTCTTATTGCTCTAGCAAGGACTTCCAGCACTATGTTGAAGAGATATGGAGAGAGTGGGCAGCCTTGTCTTGTCCATGATTTCAGTGGGATTGCTTTAAGTTTCTCTCCGTTCAGTTTGATGTTGGCTATAGGCTTGCTGTATATCACCTTTACTATGTTTAGATATGTGCCTTATATCCCTGATCTCTCCAGTACTTTAAACATGAATGGATGTTGGATTTTGTCAAATGCTTTTTCAGCATCTAGGGAGATTATCATGTGGTTTATTTCTTTCAGTTTGTTAATATGGTGGATCACATTGATGGATTTCCGCATATTGAACCACCCCTGCATTCCTGGGCTGAAGCCTACTTGGTCATAGTGGATAATATCTTTGATGTGTTCTTGGATTCGGTTTGCAAGTATTTTGTTAAGTATTTTTGCATCAATGTTCATAAGGGAGATTGGCCTGAAATTCTCTTTCTTTGTTGAGTTTTTGTGAGGTTTAGGTACCAAGGTGATTGTGGCTTCATAGAATGAGTTTGGTAATGTTCCTTCTGTTTCTATTTTGTGGAATAGTTTGAAGAGAATTGGAGTTAGCTCTTCTTTGAAGGTCTGGTAGAATTCTGCGCTGAAGCCATCTGGTCCTGGGCTTTTTTTGGATGGGAGACTTTTGATGACTGCTTCTATTTCTTTGGGGGATATAGGACTATTTAGTTGATTTACCTGGTCCTGATTCAGCTTTGGTAAATCAAATCGATCAAGAAAATTGTCCATTTCATTTATATGATCAAATTTTGTGGCATATAGACTTTTGAAGTAAGTCCTAATTATTGTTTGGACTTCCTCAGTGTCTATAGTTGTGTCTCCCTTTTCATTTCTGATTTTGTTGATTTGGGTGGTGTCTCTCTGCCTTTTAGTTAGCTTGGCTAAGGGTTTGTCGATCTTGTTGATTTTCTCAAAGAACCAGCTCTTGGTTTCATAGATTCTTTGAATTGTTTTATTTGTTTCCAATTGATTGATTTCAGCCCTGAGTTTGATTATTTCCAGCCGTCTACGCCTTCTTGGTTTGTCTGTTTCTTCTTTTTCTAGGGTTTTTAAGTGAGCCATTAAGTTGCTTGAATGAGCTGTCTCAAATTTCTTCTTGAAGGCACTTAGTGCTATGAACTTTCCTCTTAACACTGCTTTCATTGTGTCCCACAAGTTTGGGTATGTTGTGTCTTCATTTTCATTGAGTTCTAGAAAGGCTTTAATTTCTTTCTTTATTTCTTCCCTGACCCAGCTGTCATTTAGTAACAAGTTGTTCAGTTTCCATGTGTGTGTAGGCTTTTTGCTATTTCTGTTGTTGAATTCCAGCTTTATTCCATGGTGATCAGACAGGATATAAGGGATTATTTCAGTCTTCTTGTATCTGTTGAGGCTTGCTTTGTGACTAACTATATGGTCTATTTTGGAGAAGGTTCCATGAGGTGCTGAGAAGAAGGTAAATTCTTTTGTGTTTGGGTGTAAAGTTCTGTAAATGTCTGTTAGGTCCATTTGATTCATTACCTCTGTCAGAGATATTGTTTCTTTGTTTAATTTCTGTTTAGTTGACCTGTCCTTTGTTGAGAGTGGGGTGTTGAAGTCTCCCACTATTAATGTGTGGGGATCTATATGTGGTTCAAATTTTATCAATGTTTCTTTTACAAATATGGGTGCTCTTGTATTTGGGGCATAGATGTTCAGGATTGTGATGTCTTCCTGGTGGAATTTTCCCTTGATGAGTATGAAGTGTCCTTCCTCATCTCTTTTTATTAATTTTGGTTGAAAGTCTATTTTATCAGATATTAGAATGGCTACTCCTGCTTGTTTCTTGGGTCCATTTGCTTGGAAAGTCGTCTTCCAACCTTTAACCCTCAGGTAATGTCTATCTTTGTGCCTTAGGTGTGTTTCTTGTATGCAACAGATTGCTGGGTTTTGTTTACATATCCATTCTGTTAATCTGTGTCTTTTTACTGGAGAGTTGAGTCCATTGATGTTGAGAGAGATTAATGACCAGTGGCTGTTAGAAACTTTGATTTTGATGTTGGCTGTATTCATAAGGTTGTGTGCTTGGTTGCTTTTTGTTTTGCTGTAGTAAGGTTAATTATTTCCTGTGTTTTCTTGACAGAAGCTAATTTTCTTGGGTTGTATTTTCCCTTCCAGTATCTTCTGTAATGCTGGATTTGTGTGTAGGTAGTGTTGAAATTTGTTTTTGTCATTGAATATCTTGTTTTCTCTGTCTATGAGGACTGAGAGTTTTGCAGGGTATAGTAGCTTGGGTTGACATCTGTGTTCTCTTAGGGTCTGCATGATATCTGTCCAGGCCCTTCTGGCTTTCATAGTTTCTGTTGAAAAGTCAGGTGTGATTCTAATGGGTTTGCCATTATATGTTACTTGGCCTTTTTCCCTTGCTGCTTTTAGTATTTTTTCTTTGTTCTGTATACTTACTGTTTTGATTATTATGTGGCAGGAGGATTTTCTTTTCTGGTCAAATTTGTTGGGTGTTCTGTAGGCCTCATGTATCCTTATTGGCTTCTCCTTTAACTTGGGGAAATTTTCTTCAATGATTTTGTTGAAAATATTTTCTGGGCCTTGGAGAAGGGAGTCTTCTTTTTCCTCTATTCCTATTATTCTTAGGTTTTGTCTTTTCATATTGTCTTGGATTTCTTGGACGGTCTGTGTCAGGAATTTTTTGGATTTAACATTTTCTTTGACAGATACATCGATTTCTTCCATTGTATCTTCTACACCTGAGATTCTTTCTTCCATTTCTTATATTTTGTTGTTTATGCTTACCTCTGTAGTTCCTGTTTTCTTCCCTAAATTCTTCCTCTCCATTATTTCCTCCATTTGTGTTTTCTTTAATTTTTGTAGTTCTATCTTCAGGTCTTGAGTTATTTTGTTTACTTCCTTCACCTGTCTGCTTGTATTTTCCTCTTTTTCTTTTAGTTCCTTCAACTCTGTCTCTTTTATTTCTTTCAGTGATTTAATTATTTCTTCTTTGAAGGCCACAAGCTGTTTGGCTGCATCTTCCTGTATTTCTTCACGGATGGCCATAATCTGCCTGTCTTTATCTTCCTCCATTTCTTTATAAATAGCCATGATCTGTTTGGTTTTATCTTCCTTTAATTCTTTACTTATTTTATCTGTTTCTTCTATTATCCTCTTCATCAACATAGATGTAAGGTCATCTTCTTGATTTTCTATTCGCTGCATTGTTCAGGGCTGTTTGCCCCTGGATGGCTGGGTTCTGCAGATGCCATATTGCTCTGTCTTTTGTTGGTTGAGCTTTTATGCTGACCTCTACCCATTGGGCTGCTTTAGGTGTTGGCTGTTAGTTTCTGTGATTCCTGGAGTCCTGAGGTAGGGAGTATCCCCTTGGCCGGAAGATGATTTTTCCTGAAGGAGTCCTTCTCTGCTTTTTTGTTATGGTCACTGTATGGCCAGTGTTTCTCAGGAGTTGCCACTGCTCACCTCAGGTTTATAGCCCTGAGTAGTAGCTGTGGTCTATGTTAGGCAGGGGGGAATCTCCTCTTACCCATAGAAGTTCTCAAGACAGCTGCCCCACTGCTGGGTTTCTTGTTATAAATTTAGTGTGCTGCTGCTCACTAAATTTCCATGTACAGTCCTCTTGAAGAACCTGCTGATTCCCTAGCTGTTTGGTTTTCTCCCAACAGGGAAACTCAGTCTGTTATTCTGGGGCACACACTTCTGTCTGGGAAAGTGGGAGGTGCACTCAGCAAGTCTCTGGGCCAAAGGCTGATTGCTCCACTCTGGACCTGGAGAATGTGCACCTAGGTTGAGTTGGCCCCTGGGGGCACTGCTCTGGACTGGAGGCTGGGTGCCTCACTCTGGACCAGAAGCTGTGTGTCTCTGTCTGGGATGGCGGCTGCAGGCACTGCTCTCGTCCAGACGCTGTGGGTGCAGCCCTCTTGAATGACCAGGGATTCCCACAGTTTTGACAGTCTAGCTAGGGATAACTGGTTGATCCTTGGCACAGTATCTGAGGGCTGCTGTAATGGCTCTCTGGCTTTTCTTGGTCTGAGGATGCAGCTCTGTGTTTAATTGCCCTAGGGGAAACTCAATAATGGAGGCAGAGCACAGTGCTCCTGCCTGCACTAGAGTCTGCGTGAGTCCAGGAAGTGTTTTGGTGCTGGGTGTCCTAAGCGTTAGAGCTGCTGACCCCCTCCGCTGGGGGTTTCCTCCTGCCAGAGACATGCAGTCTGGTGCCCTGGTGCCCTGGTGCCCACAGTTCTATCTGAGGCGGCGAATCAGGCGCGCAGGCAGGGCTCCGTGCAGGCACCTGTGTCCCAACTCTGGGTCCGGGCTGGCTCCTGGGGCGCCCGCGGAACCCGAGTCTTTTCCAGGGGATGTCTGGGTAACCTGAGGTCGGTCCCAATTGTTTCCTGCTTCGTGGGGTTATCTCTCGACTGGGAAATCCAGTCTCTGATGTTCTGGGCCCACAGTTCAGTATGGGACCGTGACCAGATCGCGCTGGCGTGTAGCTCTGGGCTGGTGACCAAGCGCCTGGTGGAACCGGGATCTTTTCCTCGGTTTAGCCGGGTGAGTTAAAGCTGATTGAATCCCCCACCGTGGGGTATCCTCTCACCTGTGAAACACAATTCCTTGTGTTTTATGGCCACTAGTTCTGATTGCTGGTCACTGTGCCTATCCTGCTGTGCTGCTCCTCAGAATGAGAGTCCTCCCAGCACCGCCATCTCTATATTTTAAGTTTTAGCATTACAAATAACCAGCAACTCTGGACAAATGAGGTCATAGGAGGTCTTCTGTCTCTATTATTCAAGTGACACATGCAGAATACCATACCTTATAGGAGCAGAACATTCCATGGAATACAGTGCAGAGGCAGGCAACCTTGAAAATTTGCTGGAGGTTCAGTGTGACAAGTTTGAGAGAAAGAAGTTTTTCATAGGCTTCAGTCCCTGTGATCGTCTTTGAATTCCAAAGTTGACCTCTCAGGGCTCCACCTGGTTCTCCTCGAAAATAGGAGGGAAAATGGCTTCCTGGAGGATAAACGGAAAAGTGACCATCTTGAAGTAGAAGAATATTAGTAAGAAAAAGAAGAACTATATAATGGAAGTCTAATGGATTGGGATGTTAGCAAGGGATAGCCCATTCAAAAAGGGGAAACCAAAACTGTTTGAGCCTCCCACATGACTAAACCAGTAGAAGAGAAGATGGGGAACTATTCTCTCGATGCTGCTGCAGGGGTGACACTCCCAGTGTTTGCTCGATACGATGTGCACTTACAAATTTGACTATATAGCAGTAGTGTGTCATTTGGTATTTTCTCACGTGGTTTTGATGGACAATTTGTACATATATGGGGAAAAGGGTATATGGGAACTCACACTCCTCACTCAATTTTGTAGTAAACTAAAACTGATTCATAAATTCAGCCTGTGAAAAACAAAAAATTCCACTTTATTCTTTAAATTTAGTCATGTCGTAGTGGACAGGCGATGTGGTCAGTGTCCAATTAATAAGAAATCTTTTTTCCCATTTTTAATTTTTATTAATTACAGTTTATTCACTTTGTATGCCCCCTATAGTTCCTTCCCTCCTTCCCTCCCAATCCCACACTCCTTCCCCATTCTCCACCCATGTCCCTCCTCAAGTCCACTGATAGGGAAGGTCCTCCTCTCCTTCCTTCTGATCCTAGACTATCAGGTCTCATCAAGAGTAGTTGCATTGGAGATAACTTAGAACCCCTGCACAGATGTAGCCCATGGCAGCTCAGTGTCCAAGTGGGTCCCATAGTAATGGGAACAGGGACTGCCTCTGACATGAACTGATTGGCCTGCTCTTTGACCAACTCTCCCTGAGGGGGAGCAGCCTTACCAGGCCACAGAGGAAGACAATGTAGCCACTCCTGATGAGAAACCTTTTTTAAGCACACATGCCCTTCTCAGATAGGAGACAACCTCCTCTTGGAGCCTAAGTCCTATGACAATCCCCTCCCACAGACAAAGATAGCCATATGATTTAGCATAGCAGTCAGTATAATTTTGACACAAAAGAAATCACCACCAATTATTACAGCAGGCTTTAATGTGGACTACTTGAGCTTAACAGGAAGAAGTGTGTGTGTTTGTGTGTGTATGTGTGTGTGTGTGTGTGTGTATGTGTGTGTGTGTGCATATTCAGTAGTATGCAACATCTAATTTGCTAGCCCACAAGAAAGCTGGACCCTTGGAACAGGCAGTGTTTTGTTCTTTTCTGCCTAACTTTTGCAGTTCTGGCATGGCTCCACTGTTTATTGTGTCAGTGAATTGACTAAAGCTTTTCTCTTAGATTCTTCTGTATCCATATTTTGCATTTTCTATTTCACCAGTGTCTCCTTTCCTTCAGTGTCCTTGACTCCTGTCCAGTGTAACATTCTTCTTGAAACAAACAGGCTCAGCAACTATGTATGTCTTGGACTGATGTGTGTGTGTGTGTGTGTGTGTGTGTGTGTGTGTGTGTGTGTATGTGTTTTACAGATTTCTCACTTTGCTGGCTAAAGCCTCACTAAAGTAATAGTCATAGCTAATCTCTGTCTTGGGATCTGAAGGTTCATTTGATTGCATCAACCCATTAAAATCTGGTAGGGAAAAGCTTACACAATAATGCATCCTTGTATAAAACCTCAGAAACCCCATATCAAGTGGTAATAACAGCAAATTGAAGGCATCTGTCACAAAGTTTGTGATTAATGTGGTGTCATATTTAGCACACCTATCACAAAGGAAATTAGGAAGTGAGTTGGTTTCCAAGCTTGTGACAGAGCTAATACATGAGAAAGGGGGTGATGAGTCTTGGACAGCACGATTTAAAAAACAATCAAATACAAAGACATAAAAAATATTCTTCTATTATTCTAAGGACTAGAGATAATTATAAATAAAGTCAAACATGGAGTAGGCCAGTGTGTCTGACTGAGAAAAATTTGTATAAGTGAAAAGCTGCATTCTAAGCAAGCCAGAGTCCTGAGGTCCAGCCTTGGCTGGAAGGGGTGACTTGTGCCTGAGCCTTCAGAGGTCTAATTTGCTTCACCAGTGACATGAAAGTGTTGGCTCCATGATTCTCTAGGGCCTCTTGTAGACTTAACAGTATATTTTTTTTGTTAAGTTTTGAAGGTACTTAGACTGAAATAACCCAGAGGCAAAAGAGAGCTCAAACTGTGAAATTCAACTATCATAGTACAGAAACCTTGGACCTATGTCTTATTAATTTAGCTCTGAGAAGGGCCTAGCCATCTGTAGAAAGGGACTAAGATTTTCTACTTTTGCAGAAGCATAGACCAAGCTCAAAATATTACAAGAAAGAAGTTCAAACTTTTAAGAAGAAATATGCAAATCCACACAGCCATATCCCAGGGGATGTTTTACTAAAACTGTTGTTTAGGTCTGACTCCATGCCCCGTTCACTCTCAGAGTACTGTATGAATACCCACCCTTGGGTCAACTTTCTTTTAACCTTTGAGCATTAAACTGGTGTAGAATTTCTGGCCCTGGTTTCAAAATGAGGTCCTATTGTCTGTCCATGTCCATGAGGACTCACTACTGGCACCTTGTACAATTCTATTCATCCTCCTCTACCTGCTTTAGCACTGTTGCTGAGTAATAGTTTCCCCGGGGACTTCTGAGATGGACAGTGTAACAGAATGTGAGATGCTGCTTTGATTAGTTAAGATACTGGGCACTCAGATAGCTTCCTTTCTAACTCTACAAAATATAGCATGGTCAAACTCTTTTTCTTAGTGTAGTAGGCAAATAGAGGTTCCATTTCTTGCTATTTTTCAGGGACCCAGGTTGATGGAGGCTGTTCTATTTTCAGTATATGCTCACAGACTTACCACAATATCAGTATCTAGCCAAATAAAATGAAAGAGCATAGGCAGTTATATTCAGTGATTCTATGAACCAGGCCCTGCCACAGAAGGACATTTTAAATTACATCATGCTGCCTAGAGCTCAGTGACATAACTGCTTATACCTGGCAGGTACTCTAGGAAGTGGAGTCTAGGTCCATCTTTAGTAAACTACCAGAAGACTTCATTACATCACTCAATATTGCAGCACGTGGAGTGTGCCCAGCCTTCATCTTAGCATCACACTGATGACTTTCTCTTCAGACTTAGATCAGGTTGGTGCCGCACGGCTTGAGGGGATAGTTAAGAGAGTGTGCTCCATTCTGCATCTGTGCCACGTGCCCTGAGCATCCTCCAAGTAAATGGGAAACGTTAATGTTATTGTTCACTAAACATAGGATGTGAGTAGTAAAGCTTTGTCTCTATTGTCACACTTGATTTATTTTCCATCTTGGCAAACAGCATAAATATAGAGCATCTCAAACAACCCCCATAATATCCTTGATTAACATAAACAAGCAAGCAAAGACAATAGAAAACAAAATCAAACCCTGCTTTACTGCTAAGAGAGATTTTTGTTTGTGAGATATTAAATTTTATTCAGGACATCATATATTTAGTACCTTATTTACATCATTTTCACCTTCTTTAACTCTTACCATATTCTTCCTCTCAAATTTATTTCATCTTTTACTTTAATTAATACTGTTACACATGTGAATATACATGTACATATAAATACACAAATACAACATAATGAGACCATTTAGTGTTGTGAAAAATATATGATATTAAGACATCATACTAATATTATACATATATATTATACATATATAATATTAGTATTGAATAAACAATTAAAGAGATCATCCATGTAAATGTCTGAGTCTCTGTCTTAGCAGTCTTAATTTTCTGTAGCTCTTCATCTAGGGATGAAGTCTTGTAAGGTCTTATTTAGTCAACCATATTGTTGTGATTTCATGGGTGTAGTTTCTCCATCATATATAAGAAACAATCTCACAGCAGACATCCTGGTCCTCTAGCTCTTACTGTCTTACCATCCCCCTTTTGTTCTAATGGTCTCTGAGCCTTAGGTATAGAAGTTATGATGTAGGTGATCTATTGGGACCACACACACTGTGATTGTTTACTCTGCATTTTCAGCAATTATGAATTTTATAGCTGTGTTTGTTTGCTGTCAAGACAAGCTTCCTTTATAAGGGTGACAACTACAGTTATCTGTGGGTGAAAGAATACATATTTAGAATGCAGTTGCATCTCACTGGCTAAGGAACATGGCAGTAGCAGGTTCTCCTCTAGGTTGGATGCCTTTACCGGGCATGAGAAGTTGGCTAGGTTTACAGTACCAGCCATACCTTCCCTCCTCCAATTAGACAACTGTTGGTTAGACCAAGATGGAAGTACTACTATTGTACCTTTGGGGAATGTCTTATCATGTGGGTCATTGTTGTGAACTAATAGACATCACAGCCGGTTAGGAATATTGATTTTCTTTCTCCATTGGCAGCTCATATAGTATCTTTGGGTACCATGTCATCAAAGGGGAGGCTTTAAGATCAGATTCAGTGCAATTTCTCCAAATCCTGTGTCTGAAATGCATGGTATCTTCAGCAATAATGACATGACTTCGGATTCAAAAGGAAGGGCAACAGCGATACCGTCTCTTGTTTGAGGGGCTCTCATGGTCTCCCTTGACTAACAACTCTAAAGGAAGTTTCTCATACCTGTTACTGGGGTTTTTATGAGATAATCTATGGCTCTTATGGGAAACATTATTACCCTATGAGGAATAGCTTCACTGAAACTATATAACACATGTGTGCATGTGTGTTATAACACAGACACATATTCTATATGTAACTTTAGGTAAGCGTCAAATGACTCCCTATGGTTTAGTGCTATTTACCCCTCCATTCTCTGTCACTCCCCCTCCCTTTCTCTGTGTATTGCCCTTCCTCCCCTCTCCCCAGCTAAAGTCCACTCCCATTTTTCCTATTTCCTGTTTTCTACTCTCTAGGGTGCCTCCTCCCACCATGACTTAACCCTGTGCAGACGTTGTGCAGGCATCAGCAGCTTCTGTGATTTCACTAGGATAGCAGTTTTGTCATGTTTAGAAAACACTAATGCTCATGCTTCCCCATCTCTGGTTCTTATAATTCTTCTGTCTCTTCTTCTGTGATGGAGACCCCTGAACCTTGGGGTGATGAGTGATACTGATGTCTTCCTTGTGGATGAACACACTCTGCTAACACCTATTATCTGCATCTTAGCCAGTTCTGTGTTAGCTGCCATCTACTGTACAGAGAAACTTCTCTGATGAGGTCTGAGAACTGTGCTGCTATATGGACATAGACATATGAATTTATAGGACTGTTTGATGCTATGTCCATTTATCAAAATTATAGTAGGAGGTTTACTTATTTGGCTTGTAAATACTCCAACCATGAACAAATGTATAGTTTGTAGTCAGTTATATTTCTGCCTGTGAAGTGTGCCTTAAATGCAATCAGAAAATATTTGATCACCCCATAACATCTGGACCTTTATTGAACCCAAGAACATATCTTAGACAAGTCTGTTGATGGCCTTTTTCTCTCAGCAAGCTACATAGCACCTCTCAATACTATGAAAGCTAGCCAGCAAGAAGTAGGCCTTTTTTTGTCAATAGCAACTTGATGTCCTGTGACCAAAGCATGTGGTGTCTTCAGCAATAGGCTTTTACCATCAAGTTTCAGTGGGCAAACAAGAGCAGTAGAGTACTTGGAGGCTTCCTGGAACCCCTGACCAGCAACTAAAGCTCACATCTAGTGCTTAGCTTTTTATTTGTAACCTAAGAGAGTGATCTATTGTATAGAGTAGGTTGTGATTTTATGGGTCTACAGTTTGGGCTGAGCTCTCTACTTCACAGTGTTTTGGTCTTGGTTGGACTCGCCTGTGCATGTGTTGTCAGGCTTTGGCCAGGTAGACATCTCTTCTTTGAGACAAGAATGGATACATAGTGTGTCTCTAATAGTCTATCAAATAAGACCACTCTATTTCACATAAAAGGAACTCCATGTTTCAAAACTGACAACAGAAATTAGGATGTCTTCTGAGACATGCATTTTCAGCATGGACAATGAACCTATGATGTAGTCTACTGGCCAAAGAATATCAAAATGGCAACTCATACTCAAGGGCAAAGACATACATACATTCTGCCTCTAAAGAGATGGATAAACAGATCTAATTTTAAGAACCTGGATCAAGACTAGGGAAAAGTTTGTGGTCATTTTTTTTGGAATTTGTACCCAAATATTTTGAGTATTAATCTGAAGGACACTGATAATAGCACATGTGTTTTCCACTACAATATTTTCATTTCAAGACACCCAAACACTGAAGGTTCATATCTCAGAACAACAACCTCATCTACATAAAATGCCATTCCTGAGAGGGAGACATGATTGTGGTATCTCAAAATTGTCTCCATGTTTTCCTCCACAGTATTAATTATGTCCTACTCTGCATGCATCTCTGCCCAGATAGGTACCTCGTTTCTCAATGCAAAGAGGTGATGCTCCAAAATGAATGTCCAGGTATATTATAAAGCAGCTACAGAACTTAGAAACCATATCTTCTGAATATTTCTAATTTACATTCCTGATGTGATCTGATAGACTAAGATCAGAAGGAAGGAGAGAAGGACCTCCCCTATCAGTGGACTTGGGGAGGGGCATGCATGCAGAAAGGAAAGGAAGGGTGGGATCGGGAGGGGAGGAGGGTGGGGCTTAGGGGGGATACAAAATGAATAAAGTGTAATTAATAATAATAATAATAATAATAATAATAATAATGATAATAAAATGTAAAAAAAATCCATTACATTCTCTGGCTCATGTAAATAAACATTGGACTTGCAAGTCACTGTCCTGCAGCTCCATGCAGCGAATCTAGCTACACATCGATAAACAGACACCTTATTGGTGAGTCTCTTGTCTCTTTTTCTGTCTTTCCTCTGTCTTTAGTTTGTGGCTATCTGTGCAAACCTGAAGGAAGAAACTTGACTTTTTTTAATAAATGGAAAAAAGAAAAAAGTTATCTCTGCATGAAGAGGAGTCTTTTTGTTAAATTTACTGTTTACCTGTGGCAGAACCTAAGGAACGCTATCTAATTAAACTAATATGTCTTGATTACAGCAGGGTAAAAGGATGAAGGAAGGAAATAGGAGGTGAGAGGAGGATTGAATAAATAGCTGTTTAACAGAAATTCTGAGCTTGTTTCCCCTACAAAGCTCCAGGCTTGCAGAGACATAGTCTGGAAGGACAGCTACTGAGCTTTTCTATCACATTTCTAGACCTATGTATTGCTTCCACAAGAGCACAAAGATGGAAGGAACAGGAAGCTCTCCCCTTCTGCATGTTATTCATGTTAACTGATTCATGGGCAACATCCACAGTCATGGGTATGAGGAAGTTCGTAGATAAAGTTTAGCTATTTTCTTACTAAGGTTTGGGGAAAGAACTTTAAAGTGTGTTGAGAGATTTGTGGTCCTCATAGATAGACTCTTCAAGGGTATGTAGCAGATCATTCTAGAAAAAGTGTTTCCGGCATGTTACACAAAACAGATACACCAGAAATATCTGGAAGGTATTTTTAGTCTTTGGGAAATTGATGCTAAATGCAGAAAGAAGAGTGGTCGGAACTCAGATGAGTCTGTGTCCAACAGTGGTTAGTTATGACCATTAAAATAGACAGCAGGAAAAGAACTTATGATTTATTCTAGTTGCAACAGTAAGCCACAAAGGACTCTTAAGACCATATATAAAAATAATTATGTGAGAGATAAAGACTGGACAATTGTGTGGCACCTTCTAGTGATACTCATCATTTCCAAAGCAGAAGCAAGTGAAACATAACTTGGCCTATTGATCACCTACAAGCCTTCAGAATGATGGAGAGTTCCTGCAACAGTGGTAAACCACTAGCAATGGAAAGAGGCCAGTTCAGTGTCTCTATATAGCTCACTGGGTTGTATGAAGCTTCAGTCTTAGGCAGGGCTCTCTTGAGGAATGATGCCTGTGCTCAAGGAACTTTGTCTGTTCATGGGTGGTCCCCTCAAAACTTGAGATGCTGCTAATTTTCAAGATTCTCTTGGCTTCCCTCTATATTTACTACTGAAATTGCATCCAGCCTCTCTACAATAAGTTCTCACACAAACAAGCAAGCTTTCAGGAGCAGTGAAGAATGCCACTACCATCATCTTAACACTGACTATATTTGATAAATATGGTTTCTATTTTTCCAGGGCAGTGCTTTCCATACTGCACATGCCAATTCTTTCTCTTTCAACCGTTTCAAAGTGTCATGGCCTGTGCAAATGCCTCAGAACAATTTCTGCCCTCACTCATTCAACCCACCCATGCTCTTT
Organism: Psammomys obesus; assembly: GCF_907164565.1. Taxonomy (NCBI): domain Eukaryota; kingdom Metazoa; phylum Chordata; class Mammalia; order Rodentia; family Muridae; genus Psammomys; species Psammomys obesus. Next base: position 1,309,880 of record NW_026596051.1, read on the forward strand.
GTTCTTAATGCAGAAGCAATTTTAAATGAGTGGCAAAATTGTGCAAAAAGATCTAAAATCTCCTTTGGACTCATTTTGTAAATAGTACCAGAAAGTTATGTTTAGTCTTGAAAAAAGCCAACAATTTTCCTTGTAATAAAATTGTAACTATTACAGAAGTATTTCAATTAGAAAAAGTATTAAAATAAAATCATATAGAATTGTTTGTAGAAGCTGTCAGTATCATTACATGCATGCACGGTATCTGATCTGCTGTTTTTCTGTTTGTTTATACATGAGTGTGCATGCATGTACAAACCCAGATTTGATCTGGGAACTGGAAAAGGGAACTTTATAAATTTTTAGGTAAGGTGTGTATCACAATCACTATCTTTCTAGATGAGAGGAAAATATGTGGCATTGAAGTTTGTTTTATTCAGCATTCATCACAAGCAACTTAAAATATCAATATTTTCCTGGTCTGCTGAAACTTGAAAAAAATTCAAATGCTCTTCAGAACATTCAATTCTACATGCTTTTAAAGAAAAGAAAATAAAGCAAAAGTCATAATGGATATTGTTAGATAGGATGGAGTTATAATGGGGACGGATAACAGAGAGGGGTTGTGGCTTTTGGTCAGTCTATTAGAAATTGTAACACTGGCCCTCCAACTTGAGATTCTACATCCTCCACATAAATAAAGCCTTTAAGGTGTGAATGACAGAGCTAGTTCCCTTGTTTAGAACTGGGCAATACTTTAGCCTTACATACATAGTTTATCAGAGAAAGAGTAACTGTAGTCAATGCAGAAGACAATCTCATTGATGACAGTTCCCTCCCCATCAGGATTTTAGGGGTCATTAAAAGAACTCACCCACAAAAAGAAACCATTTTAAATGTTTTAAATCTATTATCTTACTTTTCTAGACGTTTCTTCAAAATCTAAAATGAAACTATGTGGAAAATGAAGATACGAAAAGAAAAAATGTTGATATCCATAGTGAATAGATATCTCAGCAAACACAGAAAACTATCAATATGACAGTGAGTCATATTTTTGTTTGAACTCAGCTCGGATTCAATACAAGTTTTTTTTTCCCCAAAAGTCACAATAACATAACTTTAAAAAGTTTTTGTAAATATTTATTGTATGCAGCCTAGCAGATGAAAAGAATGTAACTATTTTTCTTGTTTGTTTTGAAGTTATTTACTTAGAACTAAGCACCTCATTTTTCTTGTGTACAAAAAGTAATTATGCAGTCAAAAGAAATATAGCTCATATACTTCAAAATGTATGAAAAATGTAAAACTTTATTACACACATTAATTTCTAACCAAGGACATCTCCGTCGTCAGGGTAGCTGGGACAAGCCAGATAACGGATGTGTATCTATGTACGTTTCTCCCAAATGGGTTATATAAAGGCAAATAAACAATTTCTTCTTTTATGTCTGCCCTTGTTTTATAAATTTTCACTTCTCAATGTAGGCAATACTTCTGCTGATGTGTGTGTGTGTGTGTGTGTGTGTTTGTGTGTGTGTGTGTGTGTGTGCTTGCGTGTTCATATATTCTCTTTGAGTTGGCCTCATTAGTACCCATTTCTCATTTATTGATCCAATTACTGATGCTGGATCCAATCCACTTCTGTGTTCATCAAAGCTGAGCTATGAAAACCTAGAGATTGTGAACAAAATACATTCACAATTTTGCCCTCTTTGAAATGGGTCGTGCCCAGTCTAACCTTCTGGAAATGTTAGCATATTCTTGGAAAGCCACATTTGGTATGAGCCAGGCATGCTCTGCTTGCTTACATTTTCACTCTCTGATCAGTGCCCCCCCCCCCCCCCGATAATAAGGGCTGGCTTCTTGCCACTCTCAACAGGGAGATTTGTGGTTTGACTTCAGTTGTCTACTGGGCCATGCCTGATTCGCTGGGGGCTATCAGGCTGAACAATGCAGTGTGTTGCTTATGCTGGACCATAGGGCTAGGGGGTGGGTGGCATTCCCTTTGTAACTGACAACTGAAAGGCATCTTTGTTAGCGAGGGAAAAATAAGTAATACAAACTAGGTGACTTTATTCATCTAGGCTAACAGAATGGACATTTTAAATTATCTAGTGAGAAACACTAGTTTCATCCTTTTGACTGAAGAGCTGCAAGCCATTGTTCAAAGCTACTTGACTTAAAAAAAAAATAAGTTAAAAAATATAAATTTGTAGCTGGGAAGTGATAGCGCACGCCTTTTACCCCAGCACTCAGGAGGCAGAGGCAGTAGGATCTCTGTGAGTTCAAGGCCAGCCTGGTCTACAGAGCAAGTTTCAGGACTCTGTGCAGCCAGGGTACACAGAGAGACCCTGTCTCACACAGCTCCCCCCAAAAGTAAATGTGTCAGAAAAAAGCTGGTAGCTGGCACATCTGAGTGCTGGTGAAGGTTAGGAAGTAGCTTAGACATATGACAGAGATCACAAAGAAAAGGCACAAGTAATTCCCTAGACTTCTCATGGATATCCTTTGATCTAGCATTATCTCATTATATATTTGCGGCAAATGAGACCTGGAGATGTTAGATAACTTTGTCCAACATCACATAGCTAGTGAGTGATAAGGAAATGACTGGAACGAGGGTAGCTTTGTTCTGAAATCTCAGAACAAAGAGATCCCAAACCTGTTCCTGACTGTTGCTATGATGAGGTCTGTATAAAAAACACATGAACATGTGGGAATATATTTCTAAGCATCTGTGCATGTATGTGTGTGCATGCACGTGTGAGTTATCACGGACAACTATCCCTCAGGAACATGTTTCTGAGGGCCAGCCTTTATCTCTTTCTTGTACATATAGTATGTTATTTATTAAAAGTAAATACAAGACAGTAGTATGTATATATTAGATAGCAATTGTTTGATGGATTAAGTAAATTAACCTGAAGTGTTTGATATCTCACAGCAGCGAAGATATTACATAGAGTAACATTGCTACAATTTCTAAAATTCATCATAACTCAGAATAAAAATCAAGAGCAGGTTTATTAAGAAGAAAAAGGATTTACATGTGTATTCCAGTAGCATTTGTATGCATTACATTAAGACATATTGCCATTAACCTACAATACACTAATCTCTAAATTACATTATATTCTTCTGCAGTTCTTAAGGAAATGCAAGCCAGAAAATATATATTTAGCTGTAAGTGGTACGTATTCCAATTTGCTGTGGTAGGAGGTACTCTACAAGCAGGCCCATTTTGATTGTGTATGGTCCTGAGTGCAATATATGGAGGCTTTTTTCAGATATGGGAAAACCATTTTGTTTACTCAAGCAGTATTTAAGGTTGAGATAAATAGATTTGGTAGGGAAACAGGACAAATTGTAGAGACTGTTTTTTATTTGTTTTTCTTTTTCTTTCTTTCTTTCTTTCTTTTTTTTTTTTTGCCCATGGCTATACAGACCATCTTGGTTAAAATATGTGAGTTAAAAAACAAAATATAAAGTATGAAGTATGAATGTGGGAAAGGGAGGAGGATGGCTGTCATGAGTGGAGGAAGATAAGATAGAATGGGACAAAAGTAAACAGAATGCACTGGGCATGATATCATCAAGGACAAACGTGATTAACAGACTGAAAGATTTTTTTTAAAAGAAGGAACATGCAGGTAAACTGAGAAAAAGAATATCCCAAGATGAGAACATGCTTTATCTGTGTATATGTGTTATTACTACTAATGAAAAGCAGTGACCTACATGTAAGAACACTCAAGAACACTGCTGGCTTGACAATAAATACAATGGAAGCAGAGGCAGGTGGATCTGTGAGTTGAGGCCAGCTGCTCTAGATAGGAAGTTTCAGGCCAACTTAGTGAGACCCTGTCTCAAAGGAGAAAGAAAGGAAGGAAAGGAGGAAGGAAGGAAGGAAGATGACCTAAAACTCTAGCTCCAGGGGATTCAATGATTTCTTAGCCTGCATGCATACACATGTGTGTGCATACATACATAGATACATATGTACACACATATACACATAAATTAAAATAAAAAATTTAAAAGATGAGCACCAAGAAATGCTACAGAACTACAAATGAGTACCTCTTTCAATCACAGTGGAGTCCTACGGAACTACATGGTACTTCTCAGAAGCTAAAAACTTGTATGAGCTTTTACTGTGACAACTTGGTCAGAAGGATGGGGAATTGAGAAGTGCTAGGAGAATTGGAGCTTAATGCTCACAGTGAAATCAAACAAGAAAGGTATGAACTCGGAAAGAAAAATCTCTCAATTGAGTTATTTATTTTCTATCTAAAGTGAAAGTTTTCTTTTTTTATTATCAGCTTGGTTGGTGTTTTTAAGACTGATTAATTTATGGAATAAACCAAGCATTGGGGTCTGAGGAATTATATATATAAATTAAGACTGTGAGACTACAGAATGACTGGTATTAGGATGGCTGAGCAGCAAGCCAGAACCCTTTGCTCTGAAATGGGAGTCATCTTAGAAACTTTCCCCTGTAATATGCTTGCCACTTGTACTTACATAGAAGATTGTTGCTCTTCTAAGAAATTATAATTGAGCTTTTATAAATAACTCTTCAAAAGCATTGGAGAACAAAACAGGTAAGAAATGGGAGCTGGTGAGATACAATAGATCTTTAGTTCATCTACAGGCACTTCAAACCTCAGCTGAAATGATGGGGTCAACATCTAGTTCCATTTGCCTGGTATCACTTTTCAAGGAAAAAAAAAGTTCATTCTAAAGGGACAAAGAGAAAGGCTCTCATCTCCGCAGACACCCCCTTCACACAAAAACCTGTCTCTGAACAAAACAGTCTACACCAGGAACAGAACTTCAAATTAGAGCTCTTTAGGAACCCACCGAGTTAAGCCACTGATTTACTATCAAACCCTGTTCTGTCTCCCCGTCTTTGTGATCTCTTGAAGACCTTATGCCCTCACCTTGAATTTGCCAGATATATTGCTACACTTTAGTAGCTGGGATACTGGGGCAAGAATGTGGGTGAGTTAGAGTCCTGCTTGGCTACATGACATGACTGCATCTCAAACACAAACCAAGTTTCATTGAGCTTATTTGGTATCTTTTGTCAGGACTTATCGCTGTACATCTCTTTATCCAGGACGATGTTAACTCCTTAACTTCCTGCATATTTGATTCCCATGAGAACCCTCCTCCATTGCTGGTGGGAATGTAAACTTGTACAACCACTCTGGAAATCAATCTGTCACTTTCTCAGACAACTAGGAATAGCGCTTCCTCAAGATTCAGCTATACCACTCCTAGGCATATATCCAAAAGAAGCTCAAGTAAACAATAAGGACATTTGCTCAATCATGTTTGTAGCAGTTTTATTTGTAATAGCCAAAAGCTGGAAACAGCCCAGATGCCCCTCAACTGAAGAATGGATGCAGAAATTGTGGTACATCTTCACAATGGAGTATTACTCAGCAATGAAAAATAAGGAATTCATAAAATTTGCAGATAAGTAGTGGGAACTGGAAAGGATCATCCTGAGTGAGCTATCCCACAAGCAGAAAGACACATACAGTGTATACTCACTCATATAAACATACAACATAGGATAAACCTACTAAAATCTGTACATCTAAAGAAACTAATCAAGAGGGAGGACTCTGACTAAAATGCTCAATCCCCATCCCAAAGAGCAAAGAGGATGGACATCAGAAGAAGAAGAAAACAGGAAACAAGTTAGGAACCTGCTACAGAGGGCCTCTGTAAGGCTCTCCCCTGCAGACTATCAAAGCAGATGCTGAGACTTATGGGCAACCTTTGGGCAGAGTGCATGGAATCTTATGAAAGAAGTGGGAAATAGTAAGATCTGGAGAGGACAGGAACCCCACAAGGAGAGCAACAGAACCAGAAAATTTGAATACAGGGGTCTTCCCAGAGACTCATACTCCAACCAAGTACCATGCATGGAGATAACCTAGAACCCCTGCACTAATGTAGCACATGACAGTTCAGTGTCCAAGTGGATTACATAGTAATGGAAAGAGGAACTGCCTCTGACATAAACTGATTGGCCTGCTCTTTGATCACCTTCCCTTAAGGGGGGAACAGCCTTACTAGGCCACAGAAGATGACAATGCAGCCACTCCTGATGAGATCTGATAGACTAAGATCAGAAGAAAGGAGAGGAGGACTTCCCCTATCAGTGGACTTGGGGAGGGGCATTCGTGAAGAAGAGGGAGGGAAGGTGGGATTAGGAGGGGAGGAGGGAGAGGCTTATGGGAGATAAAAAGTGAATAAAGTGTAATTAATAAAAGTTAAAAAAAAGAGAACACAATGCAAGTAGTCTCTCCACCAACTCAGCATAACAAATATAAATAAATTTCAAGACAACTCACTAGTTAAGGATGAGGACCAATCAGAGCTTATGGCTGTATTTGCATCTGTTTGGTCAGAGTAGTAAGGCAGGTAGACCTTCCCTTCTTGAAAAATGGCTAATGAGCTGCTCACTATGTAAGAATGCTGTTCTGCGGATCTCACATGATTTCCTCTGATTGCTGCTAAGGTGATGGCTGCTAGATACAAGGAGCTAGGTGCTAGACCAATGCCAGAATAGGGACTGTGTCCTTAACTTCACTAACTCAGATTTCAACTCCTGTATGCTGTTTTTTTTTTTTTTTTTGTGTGTGTGTGTGTGTGTGTGTGTGTGTGTGTGTGTGTGAATTTGTATATCAAAAGGTTCCCTTCACTAATACTATGTCAGGCCTAATTTTTGATTGTGTTAAGAATACTAAGTGAGGTAACTAAGAAACAGAAAGACAAGGTCGGTATGTACCCACTTATAAGTGGATATTAGCCATATAATATAGGATAGCCATCTACAAACCTAAAGAAGCTAAACACTAAAGAGGCCCCTAGGGAGGATGCTTAAATCTCATTCAGAATGAGGATAGGCTAGACACCAGAAGTGTTGGAAGAGAGGAAACAGGATGGGAGCCTACTATAGAGGATCCTCTGAAAGACTCCACCCAAAGGGATAGAAGCAGATGCTGAGACTCAGGGTCAGATTTTGGGGAGAGCACAAAGAGTCTTATGGAGGAAGAGAGGGGTGGGACTAGAGTGACATGGAAGGGAGAGGAGCCCTGCCAGAAGACCAAAAAAAGCTAAAAGATGTGAGCCCAGAGGGGCCTGCAGAGACTGAGGCACCAACTGAGGGCCATGTATGGAGAGGACATAGACCCTCTGCTCAGATGTGTCAGATTGGCAGCTCAGTCTTCATGTGGATCTCTGAGTGAGGAAAGCAGGAGCTGCCTCTATCATGAACTTAGTTGACTGCTTTTGATCACTCGCCCCTGGTGATGCAGCGTTGCCAGGCCACCGAGGAAGAGGATCCAGGCAGTCCTGATGAGACTTAACAAGCTATGGGCAGATGGCAATAGTGGAGAACTTCCCCTTTCAGTGGTCTAGGAGAAGGGGATAGGGAGAAGAGGGAGGAAGGGTGGGATTTGGGATAGTTGAGGCAGGGGGCTTCAATTGGGATATATAATGAATACATTGTGAAGAAAAAAAAACAAATAACAACACAAAGGAATTGTCAGATAGTAAGGGAGGAGGACTTCCATCAGTGGTCTAGGGGAGAGAGATAAAGGGAAAAGAGAGAGGGTAGGAGGCCATGAAGAGATGAGGGAGCAGGCTATAACTGGGATTCAAAGTGAATAAATTGAAAAAAAATAATAACAATTAAAAAGAAAGAAATTAAAAAGGAATTGTCATTGTATTTGAGAAGCCTGCCTTTAAGAATCATAAGATCTTATAGTATTGTATTGAATTTAATAACTTCCTAAGTTGTGCAGAAAGCTCTGGAAATTGTGAGCAACCCAGGAGGTGGTGGTATTGTTTCAGATGGAGACAGACAGTAGCAATGATACATCAAAACCCAAAGGCTAGCAATATGCCAGACAAAACCATGTGTGTTTGTAACCACAGAACCAAAGGGTGCAGGAGCATGAACAGGAAGACAGATTTGAAAAGAAAAGGGGGAGTCTGCAATCATTTTGTAGTTCAAGGGAGCCCTGAGAAATTCAGCTCCCTCGTGGGACTTCCTGCCCTGAACCAGGGTCACTGGCCTCCAGCCCAGAGCTTCATTCCTTGAATCACACTCCCTTTTCTCCCCTTTGGCTTATCTTCAAACACTAGAGAAAATGGAGGGGTTAAGGTCTTTCCTAAATACGGCCTCTCAAAAGCTGATGTTTTCTACTCTTGTTTTTCTTTGGGCATTGGACATTAAAGAGCACTGTGAAACAGTATTTCTAAACACACACTGTGTACTTTTTAAAAATTCTGATTTAGAATAATTTTTGAGTATATGTTGGTTTATTATGAAGACTGATAAAAATTATTACTTGTATCTTAGGGAGAGTATGGAGAAGAGGGTTTCATTTTTCTTTGGTTTAGGGAAGTTTACAGGCTACAGGAATGAAGTGTGTTATCTGGGAAGTAGAGATAGTTAGACCCCTGTCAGTTGGGTTCTTTTTTTTTTTTTTTTAGAAGATTTATTTATTTTATGTATATGAGTGTTATATCTGCATTTACATCTGCCAGAAGAGGGAATCTGTTCACATTATAGCTTGTTGTGAGCCACCATGTGGTTGCTGGGATTTGAACTCAGGACCTTTGAAAGAACAGACAGTGCTCTTAACCACTGAGCCATCTCTCCAGCCCAAGCTGGGTTCTTTTTAAGCACATTTTTTTTTTCTATCTTAAACTTCACAATTAGGTCTTCCCCAACCAAATTTTTTTTTTCCACTAAACTCATTTTCCAATAAAAAAAAAATAGAGAATAAATCACAAAGGAATTTCAACCTTAATTTTTTAATGTCCTGGTTTTTGTCAGTTTATGTCACAACATTAATTTTATTTCCATGCAGGAGAGAAGGTTCTAAGTAAGTAATGTTACTCTTTTCTGCTCCTCCCAGAGGGAAAGCAGCCCATCAACACCTGCTTCTTTAGGCACACAGTAAAAGAAAGAGATTGGGAATACAGAAGGAACTTTGTCTGTGTGTCAGGACAGCCAGGACGGGCTCAATGCTTGCAGTGGGTGCCCTGGGTTGTCCACCATCACTTACACCCACTTCCTCATTAGACAGTTCATCCCAGCCAGCACCAGGAATCTGGACATGCATGCTCCTCCCAGGCCCTAGTAACAGTCAGTCAGACTTCTACATATGGGGATTTCTTGCTTTTTATTCCTTGCTTACCCGTTCTTTATAAACCCAATACTGTGTGCTTAAAAGTTGATTTTGATTGCATTTCATTCCACCCTCAGAGATATCTTTCTCCTCTTATCTATGATTTTAGACAGGGGCCAAGCGAGGCCACGTGTTGATCCAGCCCAGGATCCTCAAACATTTGTAAAATGTCTTTAAATGAAAGAGGAGTATCCTGGATAACATGGTAAATCCTGTCTGTAATCCTCAGCCTTACAAGGAGACAAAGACACCCAACATTCCCTAATATAGCTGCAATAAAGATAGGATGAGGGCTCTGGAAGCACACATTAAATAATTGTCCAAAGGGGCTTATGCAAAAGAGGCTTTGTCCCCAAATACTGCAAAGGCAGTCACCCTGAAACAATGGGGCAAATTAACATGCAGGCAGCCCAAGGCTCTGAGCTGGTTGCACATGTGTGCTTGCATGCATACACACACACACACACACACACACACACACACACACACACACACGGGGGCTCAGAGTGATGAATTCCTTTTGCTTACTGGGAGGTTAGCACTGAAAATCTTTCTTAGGTTAGATCTCAGACATGTTCTTGCAAATGGGCTCCCCCTGCTCGGAGGAGTGGGGTTGCCTTCTGATCCAGATAATGAGTCCATTCACATGAAAAGATGCCGCTTTCAATGACATGATTAATTTCGGAAATACCTGGCATGTGAATGAAGCTGAGACTTCAAGAGATGACTTATGATGAGAAAAGATAATTAGGCAAATGCCAAGACTCAATGTTTTGCTTGGTGACGGAGAGGCCAGCCTGTCTTGGTTTGCTTACATTTCATTCCAAGTGGGAATGAAAGGCCTTTGTGAGGAGCTGCGGATGAGCAACCTGTGGTTATGTCTAAGCTGTTTTCTGCTTGTGAAGCCCTATCACAAGAAGTGGCAAGCCTTGTCCATCTTCCACAACTTCTCAGAGTCCCAGACAGAGCAGTCCTTGTTTGTCATGATAGCCAAAAAATAAAAATCTATAGTGACCTGTTTTGATCCATTTCAAAAGGGCTTCTCCCCTCTAAAAAACACGGAACACAAACAAGAAAACCCCACTCAATGCACCCTACTCTTCTGCAGTCTCCATTTTTCTCCAGCCATGTCTTCACTTTTTAATTATTGTTACATCTACTTATGGAGTGGTATGTGCATGCCACAGTGCATCTGTGGAGGTTAGAGGACAGCCTGAAAGGGAGTTTTCCCTTTCCACCCTGTGGGTACCAGGGATCGAACTCGGGCCATCAAGCTTGAGCCACCGCACTGATCCTTCTTATTAGATTATATCTTTAACATTATTCCTGGCCTTGGTCAATTGGAGGATGACTGTGACTATAGACAAGTGGTCACCTGGTGGAGGTGACAATGACAGGGCACTCCTCCCGGCCCTCATTTTTCCAATAAGCTTGCCCTTTTAGAAATAAGGAGTTTCGAGCAGTGTGTGCACGTTCTAACGTGCCTATTTTCCCCTGAAAGCCCATTTTAATTTCTTTTCCAAAAGACTTTAAAAGCAACAAGGAGAACAACAAGGAAAGACTTGCATGTACTCCCACCTACATGTTTGTGGATGTCGGATGGTAAGGAACATTTCTGAACAATCCCAGCCTCTCTTGAACTTCTTCACTGTCCCTTTCCTTTTGTCCAGAGGAGGAAGGTGGCTTTTCCATGAAGCCACTTCCAGCAATGGAACTCTGCAAAGAAGAGAGAACGCGACTAGGGGAAGATAATCACTGTCCGGCATGCCTACAGAGGTTTCCCTTTGATACCAGTGAATTGGCAGCTGTGGCTTGACCTGTGCCTAACTCCAGAAAGCTCTGCCAACACCATACCTCTGAATATGGCTTATTTGGTAAGAGGTTCATCATAAATGTGATTGGTTAGCATTGGGTCATGCTGGAGTAAGGTAGGACTGAAATTACTGTTCCATTATAAGAAGACAGTGTGAAGACATGCAGATGGGAAGCATCACATGACCACAGAGCAGAGGCTAGAGCCCAGAGCTGCAAGGCTGAAGGCAGCCAAAACCTGAAAGTGGTGGGCTCCCCAGTTTGTGTTAGAGAACAGGATCATATGATCATCTTGCTTTGTGTCTTATGGATCCTAGAGCTTTGACATAATAACTTTTTGTCTTAAGCCATCCAGTTTGTAGTATTTTGTAGTGATGGCCACTAACTGTGTAGTTAGTAGAAAGGTCATGTAATGTGACATCACCAGACTATAAACCAAAGGTTATGCTTTTTCCTCTACACTGAAGTCTCACAGTCTTGGCACAATTCCATTGCAAGGTAAGATACCTGTTTTAGCTGGGGCTCTATTGTGAGGAGACACCATGACCACGGCAACTCTTAAAAAGGAAATCTTGACACTGGGGCTGGCTTACAGTTCAAAAGTTTGGTCCGTTATCATTACTGCTGGAAACACGGTGACACGCAGTAATGCTGTCCTTTACAGACATGGTGCTGTAAAGGGACCTGAGAGTTTTACATCTTGATCCGTGACAGCACTGAACTTTGAGCCACTGAGCCTGGACTTGAGAATCTGCGACCTCAAAGCCCAGCCCCCACAGTGACACACTTCCTCCCAGAAGGCCACACTTCCTCCAACAAGACTACACCTCCTAATAGTGCTGTTCCCTCTGAGCTAGGCCTTCAAACACAGGAGTCTGTGGGAGCAGGTCCTATTCATACCACTACAATGCTCACTGACTAGGAAGCATTGTCACATGTGGTGACACAGAATCTCATATCTCCTGCATATAGAAATCTGTCTTTAAGTAGCTGACAAGTGTGAACACTCTCCCACCATATACAACTGTTCTTCAAGGGTCAGGGTGCTGTAACTCTGAGCAGCATTGTGCTATATGTCCAGTGCATTGTGCCAGTCCCACTTGTCTGTAACATAAAACATTTGCAGAAAGAACTGAGAGGAGCAACTAACCTAGGGTCAAGTCACTTTATTCTTCTGAAGGAAAAAAAAAATAGATTCACAGCAAATATGTGAGTTCCTAAGTGTATAGACCAGGAAAGAAATGATGTTATTACAGTGTGAGAAATTCTACAGAAAACAGGACAATTATATCCTCTCAGTTTCATTAAAAAAAAAAAAACAAAACTATGAAATAAAAATAAAAAGATGCAATTAGAATTGTGTTGGTAAATAATATAAATAGTAACCATAGCATGTTACGTTTATCCAAAAATTGAATCCTTGTTAGAAATGCCACTGCTTAGCCGGTGACAATCATTGACAATGAAAACAAAGCAGATTCCTCTTGTTTACAAGTTATTATATATTGTAAAACTTATAAATTACATTTATATTCATTTGTATGACACAATCTAAATGAAATATGCTCCTTTTTGCTGTTGAATCTTTGCTACTGTTCAAACCATTTTTCTTGACAACTAAGTTTAAAATAGACAGATGCCTGTGGTTTGGAAACTAGACAATTGCATGGGTTGGAAAGGGTTTCCTAATCCAAATAACGTATGATCACATTCTTATATTTACTTTTAATCAGTTGTAAATCCTGAGATACTTAACATTTTAAGCTTAAATATTACCTTGGTACAAGGCCTTTCCCTGTTTATGCATAATTCCACGTAGAGATTAATATCTCCTACTTAAAAGGCATTAAAAACTAGAAACATTTTCCTTCCTTAATGCTGTAGAAATTAGTGTAATTTCAAAGCACTCAAGGATGTAATTATTTACAGGTACTAAATATTAACTAGAAGTATTTGATGAAGGTCTGAGAAATTGGAAGAAAGAAAAGCACTCTATAAAGTTATAAATAGCCAGCTTTACCAATTACTTAAAAGAAGTAACTGGGTTCTGAGAACATTTCAGATTACAGGAGACTGTGTTCCTGGAATCCTTGGAAATGAAACCTTTCTGTACTTTCACCACTGCATATTACTCTATATTTTTAAACATAACCTGCATGGATGCCAGGTTTTGTTGGTAGATACAGAAATAAATAAAATCTTAATAATCTTAATTTGTTGCCAGTTGAGCTAAAATTGAACACAATACCTACAGGTCAACTGGCTGTGTATACAGCTGTGACACTCAGCATTATTTTGAGTGGAGGTAGCTGCATAAAAGCAACCGCTAACTATGGTGACTCCCAGGCCTGGGTTAAATGAGGTTTATCATATTTCTTTCCTTGTTTATAAAGGTATGGTTTATACTTCTTCTGTGATTGATTATATTCCCGGAAGCTCTTGTGATGAACCATGTCATACATTTTTTTACTGAGTTATTTCACACATAAAATGGTAGGGCCCAAAGGGTGTTTTTGAATTTATGGGATAAAAAAAAAAAAATAGAAGAAAAAGTTCCTTTCTATTCTAAAGCTGCTAATTAGTGCCTTTAAACAACTCAGCCCTGAGTCTGTGGAAGCACCTTATCAGAGGCTAATATAAAACTGTTTATGTGGACAGGCACATGAAATAAAAAGGTGTTAAACCCAGCAGAGACTGAGTGCCAGGGGCCCCCACTAGTGTTAATTTTATGTTTATTTGTGTTTGTTTGAAGTTCAGATGCCTGAGTTCTAGTTGTATTTTGAAACATGCTGTATTTACAGATGGACTGCAAGACATCTATTTCCAAGCCATGCTTGCCTGAGAAAGCCAATGGTAGTTTCATCAGAAAATAACACTAGGTTTTATTTTTTAAAAGAGGAGGACATGGAGACCTAAAAAGTACACACATACTCATACATATATGCATACACATGCAAATACTTTTATATATGGTGGTTCTAAAAGACATGCAAAAGGTTCTAATTCATGCTAAATAGGTTTAGTGAGCTTTTAATTGTATTCTTATGTGTTTTTTTAAACAGGAGAATAAACCATTAATAACATTTTAAAAATTTTAGGGAAGTTTGACTACTGATATCAAATATATGTGAAGAGTTTTTTTTTTTTTTTAATATATGGTTTTGTTTTCTTAAACAGAAAGTGAGGTGCTGGCCAAGAGGCTGAATCTATAAGCCTATAGGTTTTTATAGGCTTCAATAGGCTCTAATTGGCAGTTGTGGTGAAAGTTAAGGATCAATCAGAGCCTACCAAACCAAGAAAAAGGCATCACTTAAAATATCAGTTTGGTTCCCTTCCACTTTACTCTCGACATCATTTACTCTCAACAAGTAGGAGAGGTGAGCTGAAGAGGACATAGGCAGTTTATCCTTCCTGGTTCTCCCATGCTGCTTTTGGACACTGACTGTAGTTACAGCCAGGATAACTTCTACATGTCAGCATTTTAATATAATAACAAAAATCTCAAATATGTAAGAGCAAATAGATTCCTAAAGTGATTTAAGACACCTTTGAAAGGTTCAGAGCATTATCAAAATGAATAGAGACCTAACAGATTAGAGGGGCATAGCATATTTGCAAATTGAAGACACAATATTTCAGAGATGTTAGGGTCACTCAAATTGACCTGTAGATTCACTTAAATCAAATGTGGTAGCATGATTGTTTTTTGTTCTTGTTTTTTTTTTTCTTTTTCCACATAGGATAGGGAACCGATGGTGGAAGACAGAAATGATTTCATCAATGTAGCTTGGTGATCCAAGAAGTTCATTGAGGTTTCTTACAGAAGCATGGGTGAGGGGTTACTCATGGGTCACCCAGAATTGTCCCTCCAACATAGCTGGCAACTCATGAAAGCTGCATCGCCAAAGCATCCTGTATCACTGGAGTTCTCTGCAGCTCCTCTCCCCTAGCAATAAGTGACTGCTTATGCAGGGTTTTATATGTCTCATCAATTCCTAAGACCTCTTGTTTCATGAATTTCCTGAGTTTCATAACATTCATTAGCTTTCTAAATATCATGGACCTTCTTCCTCCTTCTAGAAGGGAGTGCTTCAATGTGGAGAAAATAGGTACATAGGGAAATCTACATAGGGAAAATGTAAAAATTTGAGTGTGGTGCTGACTTCTTACTAAGAGCATACATTGAAAACTGGTCAAAACATTGAAGAAGACCCTATTATAAAGTGAAAAAACTAAGAAATGGTGGTATTGACTTAATTATTAACAAATAACAGAATAAAGAAGTATTCTAACAGAATAAATAACCTTGAAAAAGGACCATATGCACAGCCATTTTTACCATCTCTAATATGTCAATACAAAAAAAAATCAAAGTAAAATAAGATTTTAAGATGAATACTTGTATCTCACTAACTGTTATATTTTTATACCATTTGCTTATCAGATATTTACTACTATTTTTGTTGCATTTTAAAGCTCATAATAGTCAATAGTTTTCATTCAAAGTTTCACAAACAATATAAAATTGAGTTCAATACATTTTATAGTTAAGTTGTCAATCACAAAAATTTAATGTATACACTATGTAAAAATCTCCTACAAGTTATTATAATACATTATGATTTTATTTTACCAAAAAGGTCCATCTTGCCAAATCCCAGTTAATTTTTCCATTTTCATCAAGGCTATCCAAATATATATATATATATATTTTCTAGTGCGTAGCATATCTTAATCAGTGTGGTTTTATGATTTTCCATATTGGTACATGTATTGAGGATTTATATATTTTTATTGAGCAGCAGACCTGCCTATCTATTCCCATTTTGATGGACATAGAGGCAGTTTTAAGACTCGCTAGAGCTGCCATGGATATTATGAGGCAGGATTTCCAGAAAGATGCAATGATCTGCCACAGTTTCTTTCTCTTTCTCTTTCTCTCTCTCTTACTCTTTTTTGTTTCATTTTATTTTTTCTTTGTTTTTTAATTTTATTGTTTTTCATAATTTATTTATTATATATCCCGATTGAAGCCCCCTCTCTCAACTCCTTCCAGTCCCACCCTTCCTCCCTCTTCCCCCTATCCCCTTCCCCTTTTCCACTGAAAGGGGGAGTTCTCCTTTGAAATTTGCAACAGGGGATGGGAGCAAACTCACTCTTATTCAATATTCCTGGGAGGGGCATGGGAACACAATCCAAGAAAAATTCTGTGTTTTGAAGAAACTGAGGTTGCTTGTCTTGGTTTCTTTTTTCTTTTATTTTTTAAATATTAGTTACAGTTTATTAACTTTGTATCCCAGCCGTAGCCTGCTCTCTCATTCTCTCCCAATCCCTCCCTTCCTCCCTCATCTCCTCCCTGCTCCTTTCCAAGTCTACAGATAGGGGAGGCTCTTCCCCTTCCATCTCACCCTAGCCTATCAGGTCTCATCAGGACTGGATGCATTATCCTCCTCTGTGGCCTGGAAAGGCTGCTCCCCCATCAAGGGGAGGTGGTCAAAGAGCCAGCCACTGAGTTCATGTCAGAGACAGTCCTTGTTCCCCTTACTAGGGAACCCACTTGGAGACTGAGCTGCCATGGGCTACATCCAGACTATCCTGTTTTTGTATAGTGGATTTTCAGATGATACCCAAATTGTACATGTGTTTTCTATCTACTTTTTTCCCCACTTCTTCCTTTTTTTTGTCACCGGTAAGTCTCATCTAGGTTTTGCTCCCATTATTTTTACTGACGCTTCTACTTTAAGATCAACCATGATCATGCCAGTGGGCACCATTTTAGGGGCCATCCTGGATCCCTTAGCAGTAGCTGTGTTTCTTTTCTTGAATCTTCTGGTACCATATTACTTTGATTTAGCTTCTACTTATTCACTTTTCATTTGTCTTTGACAACTACTGTCATGTACTCCAATGTCTCAACCTCTAGGAGCTTTCATGCCTGCCTACTACTTGACATGGTAACGGCCCTAGGCACTGGGAAGAGAGGCATGCATGACATGCCAAATACTTCTAGGTGGGGCCTAAGACAAGAAGAGAGTAACATGCCCATGCCACTTTCAAAGCAGGTGGCAAAGTTTATAAGCTCTCTGTGTCTGCATAGCACAGATTTAAAACAGATAAACAGTGAGGTCAGGCTAGCAAAAACAAACAACAACAATAAAAAACAACTGATAGAATTCTCATACATCCAGTCTTGTGCTAGAAGGAATAACGTTTTGCTTAGACTCCCAGGAAGGCACCAGTAACTGAGACCAAATGTAACAAACAACGTCACAAATACCACACTTATAACTGAGCTTCCAAAGTGACACAGGGCATAAATTAGTGTGTGTGTGTGAGCATGCACATGCACGCCTGTGTGAACATGTATGCACATGTATGTGTATGTGCTGTGTGTATGTTTCAGTTGTAAATAAATATGAAGATCAGAGAGCTATACAATGCCACTGGTATCATATGTAGGAACAGTCGCTGAGATTCGTGGTTGAATTGCATTTCCTCCATCTTATTATCATCTACAGTAGTATAATCTAGGACCATCCTCCAAATGAGGAATGTTCAGCTCTGTTTGAACTTAAACCTATACATGGGATTTTCATTCCTATATATGAGATTTGTATTTGTTTGTGCATATAATTTACATTCATAATCTTTAATGAATTTTCAGTTTGAATTATATGATACTGGAATTGAGCAACATTTTCTGTGTTTGATAATCACATGATTTTTATTTTAATATTTGTTTGTTGATAAAATTTATTTATACATTTTCCACAGGATCCTATGACATTTTTCGTAGTGGCTTAAATGATCCTTTGATTTGCTACTCAAGACTGACCTTATTTACAAACATGGTTTTTAAGAAACAAAACACTTTTTTAATAGCAGACTTAAACTGCAAATATATGTTGGGGAGTTCTGGAAACTAAACATACAATTCATGGTTCTCAACAGCTGCCACACATAATTTTCTCTCTAGACATAATAAACAAGTTTTATTGAACACTAGTGGAGATATATGTATATGAATATATGATTTTAGACAATGAGGACGATTAAATTAGCTAAGTGCATAGGTCTAAGAAAAAAATTAAAACCAAACATTCAGAGCTCAAAGATCTCTCTGATTCTTGTGCTGTTTCTTGATCTCTATGCTCCTGTTGTTTGTTTTGCCCTATTATGTTTTATTATAATCTCTTAGAAGCCTGTTCTTTTCTTTTCTTTTTCTTTTTTATAATAATTACAGTTTATTCACTTTGTATCCCAGCTGTAGCCCCCTTCCTAACTCCCTCCTTATCCCACCTTCCCTCTACCCCTCCCATGACCCTCCCTAAGTCCACTGATAGGGAAGGTCCTCTTCCCCTGCCATCTGACCTTAGCCTATCAGGTCTCATCAGGACTGGCTGCATTTTCTTCCTCTGTGGCCTGGTAAGGCTGATTCTCCCTCAGGGGGAGGTGATCAAAGAGTCAGTCACTGGGTTCATGTCAGAGACAGTCCCTGTTCCCCTTACTAGGGTATCCACTTGGACCCTGAACTACCATGGGCTACATCTGTGCAGGGGTTCTAGATTTTCTCCATATATGGTCCTTGGTTGTGGAGTATCAGTCTCAGAAAAGAGCCCTGGGCTCAGATTTCTTGGTTCTGTTGCTCATCTGTGGAGCTCCTGCCTCCAGGTTTTTCTATCTCCCACTTCTTTCATAAGATTCCCTTCACTCTGCCCAAAGTTTGGCTACAAGTCTCAGCATCTCCAGATATCCTGCTGGATAGAGTCTTTCAGAGGCCCTCTGTGGTAGGCTCCTGTCATGTTCCCTGTTTTCTCTCTCTTCTGATGTCAGTCCCACTTGCTTTTCTGAGTGAAGATTGATCATCTTAACCAGGGTCCTCCTTGCTTAGCTTCTTTAGGTGTACAGATTTTAGTATGTTTATCCTATATTATATGTCTAATATCCACTTATAAATGAGTATATACCATGTGTGTCTTTCTGCTTCTGGGATACCTCACCCAGGATAATCTTTTCTAGTTCCCACCATTTGCATGCAAATTTCATTATTTCCTTGTTTTTAATTGCTGAGTAGTATTCCATTGTGTAAATGTACCACAATTTCTATATCCATTTCTCAACTGAGAGACTTCTGGGTTGTTTCCATATTCTGGCTATTATGAATAAAGCTGCTAGGAATATGGTTGAGTAAATGTCCTTGTTGTGTACTTGAACATATTTTGGATATATGCCAAAAAGGGGGTGAGACTGGATGGGAGGAGAGGAATATAAGAACTAGAAGGAGTAGACAGCAGGAAAACTATAATCAGGACATATTATATTAGAAAAAAATCTATTTTCAGTAAATAAAAATTATTTCAAATTTTCACTTTCTATCTAGAAATGATATCGTGTTCGTACTTAACCTACTTTGGGGTGTTTATCCTTGAGGGTCAGTGGCCCCTTTCTAAGACTCATTTGTGTTTTCCAGTTTTTAGGGTAATGCAAGGTTTTAAAATCAAGGAACATGGAAACGTGAGCATGTTTTTATGCACATGTTTTACCACATTTATGTATGAATATTTAAGCCTCTGTGTTCATGTGCTTAAAGAAATAATTTCCTTTAGATGGAAATCATAACAAACAATTGTTTTCTTGACTCCTTGTTATTGTACATCTGAGTGCTTGGTTCATTTATTTCACTCTCTAACCCAGGAAACCATTTGGGTTTCAATCCCCTTCTTTGGCATAATAATATCTGTGCTAATGATAAGCAACCTCTCTAAAAAGTGGGATTTGAAATTTGATACTATGGAATTTTAATGAAGATATTCCTTAACTATATAAGGATACTTGTTTCCTTGTATAGTGTGTAACTGAACAGTGTATTTCTTCTGCTGGGTCCAAATGTTATGCTTGGCCTTCATTTTACCTCATGAACAGACTTTGGTATGCAAACATATTATTTAGAACATTTTAAGCTATGCTTGTGTTTGGTAATCTATACTAAGATAGTGTGTGATAGCATAAAACAGCTGGAAGCTCCTTTTTTCTCTTGAGCATGTAAAATTTATCCCCTAAAATTATTTTCAGCGATGCAAGTAAGGAAATCACAAAGTAGAGGTGGCACATTATGGAGGAAGGAGGCAATACATAGACGATGGGGGAAGGGAAACACACATTAAGCTGTGAAAGGTGCTGGTGGTTTAGAAGACACAATGAATTATTGCTTTGAGTTTATGTTCTATTTCAAAATAGACATAAAAATTAGACATGTAAGTGAAATGACATTCATAGAAAAGCTAATTGAAATTGCATAGAAATCCTATTAATTCTTATCGTCAGAAAACTGAATTACTAACATGGAAATGGTTATGAGGTTTCAACCAATTTCATTCACAGTTAATTTAAGTAACAATATTATACTTATTATGAGAATTCTGTGTTTGTGGCTCCAAAGCTAGATAAGACAAAGCAAACACACACAGGACGCTTGGCATCTCTCCTTTTCTCTCCCCAAGGATAAGAGCTGAAGTTACTGTTTGTATGAAATGACGTGTTAAAGAATGCATTTCCACTACGTTGTTCTGTCTTTTGATTTCCATCATTTCTCTGTTTTGGCTCGGACTGAGTGTGTGGTGGGAACTGTTTTCTGTAGCTAGACACCTCTGGCTTATAAGAACTTCGCAACAATATGTGTTTACAAATTGCTTACTTTAAGGTAGACAGGTGAAAGGCAGTATATAAGTGCCAAGCATTATTATCTACCTAAATCTAGCTGAGTGAACAAATCTTCTTAATGCCCATTTTAATGGCACTGTTGTTCCATATGGTGGACTTTAGATTCATAAAACTTCCAGAGTTAGTGCAATCCCTGGAGAGAGCCAGATTGCCCAGGTGCACCATATTTTAAACTCGGGGTAGAAGTGAAAGTCACAGCTTTTCAAAATTCAGCCTCAAACAACAAATTGGAATGAGAAAATTTCTCTACTATTTTAGAAAACACATGCTCAGTTATTAATAGAAGAAGCCATGATTATCATTTTAGGGCATTTGAGTCCAGACAGATTTTGGTATGAGAACATTCCCAGGAGCTAGTCAGCTTGGATTTGAGTTATCCACATTATGTTGGCTTGACTAGGTCTGTAGTTGAGATTGCATGAAGATGATGTTCCCTGGGGAGCTCCTGGGTTTAGATCACTTCTCACAGGTGGGTTGTGATCCCTTAGGGTCACATGTCAGATACCCTTCATCTAGTGGGTAATCCTCCTCCTGCAGCAACATCACAGCTATGAAGTATCAAAAAAAATGGTTTTCCTGCAACATGTTGAGAACTACTGGTTTGGTTCACTGTGGTTCTAAGTACTCTGATAGCCTTTAGCTTGGCAGATGGAGCAATTGGGCATAGACAGGCAGATCTGTCCGTCACAGAGCATTCTGGTATATTGAGAAAATCAATTTGATTTTAAAAAGCAGATTTCTTTGTGTGTGTGTGTGTGTGTGTGTGTGTGTGTGTTGTTGCAGTGGATCTCTCTTTTTCTGATAGATCAAATTCTTCTTTTATAAAATAGTGCAGATATCATATGCAGTAAAATCTGTCCTGAGGCTAAGAGTATAGAACAAGAGCTGGGCAATAGGCGTGTGTGCACTCATGTGTATATGCTCCAGATTGCAGATGTGATGTAACTTACTATTGTAAGTTCCTGCTGCCCTGACTTCCCTGCTATCATGGTCTGTAATCTGAAATTTTTAGCAAAAATAAAGCGTTTCTCTTACAAACAAAAACAAAAAAAGCAATAAGATTAGATAAACTTGAAAAGTCTGAGCGAGACAGTGAAAGCAAGATGAATGTTTTTACTTTGTGTCCTCGTGTCTCTGCATACTCACTGCTTCAAAAGCTATCCTACAGTCAACATGAAGTCACGGGGGATCCTACTGAATCCAAATTCTGCTGCACAGACATTATTATTCACCAGAGTCAGCAAATTAATGCTTCAAATGTGTAGAAGACTAGAGAAAAACAAACACTCAGGTCTTGAGATATGATATAATGGACCTAATTTCTCATTTTGCAACTCCACCAAAAAGACATATTTTTGGGTTCCTTTAATTGGCATTAGTTTGTGGAGTCTTTAGAATCAAGAATCTTAAACCAGATTGAAAGCTTTGGCCACTATGCTATAAGGCTTCCTAAGAAGATATGAAATGGTGTCTCAACATGAGTTTGGATGGCTCAGTGAATGACTAGGGCTTTCTGGGAACAAGAAAAAGCAGAGAAAACACAAAGGTTTGGTCTCTGAGCAAGGCCTCAGTTTGGGAGCTGCTAAATGTGGGTAGACCATTGAACTTTGGGAGAAGTTGTGAATGGGAACTGTGGAAAGAGTGCTGTCCTGTTTTCTCATTTTGAAGATAATTTGGAGATCTGGAGTTTGCATGTATAATATAGCAGGGTTTTCAGATTAATATACTAGTTTTTAAGAGTAGATACTAATCCCCCTCTATGCTTCTGCTTAATACTTCATTTAGATTAGACATAAAAGTCTTGACCAGTCCTAAGTACAAAACACGTAACTTTCCTCTCTTTAATTTGTATCAGTGGTTCTTATATCCTAGGTGACAATCATCTTAGGTAAACACAAAGCACTATGCTACTAGAGTTTTTCTTCTCAATTGTACTTTATCTGTTTGCCATCCATCTAGTAAATGTCTTAAGAGCAAGAGAGTAGCTTAGACTTTTTTTTCTTATCAAATGCTCACGAACAATATCTTTTTATGTCTACTGCTTATGATTACAATTTGACTCTCACTATCCAGTCAAAGCTTTCTTTTCAGTTGCCGTCATTTCTCTCCTAACTGCTAACTTCATGTTTAGTACTTGTTATTTCTCACCCTCTCAGTGACTAATCTTATTGTGACCTAGCTCTTTGAAAGGCAATGGTTCCTTCCTACACTTGTATGAAAATTAGCTTCACCTACCAGGGTGCACCTGCAATCCCCAAATTTATTCCAGCCATTTCTGTCATTTTTAGGTCTCTTTAGATACCTCTGTGTCATATCAGAATCAATACAACTCGTGTCTTCTTTTTATTTATTCACTTTACATCCTGGTCATAGGCCCCACCTTCCTCTCCTCCTGGTCCCACCCTCCCTTTCTGTATCACCTATTCCCCTTCCACTATTCCTCAGAGAAGGGGAGCCCCTGCACCTCAGCATATCATTTCACGTCAGGGCTGCGTGACTCTTCTTCTCCTGGGGCCTGGCAAGGTAGCTCCACCAGGGGAAAGTGATAGAAAAGCAAGTAACACAGTCCATGTCAGAGTCAGCCCCTATTCTCTTTACTAGGGAGCCCATATGATGACTGAGCTGCCCACTGGCTATATCTGTGTATGGAGCCTAGGTCCAGTCCATGCATGGTCCTTGGTTGGTGTTTCATCTCCTCCCTCCCCCCGCCCCCGGGCTCTGGCGTGTGTTAAGTGTGAGGGTTTGAGTGTGCAGTGCAGGCTTGGTCCATAGCTGGTGGATCCAATCACTGAGAACTGATTGAGTCATGGAATCTTTGACCCAGGTAATGGATTGATATAAAGAGATGTTCATGGTTGGATGCTGACATTGTAATGTAATGCAAACTTTCAGAAGCTAGGCCTATTTAGAGAAGCAGCTCACTGGGTATGTATATACCTTGCCATGGATTCTTCTTTCTTTGTTCTCTCTTTCCTGCATGGCATGCGATGAATAACTCTTTCCTATTGCACCCTGTTTGTGATGGTGGTTGGCTTCACTATAGGCCCATGGCAGTGGATCCAAAGGTGGGTTTTGAGTGCAAGACTAGGCACCTTTTCTTTTTTTTATTAATTTATATGTTTCATTGTGGGTCTCTGTATCTATTTCCATCACCTCCTGGATGAAGCCTCTCAAAAGACAGTTATGCTAGCCTCCTGTCTGCAAGCATGGCAGAATATGATTAATAGTGTCAGGGGTTGGCTCTCTCCCATGGGATGGTTCTCAAATTGGGCCAGTCATTGTTTGGCTATTCCCTCCATCTCGTTATTCCTACACTTCTTATAGGCAAGATAATTTTAGGGTCAAAGTTATTTTGGGTGGGTTGGTGTCTTGCTTTCTCCACTGGACGTCCTCCCTGGCCACAGAAGGGCCCACCTCTGTCTGTCTTGGCGGCACAGTGCTCTCAGCAGTATTTTGACTTGGCATTCCACATCTGCTCAATCTCTAAATCCTTTAATGCTAGCCCAAGATGCTTTACTCCTCCCGATCACGCACACCAATTTAAACCTTCATCTGTTCCAACCCATTGCTGAAGCTTTTAATGGACTCTTTCTCCAGCACCCTCCCTTATGAATCTGCGCTGACTTTCTCAAGCTGTTCTGCTTACAACTGTCATTAGATCCATGTCCTGGAATGATGTCACAATCCTTGGCTGCACCCTCAAAGCTTTTACAATCTCCTCATCCAAACTTTGAGACTTATCTATTTATGGTTGTGAGCCTAGCCTTTAACGGCTGAGCCATCTCTCCAGCCCATGTGTAGCCCAAGCTGACGTTGAGCTCCAAATCTACCTGCCTCTCCCTCCTTCAGCAAATCCTACCGGCCTGTGGCACCAGAACCAGCAAGACTTATCTAAAAAATATAAGATGAGGCTTGGTTTCATTTGCTGTGTCCACTGTTTATAAATGTATGCAACCACTATATTTAAGTCTCAAGCAATGTTTCCTTTTAAAATATAGACTAAAGAAAAACCCAATGCTGAATTCTGTAAATCTTCATCCTACAACCTCCACATAATTAATTCTTCTCATGACCACTAACCAGCTAAAGACATCTTATGGATTTTTGTTTGTTTGTTTTTGTTTGTTTTGTTTCTTATTTCTTTTTTCTTTTTTTTTTTTTTTTTTTTTGTCCATGGTCTGTACAAATTGTCTTGCATCTTTCTCCATCTTTGGTAGATGCTTCCAGCCACAACTAGTGTCACCTACATGCATGAAGAGCCCTTAACTATGTCATTGACTCAGCACTATTCATTGAAAAACTATGTAAAATCTATTGAGCACCTTGCTAGTTTTACAATGCTGATATGTTGATCATTTAAAAAAATATGCATTGTTTTATATTGCAATTTTTTTTAAAGATCAGTGGTTATTTTGGAAGCTTTAACTAAACACAATTTCATTTCTTATGATAAGAAAAGATAAGCAGGTTGCCGTGGCACACACCTATAATCCTAGCACTCCAACAGGCAAAGGCAGGTGGAAGGTGGATCTCTTTGAGTTTGAGGCCAGCCTGGTCTACAAAGTGAGTCCAGGACAGCCAAAGCTACTCAGAGAAACCCTGTCTCTAAATGTAAAAATAAAAAAGAAAAGAAAAGATAAATGTCAAAATAAATAAAGATACCAGTAAAAGGGACACAAACAGGAAAAAAAATTACACACCCACACACACACACACACACAAAGTGCTTCATTTAGAAGTAGTGGCAACTAATATGAATGTGAAGTTCTTGAAAATGATACCATTCTTAAATGCAAGTAGAGTGGAGGAAGAGTAGCTGTGGAGGAAATGACCCATTAGCTAGAAGTTAAATAATGTATGATTATATAAAAATGAGTCTAAAACTCAGTGAGAAAAAAAAAATCATTCCATGTAAAACAAACCAATGTAAGGCTTTGAAATAAAGTGTTGTTAAAGTTCTAGAAACAAATTAAACAAGATAGATTTCTCAGTAAAATTGGAATATGGGAATCCCCCAAAAATGATGGTGATGATGATTATGATGGTGATGGCGATGATGACTACTAAAATGCACTGAGCTTTCATCCATGTTCAAGTTAGTAACAGTGAACTTTCCCTGCATTTGAGTGAGCTCAAGACTTGTATTACCTTTCTCCCCTACAAGGAAGTTGGGACTGTGTGGTCCTCATTTTGCAGGTAATTACCCCAAAGAGAGAAAGCTTAAGATATTTTGCCAAGTTAGTTTCTGTCGGGTTCAGACTTTAGATCAGGGAGTCCAGATCCAGAGTCCCAGGTCCTGGCCTCTACAAGTACCTTATAGCAAAGCTGTGAAGAGAGAACAGATATGGGGATGGGGCATGGAGGTTCAGTAAACAGAAGAGAAAGCCTTTTCTAGAGATTTCTAACATAACTGTGACATACAATAGGGGTTACAGGGCCAGGGAAACTGACAAAGGTGATGACACGAGTGCATTAGCTAGTTCATTACAAAAAAGAGGAGAGGATGGCGTTCTGAGGATTCTTCCTGAACAATGCTGCCTTCAGTTCAAATTATTGCTGACTGAAGGGGTGGGATGTAGCAGCTAGGTGATCAAAGGCCCTGCATAGCAAGATGGGAAATGGCAGCTTTCCTGCCTCTAGAAGTTCACTGTGCTGCATTTAATAATTGCTTCCCATTATAGCCGGGCTGTCCTTTCCAGATCAATCCCGCTGATTGGGACGGATTTGGTGTGGGAATATTTGTTCCAGCCTATTAGCTGGCACCTTTTCTGAGATTTTCCTGTCCACATCTATTACGGAGATTGGGTGATAATTCAGCCTGGGTCCTGGTTGGCCTCTCAGTTTAAGAATTACAATAATTAGTACTGATCCAGCCTCAGTGTTAGGGCTTTGTTTTCAGCTCATCCTTGGCCCTTCTCAGGAACAAAAGCAGAAACACCTTTCCTCGGAGCATTAAACCATGTTATCAATCACCAGGGCTCTTGGTGCATTTTAGAATAGATTCCAAAGGCAGATTCTCAGCTTTCATGTTGAAGTTGTGTTTCTGGCTAGACTTGTGGCTTCAGTCATTCCCAAACAGAAGATTTTTTTCATTATCATCATCATCGTCATTTGTTACAATTTATTTAATTTGTATCCCAGGTGTGGCCCCCTCCCTCCATTCGTCCCAATCCCATCCTCTCTCCCTCTTCTCCCCCTCTGCCCTTCCCCTAGTCCACTGATAGTGGAGGTCCTCATCTTCTTTTATCTGACCCTAGCCTATCAGGTATCACTAGGATTGGTTGCATTGTCTTCTTCTGCCTGGCAACTCCCCAGCGGAAGGTGATCAGAGAGCCAACCACTGAGTTCATGCCAGAGACAGCCCCTGCTCCATTTACAGGGAACTCACTTGGGGACTGAGTCGATGGGCTACATCTGAGCTGGGATTTTAGGTCCTCTCCATGCATGGTCCATGCTTGGGGTATCATTCCCTTCGGGGCCCCCAGAGCTTAGGTTTTTTTGTTTGTTTATTTGTTTGTTTGGTTGGCTTTTTTGTTGTTGTTTATTTTTTGCTCTGTTGGTTTCCTTTTGGAGCTCCTATCCCCTCCAGGTCTTTCTATCTCTCCTGAAATGTAAGCTTGTACAACCACTTTGGAAATCAATCTGTCACTTTCTCAGAAAATTAGAAATAGTACTATCTCAAGATCCAGCTATGCCACTCCTGGACATATATCTGAAATATGCTCAATTATATAACAAGGACATTTGCTCAACCATGTTCATAGCAGCTCTATTCATAATAGCCAGAAGCTGGAAACAATTTAGATGTCCCTCAACCGAAGAATGGATACAGAAATTGTGGTACATTTACACAATGGAATACTACTCAGCTATTGAAAACAAGGAGATCATGAAATTTTCAGGCAAATGGTGGGAACTAGAAAACGTCATCTTGAGTGAAGTAATCCAGAACCAGAAAGACACACATGGTATATACTCACTCATAAATGGTTATTAGACATATAACATAGGATAAACATACTAAAATCTATACTCTTAAACAAAGAATACTCTAGGGAAGATGCTCAATCCTCATTCACAAGGGCAAACGCAATAGACATTGGAAGCAGGAAAAGACAGGGAACAGGGCAGGAGCCTACCACAGAGGGCCTCTGGAAGACTCTCCTAATCTAGGTATCAGAGCAGAGGCTGAGACTCAGCCAAAGTTTGGACAGAGTACAGGGAATCTTATGAAAGAAGGAGGAGATAGACAAACAGAAGATTTTAAGTTTATTTTTTTTATTAATTACAATTTATTCACTTTTTATCCTACCTGTAGCCCTCTCTCTCATCTCCTCCAAACCCTACCTCATTTCCCTCCTCTCCTCCCATGCCTCTCCCCAAGTTTACTGATAGGGGAGGTCCTCCTCCCCTTCCATCTGACCCTAGCCTATCAGGTTTCATCAGGACTGGCTGCATTGTCTTCCTCTGTGATCTGGTAAGGTTGCTCCCCCATAAGGGGGAGGTGATCAGAGAGCCAGCCACAGAGTTCATATCAGAGACAGTCCCTGTTCCACTTACTAGGGAACCCACTTGGACACTGATCTGCCATGGGCTATATCTGTGCAGGGGTTCTAGGTTATCTCCATGCATGGTCCTTGGTTGGAATATCAGTCTCAGAAAAGACAGCTGGGCCCAGGTTTTTTGGTTTTGTTGCTCTCCTTGTGAAGCTCCTGTCCCTTCCAGGTCTTTCTCTCTCCCCTTTCTTTCATAAGATTCCCTGCTCAACCATGTTTGTAATAACCAGAAGCTGGAAACAATCCAGATGTCTCTCACTTGAGGAATGGATACAGAAATTGTGGTACATTTACACAATAGAATACTACTCAGCAATTAAAAGCAAGGAAATCATGAAATTTGCAGGGAAATGGCAGGATCCAAACAGAAGATTTAAAAACAAATTAAAAGCCTGAAGAGTGTCATTGTTTCCCCAGGAAGAGCTTGTTGGCTGAGGATCTATTCTCATTTAACACGCTAATATCAAAAATAATGGACAGGGAGTTGGAGATGGCTTCATATTTTGACATATTTTTGGACAAAATAATAGGGACAAAGTGGGAAAAGCCATCTTGTTTCTTTCCAGAGAGTTGACATTTCTTTGTGTCTGGAACTCACCTGACTAGCTCTGGTCATCACTGAAACATCAGTAGTCTTGGGTAAAGCAGTACTTTCATTATGAGTTACTATCTCCTTTGTTATCAAAAGCACTGCCGTCACACTAGTGTAAGATACTTTTCCAAGTACTTTATCTTCAGTGATTGTTTACTATCCAAAATCAACCTATAAATATGTATAAAGATGTGTTATTATTAATAACACCAAAGATAAGAATGTAATTCAAGGCTTAAAGAATATAAGAACCCATGGTTATGTGGTCAGTAAGCTATGATTCAAATGCTTACCATTCTTATTCTATCTATCTGTCTATCTATCTATCTATCTATCTATCTATCTATCTATCTATCTATCATCTCTCTCTCTCTATGTGTTCATGTGGGTGTGTGCATGTATGTGTGAGTGCATGCATAGAAGCCAGAGGTTAACATTGGATATCTTCCTCTAGGGTTTATCACCTTATTTTTGGAGGCAATGTCTCTCACCAAACCTGGAACTCACCAATTCAGTAAGTCTAGGTGGCCAGCAATCCTAGTGTGGGAAACTGAGGAAGTTCTAGGTAAATATTTATTATTGACATGAGCACAGCCATGTCAAAAATCTCAGCCTCAGACCCATAGAAATGGCAGAGCCTTCTTCTGGTCCAAGCACAAATGTTACTATGGACTGAATTTAATCTAAAACCAATGAATGCAGAAACTCTCCTTCCAAATGGCTGCAACCTGCATCTGTTCCACAGCCCACCTGATCTGTGTCTGTGTGTTTGTCCTTTCTTCATTTCCTTGTTGACCTAGAAAGGGCTCTGGGACCCAGTCAAGCGGTGCATGGCACCACAGAGACCCTCTGCCTCTACTTTCCTATGCTAGGATTAAGGTGCTCCTAGGTGGTTAGTATTAAGAACCTAAGGTCAGGTCCTTATCGTCTCAGCTTGCATAGCAAGCATTCTACCAGCAGAGCCACCTCCCTAGCCCCTTCTGTTGCACTTTTACTCTGGAGTTGTCATGTAACAGCTTGTGAGTTAGAAGAAAGTCACAAACAGACAACATCAAGAGAGAAGAAAAGAGCAGCCTGACAGACATATGGCCCTGGCAGCCTGAGAGGCGCTTCAGAGGGTCAGGTGGTCATAAACCACCCAGGCCATGTGCTCATGTTTAGAGAATGTATGACATCATAAATGCCACCAGTGCAGCTGTGCAGGTGCCCAACTCAGAAAGGGAGCAATTGAAGGCTGGCTTGTTTTATGTCCTCATTCCATTTTACTGTGGCTGGAAACCAGGTGGAACTATCCCAGGTCCCTCAGTTAGGAAGTATCAGGAAAGTTATATCAACCTGGATCCTGATGCAAGAGCCAGAAGGAAGAAAGTGGATTGACCACCATCTACACATTAGAGTCATTTGGGGAGATGTTTCTGTGTATAAGCAGATGGCCAAAGAGCCAACATGGCAATTGTTTTGCATTTTGTCTCTGTTTCAAGTCTTCCCTCTGAGAAGGAGTATCCCCCCTTACACACACACACACACACACACACACACACACACGCACGCGCACACACACACACACACACACACACACGCACACACACACTTTAAAAACAAGGAAACTACTTCAAGAAGGAAAATCTAGCAATGCTGCTTTTTAGCTGGTTATTCCTTAGGGCCAATTTGGAAAAAATGAGGGGTCTTCAGGAGGGAGAGACAGTATGCTTTGTCTATAAAGACTGCTGATGATTTAATTGTAACTTTGATAGCGGGATTCTATTTCTTGATTCCTTAAATATGTTAAAATTATCAGTGGTATATACGTAATTCTACATAATGTAAAAGTCATATTTAATTAAATTAATGTAACTGAAATACTTCAGTTGGCTTAACTTGTTCATTTTCTCTAACTAAATATCAGCATACAGTAAAAATTTTATTAATCACAGTAATGAGAAATTTTATATTAAATATATATATTACATTTAGTTTAAACGTTAATAGTCGACATTATTTTAATAAATTGTGCTAAGGAAGTATATATGGAGTAAGTCTCTCATGCAGATTTTATTGGTTGCTGCATAGTTAATGGCACTAATGTGATCAGAGCCTGGATGTGATCATAAGATCAGTAGTTAAAATGATTGAAATATAAATTAGGAGCTGGAATAATTGTTTGTTAGAAGCTCAGATAATAACTGTTTGGTAATGCTTGGAGGGTCGAAGAAATAAAACATTAAAATGGCTGCAGTGGCGTGCAAGAGGAATACTTCAAGGCAGACAAAGACACTGGATGTTTCTAGTGACTGCTTTTCTTGCTCCTACAAGAAGACCCAACGAGGACCTTGCTCTGGCTCTTTTTGCCTTCCTGGCTTCTCTGCAAGCCTCATTTCTGAAACCAGATGTCCTCCTTTCCTCCTCTCTCTTTGTTGTTCTACTCACAGTCTTTAATGAAGATGACAGCATACTGCTCTCTTGCCACTGAAATGCCTGACCAAGAGTTGGAAGAATGGCCTCCTGTTTTCTGCAGGCTAGAAAGCCATAGATCGCCAGGATTTTTTTTTCTTTCTCTGTAAAGGACTTTAATTTGTGCTAAATATGGTAAGTTTTGTGGACAATACAATCATTGAAACCATCCCACTCTGAACTATGTGGCACAGAAAACAGCTATTAGATGATAGCATGCAACTGGGCTAGGCTATATGCCAATAACATTTCACAAACAAAGCTGGACTGGAGATGGCTTAGCACTTGTTGCTTTTGCAGAAGAAGACTTGGGTTCAACTCCCAACACCCACTGGCTTGTTCACTGCCATGGGCAGCTCTGTTTCCAGGTACCCAGTTCCGTCTTCTGACCTCCTTGGCAATAAGAACAAACTGCAGGCAAAACACTCCCACATAAGCTGAAGAGAAGCAAATAAATCTACTTAGATATTAAAAACAAACAAAGCTAGATCCAGCCTGCATGCCAGTTTGCCACATTTTATTCTACGTTATTCGATATTGTTCTGACCCAATGACACATTTAGTCTCAGTGTCTTCATCCCCACTCCAAAGAATTATTGGGGAAGAAACGAACCCCCGGGCTTTAAAATGCTCGGCAGGTGCTCTACCCCTGGGCTACATGCCAGACCTATTAGGTGAGGCAATAATGAATTTCTTACACCTGTTTTTATTCCATGTAGTCCTGACAAAGCGAAATTGATGATTGTTTAAAAAAAAAACAGAAGTAATTTATTTTCTAAATCTGGTGAGTAGTTGATATGTAATTATGAAGACTTTCTCCAGACAGGGTCTGATGGGAACAATGTTTAATTGTTAAGAAAGACCTTTGGGTGATTTCATTTGTAAATTGTCATACATGAACCTTTGCCTGCTTCTCCCGAGGCCCTGGTAGTGGACTGGCGAAGCATGGCCCTTTGGTCAGAGCCCTTGTCGGCCCCTAACCTCCTCACTCCAATCCATTCAGTCACCCGTCCCTTCACTTCTTGGAGTGGATTCTCTTTAGTCATTCCTCATGGTAGTTTGCCTGGGACAGGTCAGGTGTGCTTTCCTTGTGAGGTTATTAGGTACACAAGAGCAAGGGTCCTCTCACCCCCACATTAAAAAGCCCTTTAGGAGGATGGGAATTTAAATAAAGAGCTTCTGATTTCTTCTTGCATTCTTCTGGCACATTTTAAATTTTTTTCTCATTTATTTATTTTATTCACTTTACATTCTTGCAGCCCCATCCCAGTCCCACTTCTCCCAGTCCCACTCTTTCCATCCCTCTACCCTCTTTCTCAGAAAAGGGGAGCTCCCTTTTCCCATCCACCCCAGCTCATCAAGTTGCATCAACACTGAGCATGTCCTTTCCCCTGTGGCCAGGTAAGGCAGTCCCGCCAGGGAGAAAAGTGATCTAAAAGCTAGCAAGCAAGTCCTGTCTGATGTAGTCCACAATTCTCTACTTGAAGCCTAAGCTGCCCATCTGCTACATCTTTGTAGAGGGCCTAGGTCCAGTTCATGCATGATCCTTAGTTGATACTTCAGCCTCAGCAAACTCCCCTGGGCCCTGGTTTGTTGACTCTCTTGGTCTCTTTATGATGCTGTCACTTCCAGGTCCTTTTCTCTCTCCTCCCACTATTCCTCAAGACTCTGGATGCATCAACCAATGTTTGGCTGTGAGTCTCAGCAGCTGTTTTGAGGCTCTGCTGGCTAGAGCCTCTCAGGGAACAACTCTGTCAGGCTCCTGTCTCCAGGCTTAGGAGAATATTATTCAAACTGTCAGGCGATGGCATGCTCCTATTGGGTGGGTCTTTGGTTGGGCCAGGTATTGGTTGGGCATTCCCTCAATCTCTGCTCTATCTTCTCTCTCTTCATCCCTTCACATCTTGTAGGCAGAGTAAATTTGGTTTGAAGTTTTTGTACGTGTGTTGGTGTTCCCTGCCATTTACTAGAAGACTAGTCTTGTGAGAGGGTGTCCTCTTCAATCTCTAGTTTCTGCTACTAGGAGTCTTTGCTTGAGTTCCCCCTCATATTCTCCCAGGGGCCTACCCTGACTTAGGTCACCAGTTTGTCACAGAGAAGTTCTCACCCTCAGTTTCTCTTTTCTCTACAGCCTTTCTGTCCTGTTGCCTCTGCTTTCCCCAGGTCTGATCTTTACCCTCTTAACACTTTGTGCCCCCTTTCCTACCTTGTTCCCTCTCTTTAGCCATTTCTATCTCCCCTTCCAAGTGATATTTATGCATCCTCACTTGGCTCCTCCTTATTAGTTACCTTCTTTGAGTCTGT
The DNA here is from genome assembly GCF_907164565.1 of Psammomys obesus. Lineage (NCBI taxonomy): Eukaryota > Metazoa > Chordata > Mammalia > Rodentia > Muridae > Psammomys > Psammomys obesus. The sequence goes on from NW_026596051.1 coordinate 1,343,518, forward strand.
GCCTCATAGTATGCTTATCTTGTACTGTATGGCTAAAATCCACTTATAAGTGAGTACATACCATGTGTGTCTTTTTGGGTCTGGGTTACCTCACTAAAGATGTTATTTTCTAGTTCCTTCCCTCTGCCTGCAAATTTCATGATTTCTTTGTTTTTAATAGCTGAGTAGTATTCCATTGGGTAAATGTGCCACAGTTCTTTATCAATTCTTTGGTTGAGGGACATCTAGGTTGTTTCCATATTCTGGCTATTGTGAATAAAGCTGCTACGAACATAGTTGATCAAGTGTCCTTGTTGTATAGAGGAGTGTCTTTTGGGTATTTTCCCAGAAGAGGTATAGTTCCTCTTGAGATAAAGTTATTTCCAATTTTCCAAGAGAATGCCAGATTTATTTCCAGAGTGGTTGTAGAAGTTTACACTCCTACTTGCAATGAAGGAGTGTTACCCTTTATCTACAGCCTCACTAGCATTGTTTCAGATTTTGATCTTAGCCATTCTGACTGGTGTGAGATGGAATCTCAGAGTCAATTTGATTTGTATTTCCATGATCACTAAGGAAGTTGAGCATTGGGGCGGGGGGTTCGTTTTTATTAATTTAATTTTTTTATTAATTATAATGTATTCACTTTGTATCCCAGCTGTAGCCCTCTCCCTCGTCCCCTCCTAATCCCACCTTCCCTCCCTATTCTCCTTCCATGACCCTCCCCCAGTCCATTGAGAGGGGCAATCCTCTTCCCCTTCCATCTGACCCTAGCCTATTAGGTCTCATCAGGATTGTCTGAACTGTCTTCCTCTCTGGCCGGGTAAGGCTGCTCCCCTTCAAGGAGAGGTGATCAAAGAGCCAGACACTGAGTTCATGTCAGAGACAGCCTCTGTTCCTCTTACTGGGGAACCCACTTGGATGCTGAACTGCCATGGACTACGTGTGTGTTTGTGTGTGGGGGGGTTATCTAAGTTATTTTCATGCATGGTCCTTGGTTGGAGTATCAGTCTCAGAAAATACCCCTATTCCCAGAATTTTTGGTTCTGTTGCTCTTCTTGGGGAGCTCCTGTCCATTCCAGGTCTTTCTAATATAAAATAAACATACTAAAATCTGTACACATAAAGAAGCTAAGCAAGAAGGAGGACCCTGGGTAAGATGATCAATACTCACCCAGAAAGGCAAACAGGATGGACATTGGAAGAGGGAGAAAAGAGGGAACATGGCAGGAGCCTACCACAGAGGACCTCTGAAAGCCTCTACCCAACAGGGTATCAAAGGAGATGCTGAGACTCATAGCTAAACTTTGGGCAGAGGGCAGAATATTTTTTAAGTGCTCTTCAGCCATTTGAGATTCCTCTGATGAGAATTCTCTGTTTAGTTCTGTGACCCATTTTTAAATTGGGTTATTTTGTTTATTGGTGTTTAGTTTCTTAAGTTCATTATGTATTTAAGCTATCAGCCCTTTCTTGGATGTAGGATTGGTGAAGATCTTTTCCTAATCTGTAGACTCTCTTTTTGTTCAATTGCTCAATTTGCCTTAGAGAAGCTTTTCGGTTTCAAGATGTCCCATTTATTAATTGTTGATCTGATAGCCTGAGCAATTGGTGTTCTCTTCAGGAAGTTGTGTCCTGTGCCAATGAATTTGAGACTCTTCCCAACTTTATTTTCTAATAGATTTAGTGCATCTGGTGTTATATTGAGGTCTTTTATCCAGTTGGACCTGAGTTTTGTTCAGGGTGATAAAAATGGATCTATTTGCATTTTGCTACATGGAGACATCCAGTTAGACCAGCACCATTTGTTGAAGATGCTATCGATCTTTTTTCCCATTGTATGATTTTGGCTCCTTTGTCAAAAATCAAGTGACCAAAGCTTTGTGGGTTTATTTGTGGTTCTTTGATTTGATTTGATTTGATTCAACCAGTCTATTTCTATGTCAGAAACAGACAAACAAATAGAGGCACAATTAGTGGCATATAGAGAGGAAACAAACAAACAAACAAAAAAAAATAGAGGCCATCATAGAAAGACAGGAATCCACATTCAAACAGTTGAAGGAAATGGTGCAAGGCATGAAAACAGAATTAGAATCAATTAGAAAACACAAACAGAGAAAACTCTGGAGCTGGAGAACTTGGAGAAAAGATCAGTAACCACAAAGGTAAGCATCACCAACAGAATACAAGAGATGGAAGAGAATCTCAGGTGCTGAAGATACAATTGCAGAAATTGATACTTCTCTCAAAGAAAAAGTAAAATCAGAAAAGTTCCAGAAGTTCTTTTATTCAATAGGATTGTTTTAGCTTTTTTGGTTTTTTGTTTTTCCATATGAAGTTTAGAATTGTTCTTTCAAGGTCTGTCAAGAACTGTGTTGGTATTCTGATGGGGATTGCATTGAATTTATAGATTGCTTTTGGTAAGATGGCCATTTTTACTATGGTAATCTTACCAATCCACAAGCATCGAACATCTTTCAATTTTCTAATATTTTCTTCAATTTATTTCTTCAGAGACTTGAAGTTCTTGTCAAACAGGTTTTTCACTTGCTTGGTTAGAGTTACAACAAGATATTATTTGTGGCTATTGTGAAGGGTGTAATTTCCCTAATTTCTATCTCAGCCCATTTGTCATTTATGTATAGTAGGGCTTCTGATTTTTTTTTTAAATTAATCTGTATCCAGCTGAAGCTGCTCATCAGCTGTAAGAGTTCTCTGGTAGTATTTTTCGGGTTGCTTATGTACACTATCATGTAACCTGCAAATAGTAATACTTTGATGTCTTCCTTCCTGATTTGCATGCTCTTGATCTCCTTTTGTTGTCTTATTGTTCTAGCTAGAACTTTAAGTACTATTAAGAGGTATGGAGAGAGTAGAGAGTTTGATTATTTCCTGTCGTCTACTCCTCTTTGATGTGTCTGCTTCCATCTGTTCTAGAGTTTTCAGGTGTCCTGATAAGTTACTAGTATGGGATCTCTCTAATTTTTTTATGAAGGTGCTTAATGCTATTAAGAGGTATGGAGAGAGTGGAGAGCCTTGTCTTGTCCCTGATTTTAGTGGACTTGCTTTGAGTTTTTCTTTATTTAACTTGATGTCAGCAATCTACTTTCTGTATATAACTTTTATTATGTTTACATATATGCCTTGTATCCCTGACTACTCTAAGACTTTCATCTTGAAAGGATTCTGAATTTTGTCAAAGGGTTTTTCTGCATCTTATGATATGATCATGTGAGGTTTTTTTCCTTTGAGTTTGTTTAAATCATGGGTTACATTGATGGATTTTTGTATATTGAACCATCCCTGCATCCCTGCATCCCTGGGACGAAGCCAACTTGATCATGGTGGATCATGTATTTGATGTGTTCTTGGATTCGGGTTGCTACAATTTTATTGAGTATGTTTGCATTAATGCTCTTGAGTGAAATTGGTCTGAAATTCTCTTTCTTTGTTGAGTCCTTGTGTGATTTAGGTATTAGGGTGATTGTGGCTTCATAAAATGAGTGTGGCAATATTCCTTCAGTTTCTACTTTGTGGAATAGTTTGAGGAATCTAGATCTTCTTTGAATGTCTGGTAGAATTCTGTGTTAAAACCATCTGGACCTGGGCTTTTTTTGGTTGGGAGATTTTAATGACTGCTTCTCTTTCCTTAGGGCTTATAGAAATGTTCTAAACTGTTCACCTGATTTTGATTTAGCTTTGGTAGGTTAAATATATCCCTATTTCCTTTAGATTATCCAATTTTGTGGAATATAGACATTTGAAGCAAGACCTTATTATGTGTTTTTGTTTAGTTTTGTTTTTTGGATGTCCTCAGTGTCTGTTGTTAGGTCCTCTTTTTGTTTCTGATTTTGTTAATTTGGATACTCTCCCTCTGCCTTTTAATTAGTTTGGCTAAAGGTTTGTCTATCCTGTTGATTTTTTTTTTAAAGAACCAGCTCTTGGTTTCATTGATTCTTTGTATTGTTCTCTTTGTTTCTGATTTATTGATTTCAGCCCTAAGTTTGATTATTTCCTGTCATCTACTCCTCTTTGATGTGTCTGCTTCCTTCTGTTCTAGAGTTTTCAGGTGTCCTGATAAGTTACTAGTATGGGATCTCTCTAATTTTTTTTTTATGAAGGTGCTTAATGCTATGAACTTTCCTCTTAGTACTGCTTTCATTGTGTCCCATAAGTTTGAGTATGTTGTGCCTTCATTTTCATTGAATACTAGAAAGTCTTTAAGTTCTTTCTTTATTTCTCCCCTGATGCAGTGGTCATTGAGTAGGGAATTGTTCAGTTTCTATGAGTTTGTAGGCTTTCTGTTATTTCTGTTAGTGTTGAGTTCTATCTTAATCTATGGTGGTCTGATAAAATACAGGGGGTTATTTCAATCTTCTTCTTTTTTTAAATTTTATTTTTCTTTTTAGTTACATTTTGTTAACTCTGTGTCCCAGCTGTATCCCGCTCCCTCATTCCCTCCCCAACCGCACACTCCCTCCCTGGTCTCCTCCCTGCCCCTTTCCAAGTCCACTGATAGGGGAGGACCTCCTCCCCTTTCATTTGACCCTGTTTTATCAGGTATCTTGCCTGCTAAAGCTTGCTTTGTGAGCATGAATATGGTCAGTTTTTGAGAAGGTTCCATGAGGTGTCGAGAAGAAGGTATAATCTTTTGTGTTTGGGTAAAATGTTTTGTAGATATCTGTTAGGTCCATTTGAGTCATGATATCTGTTAGTTTCTATATTTCCCTATTTAGTTTCTGTCTTGGAGAGAGTAGGGTGTTGAAGTCTCCCACTATTAATGTATGGGGTTCGATGTGTGATTTAAGCTTAATAATGTGTGTGTGTGTTTTTTTTTTTTTTTTTTTTTTTTTTTTTTTTTTTTTTTTTACAAATGAGGGTTTTCTAACATTTGTGGAATAGATGTTCAGAATTGAGATATTGTCTTGGTGAATTTTCCCTTTGATAAGTATGAAGTGTCCTTGTTCATCTCTTTTAATTAAGTTTGGTTGACAGTCTGTTTTATTACAATGGCTTCACTAGAATGGTTACTCCGGCTTGTTTCTTGGGTCCATTTGCTGGAAAACTGTTTTCTAGCCCTTTATTGTGAATGAATGTCCATCTTTATTGCTGAGGTCTGTTTCTTGTATGCAGCAGAAATAAGGGTGCTGTACTTGTATCCATTCTGTTAACCTATGTCTTCTCATTAGGGAGTTAATGCCACTGATGTTGAGAGATATTAAGGACCAGTTGTTACTTCCTGTTATTTTGATGTTGGTGGTGATAGAGTGTGTGTGATTCTTTTCTTTTGCTTTTGTTGATGTGAGGTTATTTATTTCCTGTGTATATTTTCCTGGGTAATGTTGGCCTCCTTGGGTTGGAGCCCTTCTAGTATCTTCTGTAGGCCTGAATTTGTGGATAGGTACTTTTCAAATTTATTTTTGTTGTGGAATATCTTGTTTTCTCCCTCTATGGTGATTAAAAGTTTTGCTAGTTATAGTAGTCAGGGCTGACATCTGTGGTCTCTTAGTGTCTATAATATATCTGGCTAGTCCCTTCTGGCTTTTAAAGTTTTCAATGAGAAGTTAGATACAATTCTGATAGGTTTGCCTTTATATGTGACTTGGCGTTTTTCCTGTACAGCTTTTAATATTCTTTGTTTTGCACATTAAATGCTTTGGATTATTATGTGGTGGAGTGATTTTCTTTTCTGGTTCAACATATTTGGTGTTCTGTAAGCTTGATGTTTATAGACATCTCTTTCTTTAGGTTGGAGAAATTTTCTTCTATGATTTTGTTGAAAATATTTTCTGGGGGCTTTGAGATGGGAGTCTTCTCCTTCTTCTATTTCTATTATTCTTAGGTTTGGTCTTTTCATACTGTCCCAGATTTTTTGGATGTTTTGTGTGTCAGGAGCTTTTTAGATTTAACATTTTCTTTGATTCTTGATTTCTTCAATTGTGCCTTCTACCCCTGAGATTCTCTCTTCCATCTTTTGTGTTTTGTTAGTGATGTTTGGGTCTATAGTTCCTGTCCTTTTCCCTAGGGTTTCATTTTTAGAATTGTCTCAGATTACATTTTCTTTATTGCTTCTAGCTCCATTTTTAGGTCTGGAAGAGTTTTATTTATTTCCTTCTGTTTGATTGTAGTTTGCTGTATTTTTTAGAAGTTATTTAAGGGATCTGCTCACTTCTTTAATCTATTTAAATGTATTTTCCTGTGCTACTTTGAGAGCTTTATTTTCTTTCTTTAATGCCTCTATAATTTCAATAACTCCAGGTTTAAAAAAAAATTGTTATGCTTTGGGTGTGATACTATCTCCAGGACCTGCTGTGGTGGAACTATTGATTTTCAGTGGTACCATATGGCCCTGATTTTTATTGCTTATGTTCTCATGCTGGCCTCTTGCCATCTGTTTGACTTTAGTATTTACCACCCTGGTGGTTTTTCTGCTGGTTCACTGGCTATGTCCTAGGAGGGCCAGGTAGCTGGGGAGCAGGTGGAACAAACTTGGATCTGAGAGCTACTTGGGTGCCCCATAGGTCTCCTCAGGATGGAAGACAATGGGACTTTGGTCCTGAGCCAAACTCACCTCCATTGGGTTCACTGTCTCCACTGTGCTCACTGTTTCTGACCCAGATGGGCAAGGCAGATGTGGAGCAGGCAGAAAGGTCTCTGAGCTGAGAGCTTCTCTGATGCTCTCTGGGTTTACTGTCTCTGTTGGTCTCACTGATTCTGACTTGGAATGACATATTTTAACATTTTTCCCTCTTAATTTATTCTCCAGATCAACTGTTGGCATCACTCATTCATTTTCAATGCACGGGTGTGTTACATTTATTAATTTTCATTATCATCCCTTTATTTACCCATGATGGGCAAAGTACAGTGAAAAACAATGTTGGGTAGAAACAAAGAATCCTAATCCATCTATTGTCTGCCATCAGTGGTAGCACCTCATATAAAGTTGGATGTGATAAGCATGGTACGAACAACAAAGAAGAAGTTATGTAATGCTGCAAAGGCATTGGTTATCCATAGCTCAAGTATGAAAGAGGAATTTAGATGGCTACCACACTACGTCTGTGTTGGTTTCAGACGTCCTCACCCTCAGGCCAGATACCTACCCTGATAAGACACTGATCATCAGAAGGATTTCATGGCCACACAAGGCTAATAATGTAAGTAATTCAAGAGGTTGAGTGTTACCAATAAGTATAATGCTCTAACTTGTGCTCACCTTTTCCCTGTTCAGTTATAATTTTGTTTTGTTTCATTTGCGACAAAGTGAGCTGGGATTTCCTCGAGACCACCTGCAGAGTATCAAGTGCAGCTAACTCAGAGAAGCCAAATCAAAAAAGCTGAACCTTGCAGGTGTCCACATCAAACTGGATGTCATCTGGATTTCTTAGCTACCTAAAATCACACATTTATCTTCATCATCACCATTATTATTGTTGTTGTTATTTTCAACTTAGGAAGGGTGAGGCTAACTTGGCACAGAGACATTGACAGAGCACAAGATAGCAGGCCTTAGCTTTGAAAGATGACAGTATTTTCACAGATGAAGACTACTAGCTTCTGATTTCCAAATATGTTTATTTACATAAAAATAGACACTGCATCTGACAGTATTTAATACTATTCAAATTGGGGGGAACAAACATGCAGAGGATGCTGGTGATGAGCATAGTTACTGTTAATTGGATGCACATAGACACTGAAGTGATTCTAGGACTCTGAGGCAATCAAGACTGGGAAAGGATTGGTGAGTATTTGGACATCTTTTCTCATGTTCCATGTACTCAGTTACCTCGATGACATCTCTATTCTGTATATCATGGCCTCTATTCAAAACTTACTGGTTTTTACCAGCCACCCTTGGACTTCAACCTCATAAAGAGATGAAGAATGAGGAATGGAGTAGAGGGGACAGGGAGATGGCTCAACGTTTGTCACCAAGCCTGCCAATCTGATTTCCATCCCCGGGACCCACAGGCTGGAAGAGAAGGAACAAGTTGTATTCTGACCTCCACATGCATGCTTGTGCATGTTTGTACACACAAAAAGAAATGTGAACAAAATAAAAACAAATGAGGAATGCAGAGTTTGAAAATACAATTTAACTCATCAAGATTTCACAGCTAATCCATAGAATGACTAGGGTTTAAATATAGTACCTTATATCCCAAAGACTCCTTTACATGACTTTTCATGTTATCCCTGAATGAAAAGTGACACCTCACTTTCAGCTTCTCCTCATACTTCATAGTTTAGGAGCTGTGGAGAGACAAAGAACGGATCTGTACTTTGGCCCCTTTTCCATTCCTAGTGGTGTTGGCCAACTTAGGTAGTCTGATGTCTAAGTTTTTGCCTGCGGCTTCCAGGGCCACATACCCCTGATTGGGTCTGGTGGGCTTCAGGCATGAGCAGAGTAAGTTTGGTTGTGGGACTTGGCTGCAGTTTCTTCTTATTTGCTACTGTCAGCAGCAGCTGTTGGACAGTACAAAAAGGAAGCCTCTGACATTTGTCACCCCTTTAAGTGCTTTAGGACATTTCACAGGTGGACAGCCTAGACCCAATCAACACTCTTTAGAGAACTATTCCTGGTTAGATTCTTGTTCAGAGCTGACCCCTTACAGCTTCTTCAAGTAACAGAACTTTCACAAAATGTTTAAAAATCAACACTTTGAAACTCCTCATTGACACCAACCTTTTTTCTAACTTTGTATTTTTTATTTTTATTAATTACAGTTTATTCACATTGTATTCCCCCCCCCATAGCTCTTTCCCTCCTCCTCTCCCAATCCCACCCTCCTTCTTCCTTCTCCATCCATGTCCCTCCCCAAGTCCACTGATAGGGAAGGTCTTCCTCCCTTTCCATCTGATCCTAGTATATCAGGTCTCATCAGGAGTGGCTGCACTGTCTTCCTCTGTGGCCTGGTAAGGCTGCTACCCCCTTAGGGGGACATTATCAAAGAGCAGGTCAATCAGTTCATGTCCAAGACAGTCCCTGTTCCCATTACTCTGGAACCCACTAGGACACTGAATTGTCATGGGCTACATCTGTGCAGGGGTTCTAGGAATATCAGTCTGAGAAAAGACCCCTCTGCTCAGATATTTTTGGTTCTGTTGCTCTCCTTGTAGAGCTCCTGTCCCCTCTCCCTTCTTTCATAAGATTCCCTGCACTCTGCCCAAAGTTTGGCTATAAGTCTCAGCATCTGCTCTGATACCCTGAAGGGTAGAGCCTTTCAGAGGCGCTCTATGGTAGGCTTCTGTCCTGTTCCCTGTTTTCTCCCTCTTCTGATGTCCATCCTCTTTGCCTTTCTGAATGGGGATTGAGCATCTTAGCCAGAGTCCTCCTTCTTGATTAGTTTCTTTAGACACTAACCTTTTAATTGACTTCCTTTCCATTAGCTAGCAAATCTCAAGCCACAGGATATCTGCTCAAAAGAGCCCAGTTAGAGATGCCCAACAACTGTTTCTCTTGCCACAAACTTTGGTAAATACACAAACCAAACTCCAGGTCAGCACTGAACACCCTTTAGAAATTCTGGACTACTGAGCTTCAGTGCCAAGAGTTTCATTGTGATAAAATCCTGCTCTCAGTTGCTGGCCAATAAAGGAGTCTAATTTTATCAGAATGGGTACTCTGTAATTTTCTCACCTGAAGACCACAGTTTCTAAGCTTCTGAAATTGTAAGCATCAAACAAGATCTTTTTTTCTGTAAGTTATCTTGGTCATAGTATCTTACCACAGCAATAGAAAAGTAACTAAGACACATCATTCATACAGTAGTGAATACAAAAATAGACAAGTGTCAGGGAAAAATTGGAAGTAGCCCTTTTTTTCATATTTGTTTCACAGAGTTCACAAGTTCTTACATGTACATAAGACTATTTCTTTTGCTACCCAGTTTGTTCTGCAGGGAGAAGGTTGCTCTTATGATAACAAATCTTACAATATTTGTGCCTTACCTCTTTGGATTTTTTTAAAAAGACTTTGCTTGTGCAAGGTTTCTTAAACCAGAATTAATGGGGGTTGGAGAAATGACTCAGTGGTTAATAGCACTGACTATTCTCCAAAGGACCAAGGTTCAGTTCCCAGCACCTAAATGGCACCTCACAACTGTCTCCATTTCCAAGGGATCTGACACCTTCATGCTGATGCACATAAAATAAAATTAAATAAATTATTTTTTAAAAATATGCTGGTTGGCAAGAACACTTCTGTTTTAAAACAAAAACAAAAACCAGAATTAATGACCTGTGTTTCTAGGAAGTCTTAATTTGCTACTCTTAACTTTGTCAGCAACAGGGCAGGTGTGGACATCTGGAAGGGAGCTAGCTATTCTTGGAAGAGATTAGGTTCAAACCCCTCAGTAGATGAGGGCAACATTTCTGCCTTCTTCATCTTGGTACCACGCTATTTTCGGTAGATGAGTGATAGGGTGAATGGCATGATATGATCTGGGAAGACCCTCCTATGTGTTTTTCCGTAACTGTTGACTGGGGACTTGCTAATGTCTTCACTAGAGTTGGGCAGAGAAAAAGCACACCAATTAACCATTTCCAGAGCATATGCTGAATAGGCTTGAGTGGAAGGGAAGGACACTTAACCTGTCTTTCGCTGGTGTAGATATGGTTTCCTGGAAAGAAATCTAAGGCTCAGTTTCAGGCCATAAGGAACTTGTGTTTGTGTTGGCAAGGCAGAACTAAGGCTCATGAAGCAGCAGGCCAGCTGAGGGAGTGTATGATTAAGTGACAACTGAATGGTACAGACAGAAAGTGCTCTGGAGGCCTGGTCCTGGGAGAGTTGGCAGAGACTGTCAAGTGTTGACAGATCTGCAGTGATCTGATATTTCTGTAAGATGCTCACCCAGGGTTGTAGACAGAGTTGTGCCTTTGAACACGGTGATTCCAAAAAGTCACAACTGGATAATGTTCTCTTTTGCTAGAATTCTAGGCTCCGTTTTCTGAGATTACATTGGACTCTGGGAAGGATCACAGACTGCATTTTATGCTTTCTAAGAAGTTATTTAGCTAAGAGTTTGGGCAAATATCAGAGCTCTGGGAGACTGAGAGATTTCTGAGTGCATGAGAGATCAAGGTCTGCCTTCCTGCCACTTACTGATCACATGAAACTGGCTTGCAAAGAGGCTGGGTTTTACTTTCTCCTCTGAGGGAGGATGATATCTCTGCCTTCACAGGTTCTCACAGGTTCTTATGATAACAGCAGGTTGGATACCCGAGATGCTCGGCATATGGGAGGAGCTTTAGTACAAAAGAAGTTTATCATAGCCATTGGTAAACAAAGAAACATCTCTGATGGGAATATAAAGTCAGAGAACATGGGTTGTGTAAGGCCTCAACATGGCTCCTGGATCCAGATTCTTGTTTTATAGATGGGGAAATAGATGTTCAGATAAACTAAATTATTTGCTCAAGCACAGCCAGCCAGCCAGTAATATCTCGTAAGTGCATTCCACAGCATTCCTCTATCATGTGGCACAAACAGCCAAATTCAGTAATTGCTCTGCCTCTCTTTTCCAACATTTTCTCCATCTGTTCTGTGCTGGCCAGATTGAAAAGAAAACAAGAGGCTGGTCTTGCTGTCAAGAAGCTGTCATCTTAGATGCCCCAGGTACATTTCAGTTTTCAGATTTCCTGGGAGTGAAGGATGAGTTGGTCTGGCATTAGGACCAAGGATTTGTTAGCCTCAAAGATGATGGCAAACTAATGGGGGTTCAAGCAGGTGTCTAGGTATGAGCGCATATCTTTGTCTTAAATTCCCATAACTCACAGCATCTTGTTTTCTCTTCAATCTTTCACAGAACAGACAGAGAAAATGTTGGAAAAGAGAGGCAGAATGATTATTGAACCTTAATGCTTACGGACTTACAGTGGAGGATACTAATCTCTACTCTCCGGTGGTACTGTGCACATAAGTGGAACCATGGTATAGTGTTTAAAGTGTAGCAAGCAATCGGGTCTAGTTGTCTTTATTTAGGAAGAAGCAATGGTGGTGTCCCACATTTATGGGAAAGGGCATCTGGTACTCTTTGAGGTTGCACTTCTTGGAGCAACTTTCTTACATGACTGTGGTTTCTTTGCCTTCAGGAGCAGCTCTGTCTGTTCTGTACTACACAGATATGCTGTACCACTTAGAAGATTCAAAGTTACTAAATATGTTATTCAACAATGACCTTGTCCTCATATAGCTCTCGACCTTGGGCATCTTGCTATGTGGAAATGCTCAGTGCCTATGAGGCCACCTGGATTTCCTTAAAAATTCAAAAGCAGTGTGCCTGCTCTCTTTTCTCTCTCTCTTTTAAGAGAAAACTTTAATAGATGCATTCTTCCACTGGCTCTGTGCTTGCCCATTCTTTCCAGACTTGTTTGCAGTGCTGTAATAATGCCTATCTTTTTCTTTACAGTGGTTTGTGACCTTATTAAATCCCTTAGATTTTCTGTGCAGATTTCTAATCTGATGAATTGGGTCCCTTTTATGATTTAATTTTTGTCAGAGGTTTTGCTAAAGGTAGAGACACCTGAAATTAATAAGTACACTCTACATTTCTCATAGATAATGATGCTGGGAAAATGAAGTCTTGATCCCAATCACATAGCCCTATGTAAGAACTGCTTGCTTTTAAGCAACTGCTCCTGGTCATATCCTCATTGGTAGCACTTCCCATCTAAATGTTTGCACAGTCCCTTTCTGACCACTATGATATTTCTCTTCTCTACTCACAAGGTAGATACATCCCGGGAGTTTAAAGCTGTTGGTAAAGATGGAGGACAACACAAGCTGGTTTTCTTCTCTGAGTTTTCTTTCTTCAGACACATACTGAGAATGTTCAAGATCCAATCTGCATTTTCCTGGCTTCTTAATTCAAATCTCCACTGGGATTCTGGCGGGTTGAAGTGGAATAAACAGGCAACTGTTCACAGTGCAGTTTCTTCAGATTCTAAAAATCAAAGTCACCACCTTAGTAAAGTATTTCAATCTTACTTTCATCAAAGAGTTAAAAGGAAAACGGCTTCTAGCATCTCATAAATAAGGCTGACAAGTTGAGATTAATGAGAGTCCCCAAGTGACAAAACAACTTAATTTTCAAAAATTGTAGGAGTTGAACTTTACCAGTGTATTTATATAAGACAGCCATAGTCTAAAATTTTCCCTAATTGGTTATGACCAATAAGTAATAACTTGGAAAACAGTTTTCTGGTATTCAAATAACAAGTGACTCATAATAGTTAATTGAGGTGTTAAGATGCATAAGGGAAGAATATTAGATTGACGAGATAAATGATTCATAATGCAAGGTAAATAATTGGTGAGTTCATACTCCTAAGTAGAATATAGCTCATAAGCAACACCAAGAGTACATCAAATAAAGGGAATTGCGTTTGCTAAACGAACACCCAGCTAATTGAATGTTGTAGCTCTGCTGCCTCCAGGCTCCATGGGATCCTTACTTTCAGCTAAGGCAGCTCCCTCATAGGTCTGTTCAAGAATTCTTATCTTGGATCTTGTGAGATTCTGAGGTTACAGAGTAAGGTACTAAAGCCCAGCTAATGCCAAAACTTGTCTGATTATGGCTGAAGCAACAATATAGCACCTGACTCTGGCTTTCAAGACTAGGTCTCTGTCCACAGGCTCAGTTGTGGGGTGGCAGGGCACCTAGTGTAGCATCTGTTTCTATCACCATCCACGCTGTGGCTTGAACTGACTCAGATGATAGCAATGGCTTTACATTACACCACTGTGGGTAGGCACAAATATATCCACATCTGTTTGTGTTAGAACACGTAAATGTCCTCCACCTCATTTTCCATCTGCTTAATGCTTCAGCTCTTTGGAGTACATCAAGTAGATACAGTTGGCAATTTGTAGAAATGTTAGCAGATATAGGAAGGAGGCTTAGAGGGAGTGGATGAAGGAGAATTGAGGAAAAGAGTCAAAATATCTCATGAGGGATTCTTAATAAATTGTCTAGTGACTTTTTCAGACCATTTTACAAGTCAAAAACACCATGTTCCCAATCCTTATTTCAGGTTTCATGAGAAGTTCTCAGAGGACATTCCTGGCATGAGGCAGTCAAGGTGCAATGGCGGCCAGGGGTGTGCGCAGGTTTTGCATCCTCAGGAGGTGGAATGAGTTGTCTGATGTCAAACAAAAGTCCCCAAAGCACATCTTCTGCCACAGGTTATAACTCTGCCATCTTTGGCTAAAGCGTTTAAGATTAAGAAACCCGTAATTTAAGAGCATAGAGTAGTCGTTTTTGTCTGCTTTGTCATAGTTTATTATATGTAGATTTCAGGGGATGTTATAGAACATCTATACATTTAGAAGGTCACTAAAATTTCTTGTGAAGAATTCTACCCTAAGTACTGCACTTTGATGGGCCCTTAATTGTAGGACACGGAGTTTCAAAATTCTTCAAAGCTATTTTGTATTTCTTTCTAAATGTCTCCTTGAGTCCTGTTCTCCTTATTGGGCATGGACGGAGAGTACCTTCTCCACTGGCAAACTAAGTTACTCTCCTTGGCTTCATCTCAATATAGTTCAAAATTCCTCTTTCATTGTTTCAGGCAAGAGACCAGCAGTATGTACCGAGTGTCCACAACGTGTATTCCTTTTATCCTTTTGTTTGCTCCATTGTGCTATTTAATCCCATCCCAAACCTTGAGGCATAGAAGATATTCTGCAAAGTCTGAGCACTGAGCTGTGACTTGTGCTCTCTTGCCCTGGAACATATCATTGCTAATTGTGCCCAGTCTACTTGAGTGTCAGCCTTGTGCCTTGTTTGATACAGGATCTCCTGTTTACAACCACATGTGCCAGTCTGTGGTAGTCTCCTGCTTCGAGCTCCCACCATATTGCTTGAATAAAAATGTCTGGTTTTGCCTGAATTCTGAAGATCCAACTGTAAGTTTGGGTGGCAAGGGGTTGATCCAGGGACTGAGCCATCTCCTCAGCCCCTCGGCCGAATAGACCCTTCATCAATGCTAAACTTTAATTCTGTGGTTGCTTGAAACAAGATTTAAGGTTAATAAGTAGATTAATTTAAACAGTGATACTTTTTTATTCTTTTGCCTTTTGTTTGGTAACACTGAGAATATTAAGAGGCTATACTTACCTATAGACCTATTTTAAATGTTCAAGGGCATCCTTATGAGTTTTAGTATAGTCTCTGAAATAGCCCTAGGCTCTACTCCAGATGGATTCATCCAGTGGCTTCTTAAGCATCTCTAGCAGTCATGATTTTTTATTTACATCCTATTCCTGATTGCCAGGGTTCGCTTCACTAGACTGTGGCATAGGTCAGACACCCGCCTTCTAAACAGAGTCTACTCTAAGGTTTATAGTAGGAAAACCTTACCCCAGCCTGCACTCCCACAGTCCTGCCCCATGGACCCACACCTGCTCTCCTCTTTGCTTTAGCACCTAACGGCTTCTGACATAGAGGAGATTTTCTTTCCTTTTTACCTCTTTTTTAATTATGAAGTTTTCTCTTCTTGATGATATAAACTCCAACGTCTGTTTCATAAAGGCTGGGAGCAGTAGAAAAAAAAAATAAAAATCACTTGTTGGATTTTTTTTTTTTTCAAAACTGCCTTTTTCTGTGGTTAGTTCAGCCTTTGTAAGGAAATAATTTGAGTGACATTCTTCACATTATCTTGGAGTTAGCAACAATTAGCCATGATTTTTTTTTTCTTTTAGGCTGTCTTCATTTTCTTATGTCTGCCTTTCAAATGTTGATCTCAGCATACCACGTGGTTTCATTGCAAGCAAAGTGAAACAAATGTTGAAATTTTGACTTTGAGCTGACAGCCCATAGAGGATGTGCTGTTAACTTGGTCTGTCTACCTTATGTCACGGACAATGATGGCCATAAGTTTGCGGCTATGCTGCCGGCTAGTGGGTAGTGTTTGGAGGAGACCTCTGAAGTGGACGGTTGATTACCTGGCAAATTCCTGCTGGTCTCTGTCACACTGCCCCATTACCCTGGCTGTTTGTTATGAATGCTCTTCTCCTCGTAACCGCAGAGAAGGTGATTCTTTAACTCTCATCAATGTTTTCCCTTCTCCCTTCACTAATATAATTTCTAAGATAAACCTCACAGTGAAAGCTCCAGCTAGATTCTGACAGTCGGGCCTGATAGGCACAGAGCAGTTCTTTTTGAGCCTCGCTCCTAGGCATATTTGAAAAATTACCCAGTGAGCATTCCCCTCCATCTATGAGTTCATTGGGAAACTATGCATAAGATACTTCGGAAATAAACATACACAAGAAGTTACAGTTCTGTTTGAATGACCCTCTACCTTGGAATGTCTGTAACTGTGAGAATTATAAGACCAAGAAATATGTCCAGGCTGCTGGCTTGAAAAGCTACTATTCCTTATATGGACTGCTTACAGACAGGCAAGCAAACTTGCATAAACTAAATAGGAAATTTTTTTCCCAGCCACTTACATGCCTCATCCTTGACCTATTTCATTTATAGTTTCCTTTAAGACACTGTGCCCTGAAAGTTCATTGCCTTCTTCACGGACTTCCAACAGCCATCTTAAGAGCAGCTGATGCTCTAGATGGACTCTGATTATATAAAACAACAACAACAACAAAACAGGGATGGGCTCTGGCAGGCATGACAGCTAACCAGTAACACGTTAGTCTGGTAACAGTTTAGGTGGGGTTTGATTGGAGCACCCCATGTACAGTTTATTCACTATTTTTAAGAATTTAAAATATGAGCATTCATAAATGCTTGTGCTCATTCAAAATGAAAGAAGGGCAAAATGTGTTCAGTAAAGGGCCTGCATAATGCTCACTTAAATTTATCTTCTTCCTCCTCCTCTTCTTCCTCCTGCTCCTCCTCTTCCTCCTGTTCCTCCTTCTCCTCCTCCTCCTCCTCCTCCTCCTCCTTCTTGTCTTCTTCTTCCTCTTGATTTTGGAAGTAGTAAAGCAATATGCTAGGAACCTGAAGCTGAAAGAGAATTTCTATTTAAGAGGAGTGATTATCTTCTGACAAACACTATGGAGTGGGACATTTTGACAGCTTGATTCCCATAGGATACTTTAAAGGAAGAGACCATAATATGGAATTAGAACACTGCAATTTTGCCAGCCCTTGCCAACATCTCTCAAGTTCTCCTCCAATCAAATCCAGCCACAGTCTTAGTGAGAACATGCCTTCTACCCTCTACAAGCTTTGCTTTCCCCATATCAAAACGATGGTTAAATATAGTATTTAACGTAGAGCCGCATGTAGAAATTTAGCAAGTTGAAGAAATGAAAATACAGCATCTGGTCTGTACAGCATCTTCAGTCATTGGAATCAATTCTTATCTTACGGCCATATTTACTGAGTGAAGCTTTGATAAAGTACAAGGTGACTCATAGTTGCCGTGAAAAAAGCACCTTCCACTCCCCTGCCTGAGTCACTGACTTGATATGTAAGTTTCTTGTCCTTTTCTGGACTTGGGACTTCAGATCTCAAAAAGAGAGGCAGTTACCTGAACAGCCCAGGAGAAGCGCTTGGATTTGCCTTTGTTGCTGGAATCCAACAGGTGAAAGCTTGCATTGAGGCTAGAGACTGCAGTTAATGCATGATCAGTCACACATGTGAATTGCCCTGACACTGACCTAGAGTCGCCTGCACTGGTGTGTGGACTGATGTGCACACTGACCTAGAGATAAAAGCTAGCGACTGGCGAGGCTTTGCTCTTCCTAAGTCGAGGTACCCTCCGCTATGACTTTCAATTCAAGGCAGTTTCTTTTACGGGGCTGAAGACTCCACAGCAGGCCTGGCTTAGGGAGCTCTGAGTGCACAAGGACACATTTTACCTGCTCTCAGGAGTGGGGAGAAAAGCTTGTTTTTTGTTTTTTGGGTTTTTTTTTTGAGGAACACATTACAATTTCAAAAAAAGCGTTCATTTAGAAAACTATTTTTAGGTTAGCCTATGCTTCGGTTTTGTGGTTTAATGTTGGTACATTCATTTAGATTGTTATTAAGATTTATTTATTTTATTTATCATGCAAGTGTTTACCTCTGTTTATGTATGTGTACTATGTATGTGCCTGGGGCCCTCGGAGATCAGGTGAGGAGTCAGAACCCCTGGAACTGGAGTTATGGGTACTGGGAACCGAACGCAGGTCTACTGCAAAGGCAGCTACTGAGCCATCTCTCCACCCCTGATGCTTCTACTTTAACTGTGTGGCAGGAAGTGAAGGAGGCACCAAAAACTTTCTTTGTGCTCAGCAGCTCTGGGGGTCTTTCTCACAAGAAAGGGATTGGGGTACTTTGGTCCCTAATGATACATTTTCTTACCAAAGTAAACATAGATATTATGTTAGAAAACATCATAGAAACGAATGACAGACTGCTTCACAACCCAGACTGCAAGCCCAGTGAGGAAAGAGAACAAATGCAAACATTCCTCCATCGTGTGTGAGCACTGTCGTTTGTTGGAGGCTTTGATACAGCTCAGGCTCTGGGTGCTCTTGATGGGTGTAAACCTGATTTTCTAGTCTTTTCCCTCACCAATTACAAAACTTCTGGTGTTTGCTCTTTGAAGTAGCTAATAGCCACATAATATTAATATTTCCATTTTCAGCAAAGCCAGCTCAAACATTTCTTAATGCAAATGCGGGCTGTGCTGGGGCACTGCAGCTGAGTCTAATCTTTCATTACTGTTGATGCTCATCTCTGTTCTCAGAGTTAATTTACTGACTTTCTGCAAAGTTCAGTTTTTGTTACATGTCTGATCAAGCTTAACAATAATTTTCTATATTATATTATCCAGAGTAATGTTTGTTTATGAGCTTAGAGTCATATTTATTAACATCCATGATTAACTGAAAATTGCCCCATGTGGTATTTCAATCCACAAATGTGTTTTGATTATAGAAGGGACAATTATTCTATTTGCATTTGATTCTAACACAAATGGTATAATTTTCAACTCTCTTAGTCAAAGAGACACTAGGAAAGAAAAGAAAAGACCTTACAGAGGCAGCTTACGAGCTGCTGCATCTGATCATTTAGACCCAACATAATTTATTTTCTTTTGTAGCCTATTTCTGTAAAATAGTTTCAGAACGGGTAATTACCATAATTGTTAACATACTCTCCCAGGTATCACAGGGGCATTATCTATTAAACTGCAAGACACTGATCACTGTGAATGTTCCAGCACATTCCATCCTCTTTAGGACTATATACCTGACTAGTTAGATTTAATGTTCAGCAAGCATTAGGCACATAGAATCCAGTAAAAAAGAAAAACATGCTTTAAAAAAGATGATTTATGTTCTTAATTCTGAGGATTTTCTTTGAAGCGTAAAGATTTGATCTAAATTCTCAAGTTGGCTTTTGTCTAATCAAACAGAATTTAGCTTTTCAAAAATTGCCTGGATACATGGTAAAGAATTGTCTGAATGCTTGATGCCACTTGAGTTAGATATCTGATTTTCCAAACTTGGATGAATGACGCATGGCTCAGAGTGGTCTTTAAATAATGTTGGCCTCAGTAGACCAACATTATGACACCCCTGGTATGACTTTTCTGCTGGCCTGTTCAGACCTCTGCCGTGGAGTCGCTGCTTAGGAAGTCCTTGTGGACTCATCACTTCCGCTGGAGAGAAGAACAATGCAATGAACCCCCAAATCTTGAGCATTTCAGCAGACTGCAAAGAGGATTGAGGGGGGTCACCTCTTTATGTGTAGTTCAAAATGAAAACATACATGCATCTTGTTGTTGAAGCTAAGTAGATGCTTAGGATTGTTCAATTTTTTTTTTTTTAGACTGGACTTCAGAGAATGATAAAATGATACCAGTAACCAATACTCTCTGTAATGTTCTTTAGATGCAAGAAAGAGTAAATGCATTAGTACATGAATGCGCCCTCTGAACACTTGAGCAACCCTGGACGCAATACAATCATTCCAAGCGCCTGCGCTCTAGATGTTTCTTCTCTCTGTTCAATTAGTTATACTAAACATTTTGCTCTGATTTCCTAAAACCTTTCAATGCATCAGAAACACCTCTTCAATGTTTCTTTTGATCAATTAAATCTGCATAGAACCCCCGGTTAGTGCCAGAATGCCAACATTAATAAATCAGCCACTTCAAATTGAATAAATCTATTTAAATACTTATAAAATATTAAGAATGCATTTGGGAAAAGCCTCTAAGGTTATTGTGGCACCCATACACCTCACAGTAACTAATTTATTAAGCAGTTTGCAAACCTGGGAAGAAAGGAAAAAGAAAAATGGTTTCATAAACCAAGAGCAGAAGCCAATTTTTCAGCTCAGATGATGAAAGGAAGCATGCATTTCTAATCAAAAAGACAGATAAGCCTTCTCTCTCCCACCATTCCCTCACCAGCAAAGTGCCTTTTCATCATCAGCAACGTTCCATTCCTAATGGCTGCCTGGGCCTTTCCGCACCTTCTCCACACACTGGTAATGTACACACAGCATCCCTTTGAAACAAGAGCCCATTAGCTGTGGCACACTACCTTTTCTCATGACGTTCTTCTGTTGCAAACCATCAATGTAGTGTTAAATCATCTCTACTGGGCATGCCCAGAACCCTGTCAGAGGGATAAACTGATATTTAGAGCCATAGCATGAAAATTGCTTTTCAGCCCCCTTGAAGGACAGTTTAAAAAAATGAAAAGGGAAAAAAAAAGGTCAGAGACTAGACAGTAGCTCCAAGCTCATTCTTGTATTTTTAGAGTGTCCATCCTGAGGATTTCTTTGAGTTTTCTTTCGTGAGCCTCATTCTGATGCATGCTGTGCTGTCCTTTTGTTCAGCCTAGGCTCATGGTCCATGTATTGCTAATGTTCCGTATTCCAGGTCAGCTGCTCTCTAACACCCAGTATTTGTATCTCCTGAGAATTCAGCAGATCTTTGTATTAATGACAGCTGTCACTGTAAACAAGTGAGGCTCAGCTTGCTACCTGTCTATTACTCTCCAAGACATTACATACAGTACTATGGATAGCAGCCATCCTGCATGGCAGGAGAGACTCATAGCTCCTTAGTCTTAATGCTTTAATAGGCTAAACATTTCCCACCGGCCACCTTGAAAGAGAATCTCCTTGTATTCCCCATTCTCTCTCCATAGGCTTATTGAACATGTATCAGGACATAATGATACCACCAATAATAACAGTGTTAATTTAAAACAGCTTATGTTAGAAGCAGTTGCAGATAGGGAAGAAAGAGCATATAGGAGCCACTTTAAAAAACATATTTCTTGGCTGGTATTAACAGCCAATAAACTCTATGCTAGCCCTAGCTGTGGCATAGGTTAGAATCAGTCTCCAGGCTTCTGCAGAGTAACAATCCTGATGAGGCTTGACAGTGATGGCCTTCAAAGACCAACTGATTAGACGAAAACAAACAAACAAAAGGTTTATTAACAATCATTCATATTTCATTTTTCCTGAGGTGAAAGAGAGGAGAGAATTGATTTCTGAAAAGCCACACATTTATGTGAAATCAAATCATTTGTTATTTTAGACCTGGATTTTTAACTGCATTTTCGTAAGCTGCTTTCACACCGTAAGCAACCACATCCTGTCTTCTCCCCCGAAGCTCACTGGTGCTTTTGTGAGTTATTTCCTGCCACTCAGTGTGGTAGAGGAAAGCGGAGACTCATCTTTACCAGTGGGCAGAGTGACATTTCCCAATAGCTCTCAGTAATGCAGGTGAGATTGAGACTAAGTCGAGAATTGCTATTTCTGAGTATCATTCATTTCCTTGCCATTCTCAATGCCTTCTGATATTTCTCACTTCATCTGAGGCCTCTTTGGGGACAGAGCCATGTGTGACTGCAGTTTTCCTGATTTGGCCAGGTTAGCATGAGCCGTCGATGTGGGGGAGTTTCTTGAGCACTGTGTTTGCAATTGATGGAGCTGGTTCTTATTTTTTTAAATTTTATTTATTTTTTATCTATTACAATTTGTTCACTTTTTTCCATTACTTTTTTTATTTTTAATTATACTTTATTTACTTTGTATCCACCTTCTAGTTCCCTCCCTCCTCCCCTCCCAACCCCTTCCTTCCTCCCACTTCTCCACACACTCTCCTATCCCAGTCCACTGGTAGGGGAGGGTTTCTTTTTTTTCCTTCTGATCCTAGTCTGTTAGGTCTCATCAGGAGTGGCTGAATTGTCTTCCTCTGTGGCCTGGTAAGGCTGCTCCCCTGTCAGGGGGAGGTGATCAACGAGCAGGCCAATCAGATTATGTCAGAGGCAGTCCCTGTTCCCATTACTATGAAATCCACTTGGACACTGAACTGCCATGGGCTACATCTGTGCAGGGGTTCTAGGTTACCTACATGCATGGTACTTGGTTGGAGTCTGAGTCTCAGGAAAGACCCCTGTGCTCAAATTTTTGGTTCTGTTGCTCTCCTTGTGGACCTGGTTCTTTTTTATAGGTTACCACCTCCACTGTAGTTTGATGAAAAAGGCAGCCAAACCAAGGGTGAAGCCTTGCAATCAGAAGTCAGTAGAGCTGCATGCCCTACTAGCCCTGCCTGTGCAGCAGCAGCAGCAACAGCAGGAGCAGGAGCAGGAGCAGGAGCAGGAGCAGGAGCAGGAGCAGGAGCAGGAGCAGGAGCAGGAGCAGGAGCAGGACAGCACAACATGAAGAAACCCTGCAGTTACCTGGGCCTATCTGAGAGACTGACATGGTCCCTTTAGAGCAGGTTGACATTTCTCAGAAGATTTTTCAGCCTATCTCCTTTAAGAACAGATGATCTGTTTTTTTTAAATTATTTTATTTTATTAATTACAGTTTATTCACTTTGTATTCCAGCTGTAGCCTCCACCCTATCCCCTCCAAATCCCTTCCTCCCTTCCTCTTCTTCTCCTATGCTCCTCCCCCAGTCCAATGATAGGGGAGGTCCTCCCCTTCCATCTCACCATAGTCTATCAGGTCTCATCAGTACTGGCTTCTTTGTCTTCCTCTGCAGACTGGTAATGCTGCTCTCCCCTCAGGTGGAGGTGATCCAAGGACCAGTCCATGAGTTCATGTTAGAGATGGTCCCTGGTCCTATTATTGAAGAACCCTCTTGGATACTGAGCTGCCTTGGGCTACATCTGTGCAGGGGTCTAAGTTATCTCCATGCATGGTCCTTGTTGGGGTATCAAACTCAGAAAAGACCCCTGAGCACAAATTTTTTAAAACCAAAGAAATCATGAAATTTGTAGGCAAATGGTGGGATCTAGAAAAGATCATCCTGAGTGAGGTATCCCAGAAGCAGAAAGACACACATGGTATATATTTACTTATAAGTGGATATTAGACTTATAGTATAGGATAATCATACTAAAATCTGTACACCTAAGGAAGCTAAGCAAGGAGGATCCTGGGTAAGATGATCAATCTCCATTTAGAAAAGCAAATGAAATGGACATCGGAAGAGGGAAAAAACAGGGAACAGGACAGAAGCCTACCACAAAAGGCCTCTGAATGACTTCACCCAGCAGGGTATCAAAACATATGCTAAGAAGGATAGCCCAACTTTGGGCAGAGTACAGGGAATCTTATGAAAGAAGAGGGAGAAAGAAAGACCTGGCGGGAACAGGAGCTCCACAAGAGGAGCAACAGAACCAAAAAATAGATGATCTGTTTTTTAACAAGAATCTGTTTTTAACAAGACTCTCCAGGTGATTTCACCAACAGCAAAGGTTCCTTGTGACAGTCTTGAGATAAGTTCTTGTCCCATAGTCCGTGCTGGAAAATGCCACCACTGTCGCAAATGGATGAGCATTTTAGCACATTGAACAAGTACTTTCATTGCCAGATTGTTAATACAAATCTATTATTTAAAACCAGACTCAGCAAGCAAACTCATGTATCAGAAAAGGATGCAAGGGACAAGCCAGTGAATAATGTCTATATACAAAAATTTAAAAAGTGCCAAAAAATCTGGAAAACTCAAGGCAGTAGTGTGGTTTGCAGTTCATACTAGAATTAGAGAAACAAAGGAGGCTCGAACCCAAAATAGTTACCCTAGTTTTGCAAAGGATGGTTTTAATTGCTTTTTGTTGTTGTTGTTTTAATCGCTTTTTTTTTTTTTTTTTTTTTGGTACCATTCAAGGCATCTTTTGTCAAACTGTCACATAAATGTTGCAAAGTAGAATGACTCAGAAGATACCTTCATTCATCTCACTGTACTGAGTGATTGACTCGGAGGTGACTTGCCAATGCTCCAGTCTCCAGCCTGTCTCCTGCTTTTGTTCTTCACCATGAGGCACAGTTCTGAGCAGGGCTGAAATTCATTCCCCTAGGCATTTGAAACAAGCCCTGGAGCCCACTGCTTTCTCCTCCTGAATGTGTGCTTCCACATTGCAGCCTTCTGCAGTTCCACTCTGCAGCCTTCCTTTCCTGGGGATTTGGCAACTTGAAACAAATCCTCCAGCTCTGCCCCAGACCCCATAGTTTTAAACAGCGTGATCATCAGAGTTCTTCATCAGCTCAGAAAAGTGGCTTTCCTGTGCACTATGCAGCCCCACGGGTAAGCTCCCTGCCACCATCTCAGGTGCAAAAGTGAAGAAAGAGTAGCTCAAAGGTTTTGGGGGTCAGATGGGAGCATCAACAGATGTCTTCATGTGTATGATGGGCTCCGTTTCAATACCATAGACACTTGTTACTTCTAAGGGTTTAGGGCTCTCTTGCCTGCCTGCCCCGATCAGCTTTCTAATAGGCACTAATACCAAGCCCACCTTGAAGATCAATTCCCTATGAAGAGTCTGTGTACAGTTAGAAAACAAAATCCAAATGGCATTTTCAGAGAATGCTGGCATATAGAAAGAACTAGATGGCTCAAGGTTTCTGGAAGTCAGCCCTTGCCTTGGACCCACTGACCTGCTGTGGATGATGCATGGGTGGCAGGTAGGGCCGATGGAATGATGTCAGAGACAGTGACCTGCTCTGACACAGCAGCAGTCGTCTGCAGGCTGAGTCTGGGGTCAAAGGGACATGATGTGACTTCAGGGAAGAACATTGGGCGCTGCAGAACACGACCAGGACCAGGAAGTCCCATTTAAAAGGTATTAATAGTTTGTAACTATTTTGCATTCCTTTGGTGGGTAAACTTAGATACTAGTACTTTGTAACTATTTTGCAGTCCTCTGGCCTTCTGCCAGTTTTGCAAATGTCCAGAATCATTTCTCTGATCTTGCTTGCTTTAACTGTGTGATAGCAGAGAATAATAGTGATTCTCCCACTAGGAGTATCTTCTTCCTGGTACCCAGCATATTGACTGTCCTTCTTTAAAATGATGATTGGTGAAATAAAATCTGCTCTGAAATAGCTGAGCTTCCAGAAAGTGCTCAAAAAAAATTGACAATTCCAGGACTAAAAGTTCCCACACCGGCTTCTGGCATTTGGAACTTGCTAAAACTAAGCTCAATTAGATCTGCGGTTTCTTACTATAGTTTTGGATACACGCATGCCTATTTCTGTATTGTATGGCTTTACTTTTGTGTGGCGATTTTCAACCAGAGGCTGTTTGGACATCTCTCCTCTCCAGGAACATTTGGCATTGGCTGGGGTCATTCTCTCCGCTACACTGAGGGAAGGTTTGCATTGTTCACCCAATGAGTAGAAG
The DNA here is from genome assembly GCF_907164565.1 of Psammomys obesus. Lineage (NCBI taxonomy): Eukaryota > Metazoa > Chordata > Mammalia > Rodentia > Muridae > Psammomys > Psammomys obesus. The sequence goes on from NW_026596051.1 coordinate 1,369,120, forward strand.
CTGGAGCGGTAGTGCTAAACACGCTACATAGCGTATAATGGTGCCCCAAAACAAGAGCTATCCAACCCCAAATTTCAAGAGCTCTAGTGCAGAAGCAAGGCCCACCTGTTTATATGAATATGTATCACTTTATTATTCTTTAATCCATTTCTAAGAAATTTAGCCTATGAAGTATAAATAACTAATATAGGAAGACACCTACCTACGGTCCCAGCAACATTTTTTTTTTTTTTACATTGTATAAACACACTATGTACAAGGAATTCCTCACACAGTCTTTCTGGAGGGAAAGCAGTATGATTTAGGGATTCAGACATGGAGGTCAGATGAGCTCCCACACTCCTGTGACCTGCCTCTAGCCAGCAGAGGCCCCACCATTGTGGGACTGATTGGATCATGACAAGGGTTTGGCTGCCGCTAGACTTGTCTCTCTGCCAAGAGTGAGTGCCATGTGAAATCTGACAGCTGTCTTCCTGTCCAGTCCAGTCTGCTGTGTCACAGGAGGCAGGGAAAGGCAGGGGCACCCACAGCAACAGTTCTGGGGCAGGTGGCCCCATGAGAAGGCCTGTTCCCACTCTTCTCTCCCATTTGTAAGCCATGACAGATTTACTCAACTTATTCCAAGCCTTTGGAAAGGACTTAAGGGTAGTATATTTCCTGCCCACCCACCATTCCTGAATATGAGTGTGGAGGCCCCAACTTCATAAATGCTCAGGGGTTCCCCTGGGGTTTGTAAGCCCTGGGCTGTGAAGAAAATGAACAGGCTTTCTCAAGCTTCCTGCTTGAAGAATCCTTGCTGGGGACTTTTCTGACCTTAGTTTATTTCTACACCTAAATATGTTTCCTCTTGCCAGTGGGCTGTTTTCCCTTGAAGTTTTCCAGTTAAGAGGTTCTGAGTTCTTCAGGTTGGTTAATGCTTATCTCAAGACAACCCTCAAATAGACAGGTGGTTCCGGTCTCCAAACCTGATTGCACTGAAATCTCACTTGTGAATCATCTTACTGCTTGAAGATTCTTGCTTTCAGGAACAGCTGTTTGTTTTAGCATTGTGATTTCCTGGCTAGCTGTTGGTGGTGCCTGTCACTTCCCGTGACTGTAGAGATCTCTCTCTTGAAGGTAGGCCCATGGCGATGGAGCTATAATAATTATAACGTGGTGTGGTAACATCAGCCTCTCATGCTACACCTGGCAGCTGGGCTGATGAAGCAGCATTTCCCTGGCTGCAAACTCCAATGGCCTCTGACTCTGGTGACCTCCCTACCCACCCCTACCCAACCCCTACAGCAAGGCAGTCCTTGACAAAACATTGCAGTTGATGCCACAACCCCCTTGCCGACCTGACCATTAAAATTCAAAGCAAGTAAGAAGCCTCCAACTGAAGAGTTCCGGCTTTAAGTTCATGTCTTGTGAGCAGATGGATCAAAGCCAAGTGGCTGGCTGCTCCCTCTTGCCAATGCTGGGGAGCTATCCCCAACCCGCATGGCTTTTACTCTCACAGAATAATCAGGCTCCTTCTGGCCACCTGGAAAACACAGAGTCAAACACCTGTTTAAGTAGAGGTGGTGAGCTCTGGGCCTGCCACTGCCAATCCATCTGCAGCCACAGCATAGCATTCGCCAGCTGCTTTACTTAGCATGAGGTGGGAGAACGGTAGTTTGATGAAAGCTTCAACAACACATTTAAAGCACCATAACATCTGACAATTTACACATCGGTGGTAAAGGGCAGGCTCAGAACTGGGGTCAGCCAAGGTTGCCAGGGCTGGGCGAAGGCTTCAGCCCAGGCCTCAGTGAATATAGACATATTGCTGGCCTCCTGAGCACTGGGCTGAGGCAATCATTCTCTAGGAGCAGAAGGTGGCTGGGCCTAGTTGGCACTCCATTCTAGGAGAATGAATGCATTCTGTCGGAAGCACCATGGAGACCATCATTTTTATACGGAGCACTTCACTGCTTTGTCTGGGGACAGCTCAGCTTATAGAGAAAGCCTGAGAGAAAAGAACAGGGTAAGGTTTGTGCCTCTTTGTGTATATTTGTGTACAGCATTTGTGTTGCCCTTTGGGCTAGGAGGTGTTAGGTCTTTGCTCCTTTAATTCTTTAATTGTCGCCAATGTCAGCCTAATGAAAACAGTCATTAAACACAAGTAACAGTGTGCTGTAAGCTGCATGCGCCACCCCAACACACAGGCCTCATCTCACAGAGGCAGAGTGCACTCCCAGAGAACCTCAGGAAGCTTTTCAGAAAGATGCTACAAGAAATTCTAGAGCCTGGCTCTTACAGTTATTTATGGCTAATAAAACTATAAAGAGGAAATCACTGTCATCTTTGGCTTCTGCCCTGGAGTTTGCATCAAGGCAGAATGATACACTGAACTGAAAATTTTACTGAGTGTTCAGTGTGTGTACTGTGTCCCAACGATTTATTATTCCCAAATTTAACAATAAAAGAATCGTATTTTGCTCATAGCTGAAGAATGTGATATGAAGGAGTGTTAACTCACCCCACCTGTCAAGTTCCCATTGTAAATGAGGACTGGGGCAGGAATTAACCTGAGCAGGAGGGGCTGAGAGCCTGCAGACCACTCTGATCATGGGCTCCAGTCACTGGAGCATGATTATGTTCATACACACTAGACTTTCTAGGAGCTAATTCATTATTTTTTATTTTTTATTTATTTTATTAATTACACTTTATTCACTTGAGCTAATTCATTTTTAAACATTGCATGGCATCTTCTTTCTACAGAATGTATTTCAGACTTCTTTTAGAAACTATTGTTTCAGACAGCTCTTGTCAACTAACCGAAATGTTTTCTCCCATATGTTTTATATGGGCTTCATAGTGATGAGAGGTTTGGGGCCGGAAGTGAGTTCTCATCAAATTTGATGATGATCATAGTTCCTTGGAAAACCTTCTGGCCCATTACTTCTAACTTCTCAGACCTCTGTAGTCAAAATCCTTTGGTGCTTTGTTGATATGAAGAAAATGCGGACACAATGTAGTACGCAAAGACTGGAGACAGGTGAGCTGCTCCTCCTCAGTCTCTCCTCCCATCTCCTTGTGAAGTCCCTTGCTCTTCTGTTGTGTCTGAATCAATCAAGAAATTGTTCTTAGCATGTAGAGCATGGCTGACTTAAGACCCAATTCAAAAGGAAGTCGTCTATCGCCAATGAAAAGACGAGTGAGCCTATCAACTCTGAACTTTGTAATTCCCTGGGAAGCCATAGCTAGGCTCAGAAGGTCACTGCCACCTTCAAGACCAGGACCCTCTAACATTAATGCTTTGCATTACATCTTCCCCATAGCCGAGAAATCTTCCATATTGAGTGTGCAGTTTACTTTTAACTGTCAACCTGACACAACCTAGAATAACCAGGAAAGAGTCTTAATGAGGAATTATCCAGATCAAGTTGGTGAGAGTGATTGTGGACAATTGTCCTATTGTTCTGTTGTGTTTTTCAGATTTTAATTTTATTATCATTTTTTCATGTGTGTGTGTGTGTGTGTGTGTGTGTGTGTGTGTTTGTGCTGATGGACCAGAAGAAGATGCAAGATTCCCTGAGTCTGGACTTGTTATTTTCCTGATATGGGTGCTGGGAACCAAACTCAAGTCTTCAGAAGAGCAACAAATACTCTTTTCTTTAATTATTTAAATTAATTAATTTATTTACTTTATATCCCAAAACAGCACCCTCCCTCCTCTCCTCTTGGTCCACCCACCAACCCTCTTCCCCCTTTCCCTCTTCCCCATCTCCTCAGAAAACAGGACATGCCCCCCCTTGTACCTTCCCACCCTGGCACATCTAGTGGCATCAGGACTCAGCGTAGCTTCTTCCACTGACGCTCAACAAGGCAGCCCAGATAGGAGCAAGTGATCTTAAAGCAGGCAACAGAGGCCATGTCAGAGACAGCCCCCACTTCACTTGTTAGGGCATCTGCATGAAGCTCAAGCTTCCCGTCAGTTAGATATGTGTTGGGGCCTAGGTATAGCCCATGAATGCACTTTGATTGGTTTCTGTAAGCTCCCGTTGGCCTCATATATTTGGCTCTGTTGATCTTGTGGAGTTCTTGTCCCCTTTAGGTCCTTCTATCCTTCTCTGAACTCTTCCACAAGACTCCCCGAGCTCTGCCTAAAGTTTGTCTCTGAGTATCAGCGTCTGTTTCCTGCAGCTGCTGGGTAGAACAGTATTGTTCGGCTCCTGTCTGTAAGTATAGCAGAGGATCATTAACAGTGCCAAGGGTTGACTCTCTCCTATGAGGTGGATCTCAGGTCCCTGTCATTGGTTAGCCAGCCCCTCTTCTTCTGGTCTATCTTTATCCTTGAACAGCCAATAGGCAGGGCAAATTTTGGGTCAAAGATTTTGTGGGTGGGTAGTGCCTTCTCCCTCCACTCGAAGTCCTGCCTGGCTAGGAGGTGGTCACTTCAGACTCCATCACCCCCCTGCTGTTAGGAGTCTCAGCTACAGTCACCCCCATATTCTCCCAGGAGCCTACCCAGTTACAGGTCTCCAGCTTGTCCAAGAGATATCCTCTCCTAGCTTTCCTTCTCTCTCCCAGCCCTCTCACCCCATACCCTACTCTCTGCACATCTGATCCCTATCCTTGTAATCCTCCCCACACCCTCTCTTATCCAGTTCCTACACTTCAGGGTCCTCCTTGTTTCTTAGCTTCTTTGGGTCTGTGGATTGTGGAATGATTATCCTATATTATATGGCTAATAGCCACTTATAAGTGAGTTATAAGACATACTGTGTGTGTCTTTCTGGGTCTGGGTTACCTCACTCAGGATAATATTTTTAAGTTTCATTTGCCTGCAAATTTTCTTGTTTTTAATGGCTGAGTAGTATTGATTGTGTAAACATACACATTTTCTCTATCCACATTTTCTCTATCCATTCTTCGGTTGAGGAACATCTGGATTATTTCCAGTTTCTGGTTATTGTGACTAAAGCTGTTATGAACATAGTTGAACAAGTGGCACTGTGATATGGTAGGTCATCTTCTGGGTGTATGCCCAGGAGTGGGTCTTGAGATATGGCTATTCCCAGTTTTCTGAGAAAGCGCCAGATTGATTTCCAAGGTGGTTATACAAATTTGTACTCCCACTAGCAATGGAGGAGGGTTCCCCTTGCTCTACATCCTCTCCAGCATGTGCTGTCATTTGAGTTTTTGATCTTCGCCATTCTGATGTGAGTTAAGATGGAATTTTAGAGTCGTTTTGATTTGATTTCCCTGATGACTAGGGACACTGAACATTTAAGTGTTTCTCAGCCATTAAAGATTCCTCTGTTAAACATTCTTGGTTTAACTCTGTACCTCATTTTATAATTGGGTTATTTGTTTTGTTAGTGTTTAATTTCTTGAGTTCTCTATATATTTTAGATATTAGCTGTCTGTTGGATATAGGGTTGGTGAAGATCTTTTCCCATTCTGTAGGCTGCCATTTTGTTCTATTGATAGTCTCCTTTGCCTTGCAGCAAGTATTATTAATCACTGAGCCATGTTTTCTATTCCTTTTACATTTATTTATTTATTTATTTATTTATTTATTTATTTATTTATTCATCTTTATTTCTTGTGTGTTGGCAGGCCATGGAACACTTGTGGAAGTCAGAGGATAACAGGGACTTGGGATCTCTCCTTTCATCATGTAGATTCTGAGAGCTGAGCTTTGAAAGTCAGGATTGGTAACAAGTGCTCCTCCCCACTGAGCCATCTACCAGGTTATTAGATGACTAGCTGCTTGCTTCAGTTGCTGCCTCAACTTTTCTGATGATGGACCATGATCTGGATTTGTGAGCCAAATAAACACTTTCTCTCCAACGTTGCTTTTGTTAGGATGTTTGTCACAACAACAGAAATGCAACAAGAGCATTGATGACACCAGGAAAGGTAAGGAGACTAGGGCAAGAGGAGAGCGAGTGGCCCAGTGAGTTAGCCTTTCATACATATTAGCTAACAAGACTGCAGGCCAGGAGGGGCGGGGCCTTAGCGGGGGCATGAGTATACTTCATCTGTTCTGGGAAAGCTCTGCTTTTTAACTATGTGATACAAGTAGACAGTTGCCCACATTTTATTTAATTTAGTCCTAATGGGAAGAAGCAGAAACAACACATGCAGAAGGCTGCTGAGTCTGTCCCCACAAGTGGGAAAGCCACCCCCAGGCTTTTGGACTGTTTCCTTGACTCCCACACCAGCAGACCTGGCTACATAGTTTACAGCCTCCTGTTTGGCTCTAGTAGCAATATTTTTTTATCATGTGGAATAGGGCTATGTTCTCACTTATTTTAAAACTCTTTAAGTCATAAAAAAATTCAAAAATACACAAATTTATTTTAAATATACTGCATGTGTGTAAATATGTACTTGGCTCTCATGCAAGAGAGCTAATGTAAGTTTTTTTTTAATTGATTTTAACACATATGTCATGTGTTGAATAGAAATTTTTAGGACTTCCACAATCACCAAACTTCAACACTCACCTCTAATAAATTCTGACTTAAAGTGTACAGCCTTGTTTAACATGCACTGCTAAAGCATATATTTTCATGTGTTGCTATGTCTGCGTTCATGCTAACCAGGTTGAAAATCAAATTATCTATGTTAGGTGAGTATTATGGTGTGAATGCTGCCTGCTGTGCTGTGAATGAGTCGTGTAAACACAATCAGATATCTCTTCCCCTTGCTCTCTTTTCACCCCTCCCTGCTCCAAAGGGAATTCTTCACCTTTGCTTCCCATTGCCACAGTGGTTCCTGTTTATTGTGGGTGACATCTTCAGCTTCCAGTTAGCACAGCGTGAGCTCTGCCATGTTGGAGAGGAACATCAGCCCCCAGATCAAGCAATTTCATGAATAATAAAAACACAAAAAAACTAGGCTCTCACTCCAGAGCCTCAAATGTATGCTGAGAGATTTCAGGTTCCGAGAGCTGTTAACGAAGGAGGAAGCCATTTTGCTCCATTGCTAACTCGCTGATCACCCCAAAAGAAGCAGAGGGGAATGTGCGGGACAAGCAGAGAAGATCCCTAGAGTTGTCAGCCAGCAGAAAGCTAAGTGCTTCCAGGGAAGGAGCAAGCCACATACATGTCTGTGCAGCGCTGCCACTCTGCACGCGGCCCGGGCTGCTTTCAGAGTGCTCCCGACAGGCGCTCTAACTGGGTACACGGCTTACACTGAAGAGGCATTGAGAGGAGGCACAGGGTAGGAGCCCCAGGGCTCCAACGCCATACAAGGCAAGGTTGCTGCAAAGCCTGAGCGAGTGATGGCCCACTCAGTGTTGTCCCAGTGCTTTCCTACCGCTGGCAGCTTCCTAACCTAACCTTGCCAGATCTCCAAGTTCACGATCACCCTTTTAGGGCAGGGAAAACAAACTCCTTGAATTATGCGGTTACCCTGACCGGTTCTCTATGTAACAGACAGTTGGCTCTGGAGCAAAACAGTAAAGGGGGTGGTGTAAGAGGAGTTTCTCTGGCTTTCTGGACCTCCCTTTCTGTATTGCTTCTTTCTGAACCCTGACACTCATTGGCCCATGAAGGCCCCTCAGTTCCCTCGAGCAAGCGTCCTTGACCTCTACCTACTTCAGACCCCTGTTCTGAGCACCTTCCTGGGCCTTTACTGCAGTTCCCTATCCACATCTGTTATGGCTTGAATCTAAAATGCCCTCCACTTGATGGAGTTTTAAGTGCTCACTACCCAGCTTCTTGTATTTTTTGAAAACCGCGGGAGGAGGGGTAATTTTAAGAGGTAGGGGTGGGCTGGTGGAAGATGAGGAAGGGCAGGCCTTTGAAGGATATAGCTCTTGCCAATTTCAGCTATTGTTCCTTATCTGGATCCATGTGAGGCGTCACCATCGAGGCTTCCACCACCGAGAACACAACTGCATGTGTGCTCATAGAGCCCCACGCATGCTCAGAAAGCCATGCCATCCCTGCCTCTGCCACGGACCGCAGTTCCCCCTAAACCACACTGCAGATTCAGGCTTCTTCTTGCCCAGTTGCTTCTGTCAGGCATCTTTGTAATGGCAATGTGAAAACTCCCTATAAACACCCAAGTCTTAAAGTCTGTAGCTCTCTGCTTACTGATCAGGTGCTAGGATCAGCCTGGCTTCAGGGCTCACCTTTTCCAAGCAGGGCGTGTCGCCTCAGGTCTTCAATGCTGTGGTTCAGAGAAATAAGCAAACTCAAGCAGGCCAATGCTTGGGCAGCCGGGACTCAGCAACTCTGGAAATGATGCCTGCGGGCAGCCATCAGCCCAAGTTGCTATTCCGCTTTCAGGAAGCAACCTGGATAACTTCTGTGGATTCTGAGGGTTGGATAATGGAGGCCTTCCTAAGAGTAATAGAGATTATAGGTCAGGAGTTCATGCCATCTCCCACTGACCACTATTTTCCTGCAGTGAGAAAATATGGCTACTATAAACCACCAAAGAGAAGAAAGCATTACAACAGAGATCTCTTACCCAGAGTTGGGGAAAGAGTAGGACTCAGATGACACAGCACGGTTGCTGCTGCCCTCTTGTAGATTTTAACTGTGGGGTGGCAAACATTCTTTTAGAATTTGACAGAAATCCCTGTATTTCCTTGTAGACTCCTTTCCATCAGGAAGCCCAGGAAGACAACAAGGCACTGAGGGCTATGTTGAACAGGGACTCGGTCCGCTTTGCTTATGCGTCTCTGTTTTCATCTGGAATTTCTAGTGTGCCTGGCCCTAGACAGCATCAGCTAGGAGAGCTGCTTCTCTCCATGTATCCGCCTCTTTCTAGGTGGGCAGAACAATTTTCCCATGCAGGAGTAAATCAAACTTCATTACTTTGTAAGTCAGAGCTGGTATTTCTGAGGACACTACCAAGAAGATTTCTAGATAAATTGAGACTTCCCAGCTCACCAGTGAAGAGCAGGCAGGAAGTCTTCATTAGCTAAGAGAGGCTTGAGAGGGTAAGCCATTGCTTAGAATTACTTGATTACTAAATCATAGGGGTGAGATTTATACTAAGGCAGTTCCACTCTAAAGAAACAGGGAGCAAGAAGAACAGGATTGGAGGAAAGGGGGTGCAGGGAGAAAAGTGGGAGGGGACAAACAATGTTCCAAATCACTCTCCAAAGAACAGTCAATATTTGTCTCCTTGCTATCAACCACAGCCGAACAAACAAAATTATAGTCCTTGGCACATATTAGACACTTGGTAAAATTGGCAAAATGTATGGAGAACTTAGATGCATAGTTCATCCAACCTCAAGATTAAAAAAAAAATCAAAATGTCCATTTTAACTGGGGCATTTATTTACTGTGTGAGTATGTTGTGAGTGCATGCCTGTGCATTGTACTGGAAGTCAGAGGACAACTTGTGGGAGCTGGTTCTATCTTTCCACTGTTTATGCCCAAGAGATCAAATTCAGTTGTCAGATTTATTGCTGAGACCTTTACCCACTGAGTCATCTCACTGCCCCCCCTTTTTTTACTCTGTCATTTATTTATTGATTTATTGATATTTGCTTCTTTCTACTTCTTTGTGAATTCTAGATTTTAACCTTTTATTAGATGTACAGCTGGCAAATCTTCTATTCTTCATTCATTTGGCAGTTTCTTTTGCTGTATGGGACTTTTTGATTTCATGAGACCCCATTTATCCATTGTTGTCCTCATTTCTGGAGCGACAAGAAAAGCAGAAAGTCCTTTCTAGTGCATACATCTTGAAATATATTCCAAACTTTTTCCTCTAAAGCTCTGAAAAAATTTTGAGCCACACATTGACATCCTTTATCTATGGGGGGGTTTTGTTTTTAATTATGAGGAGAGAAAATGATCTACTTTAAGCACTCTTCAAGTAGAACACGCAGATTCCTAGCATCATGTTGAAGCTGATAACTTTTATTCTATATATATTCATCTTTGTCAAAAATCATTTGTTTGCAGTTGCATAATGGTTCCCTATTTTCTCACAATGAGCCTGAGTCTGTTTCTGTGTCAGTACCATACTGCTCTTATTACTATAGCTTTGTGATATAACTTAAAATCAGATATGTTGTTACCTCCAATACTATTCCTTTTGCTCACAGTCGCTTTGTATGTCCAGGATCTTCTGTGTTTCTATATGACTTTTAAGATTCTTTTCTTTTTGTGTGAAGAACAACACTGAAACTTTGGTGAGGATTGCAATGACCCTGTTAATAACCTTTGGTGGAATGGCAAGTTTCACAGAGCCAATAGATAAAGTATTAATTAGTATCCAGCAAATTCCATTGTCAGGTGAAAGTTCGCTTCTCGACCATGGCCTTAATACCCACCACAGGGCCTACCATAAAGCAGACACTTAGTACATGTTTGCTAGATAATATTTGTATGTAGTTATCATTTAATACAGAAAACAGAACAAGACAATGTATGTAAATAAGCCAAGGCTCTGAAATATGACTCCAAGTCTGTCTATGTAAGCAGTTGTCAGTGAAGATGTACACTCACTTCTTTCCTCATTGGAACCTTTTTTTCTGATAGCAACTTTTATATAATCATTTCTTTATCTCAGGAATAATGGAGGATTTAGATGACCAAGGAAGGCTCAAATTACTGTGGGAAAGAGCAGAAACAGTTTGCATTTAAAGTAAAAATAGGAATGAAAGAATGATCCTGAAAAATTATGCTGTTACTATATATGAGGGCATGGGCAAAAGAAACCCCTGGTAGACCCACACAAGATGCAAAAGATGCACACAAATTAAAAATAAGAAATGGACAAAAAATGAGAGCATACCTACCACTCAGCTCAATTACCAGTTCATTCTTGAAACATTTCCTGATTCACCATCATAGATATTGTTTAAAGACTGCCATGGAATGTTATCAATGAACCAACACAGCATTCTCTGTGTGTCTGTCTTTGTCTGACTCTGTCTTTGTTTTCCTCTCTTCTCCCTTTCTGTCTCTCTGTCTCTCTCTGCCTCTCAATCAGTCTCTGACTATATCTATCTACCTCCCCCTGCTCTTGTCATTCTTCTTCTTTATCCTTCTACTGTAATAGTCTACCTCATGTTAGGACCAGAAGCAATGGAGTCAGCAGCCATGAACTGAAACCTTTCTTTCATAAGTTGTTTTTCTCAGGTGTTTAATGACAGTGGCAGAAGTTAACTTATAATGAAACCTATAGACCCAAGATTGTTACCCATGAGGATATTAGTTAGTATAAGTTTACAATGGTTTCCTGAGACCCACAGGGACTCTTCTCTTGAATGATATGAAGGAAGAAGATTACTCAGATAAGCTGGTTATTTATGATTTGCCATTACTAATTCTGAGCTGAGTCAGTTCCTTCTTCCATTGTGGCTGCTCCAGCCCTGGAACAATGAGAACCAAGCAGCTTGGGGAGTTAGAGGAAGCACACCAAGAACCTAGGGTCAAAAGAAAGCTTGGGATGGAATGGAGATGAATGGCCCAGGGGTAGCTTTAGCCGTGATAGGGATTAGTTTCAGCTTCAGCGGAGAGTCAAGGTCTTCTCTCCGATGTTGGCAGTAGAGACATTTATGGTGGCAAGAATACTAGCATCAAATGCTTGATGAAAACAATAGCTAAACTATGTAGAGCTTAGGTAAGAAGCCTCCTTCTCACCTAAGCCAGAATAACTTTCTTTCTAAAGGTCTGGGTGCTTGTCCACCACTCCCTCTGGTTGAGCACCTTGTCTTTAGGAAGGCACCATGTGAGTATGCTAGGAATATGTTCTTGGAATCATGCTTCAAGAGAAAGATAAAAAACGGGGTTATCTGGCAGCACAGTGAATCTAATTTAATCCTGAAGCCACTTGGTGAAACTCAAAGATTATACGATAACTTAATAAGATGCACAAGGGAAAAATAGTCCACACTTAAAAAAAAAAAAAAAAAACCACCCATGAAAGTTTCAGTGTTTAGTGTGCAAATGTAGAAGCACTGAAAAGAAAATACCTTGTCTCCTTTGAGGTCAAGATACACTTCATATATCGATGATGCAACCATTTGTAGCCATCATCCACACTTCTCTGATGCTGCCGATCTAGCCCTTTCCATTTTAAGTGGACAGCATTTCTTGAGCAAAAGGCCATGAAATCTTGGCTTCCTTTGGTTCATATTTCTATTAATTTGTTTTTATGCAAAAAATTATAATACACAGATGTTTTCACTCTTAGGGTGTGAGACTTCCTTGCCTCAGCAATTTAATTTAAAAATAGTGTTCTTTTCTTAGGTTGCAAAGAAATGGTGCTTCCTAACAACATATGTGTATGCATATTAAGGTGAAAGAATTCACTAATTCATCGTGGCCTTTTACTTTGTAAAATATGCTCTTTATCCCTGAACATAGGAGATGGAATGAAGAGTATGAATTTGCGGTAGGCAGGTTTGGGTATTGGCCAATCTGCTAACCAGCTGCTTTAGGCAAGTTTTGCACCATATCTAAGGACTGTTTTGTTTTTGTTTTTTGTTTTTTGTTTTTTCTCTGAGAAGGGATAGTATGAGGATAATATGAATTGTAGCTGGGATTAAATGAGATGATACAACAGACCTCAAGGAAGACCAGGTGATTTTTGCTAGTAGTGTCATTTTTTCCATTGTCCTAATGAAGTCACACTCTGACTTAGTGCATCAGAGTCCTTAGGCATCTAGTGCTAGTTTATTCTTGTATTGAACCAAGCACATTATGGGATGTGATCATTGCAGCTGGGATCCCCAGGTTCTACTTTTGATCTAGAGAATTTTGTGTCCTGAGGAAATTACCAGGAGTGATGGGTGCACGGAAGCATGTGCAGTGAGGTCACTGAAGGATGCATAAGTAAAGTCATGCGCAGAATGCTGAGAAGCCTGAGGGGATTTAGTAGAGGCAGGATTTAGGAACAACACAGCTTCTTTTAAACACACCAAGAGGAACAGGGTCAAGTAGGATTTGGTTTGAATCAGAGATTCTCAGTCTGAGCAGTCCTGGTATGGGAGGCTTGCTCTCTGTTATGGAAGGTTGTTCTGTGCATCTTGTAATGTTTAACAGTATCCTTGGCTCCTCTGCTCCATACTTCTGTTACAGTTTTGGTAGTTACAACAACCCAAAGTGTGCCCAGACTTTGTCAAATGCTTTCTGGCTGCCACAATACTCTTGTTCTTTGTTTGAACATCACTAGATTAGATTAATTTTGTATACCAAAATAGAATTGTGACTAACTGGTTTATGAAACCACATATGAATATTGTTTATCTTGAGGAAAACCTCATAAATACCCTACAAGTTTCCATAGCAGAACGGAAAAAAGGACCTCAGAAAGCAGTGAGGTCCTTTTAGCTGGAGGCATTCTAGCAAAGGATGACAGAGTGTGGAGTTTTCTAAACTTTGTGTTGATTTTGAGTGGCTCCTTGGTTCATGTTTCTACTATGACAAATTCCCAAACTCTGTGTATTTTCAGAAAGACATTTCTATCATCTCAAATGAGATCCACTAAGTAGGTCTAGAGAAGGAAACCAGAGCTAAGATTTCAAATTTACTCCTGTCTGAGAATGCTACTAAGCTCGCCATTCCAGGTGCTTTCTTCATAAAATCTGACATTTGAAGATTCTAAAATCAGGCTCCCTGTTCTACTGCTTCTCTTGTTATGTGATAAAGGATCTGGATACTCTGCCATTCAATGTTCATCTATAGAGAATTCTCTGTTTAGCTCTGTGCCCCATTTTTAAATGTGATTACTTGATATGTTGCTGTTTAACTTCTTGAGTTCTTTGTATATTCTGGATATTAGCCCTTTATCAGACATAGGATTGGTACAGATCTTTTCTCAGTCTGTAGGCAGTCATTTTGTTCTGATGACAGTGTCCTTTGCTTTACAGAAGGTTTCATGAGGTCTCATTTATTGATTGTTGATCTTAGAACCTGTGTGGTTGGTGTTCTGCTCAGGAAGTTGTCTCTGTGCCAATGAGTTCAAGGTTCTTCCCCACTTTTTCTTCTAACAGATTTAGTGTGTCTGGTTCTATGTTGAGGTCTTTGATTGACATGAATGCTAGTTTTATGCAGGGTGATAAATATGGATCTATTTTCATTTTTCTGCATGTAGACCAGTTAGACCAGTTAGACCAGTACCATTTGTTGAAGATGCTGTCTTTTTTCCATTGTATGGTTTTGGCTTCTTTGTCAAAAATCAAGTATCCATAGGTGTCTGGGTTTATTTCTGGGTCTTCTATTTGACGTCATTGATTCATCATTCTGTTTCTATGCCAGTACCATGCAGTTTTTATTACTATTTCTCTGTAGTACAGCTTGAGATCAGGGATGCAAATAGTTCCAGATGATCTGTTGTTTTACAGGATTGTTTTCACAATTCTGGGTTCTTTGTTTTTCCATATGACGTTGAGAATTGTTCTTTCAAGGTTTGTAAACAATTGAGTTGGTATTTTGATGGGAATTGCATTGAATCTGTAGATTTCTTTTGGCAGGATGGCCATTTTCACTATGTTAATCCCACTAATCATGAGCATGGTAGATCTTTTCATCTTCTGATGTCTTCTTCAATTTCTTTTTTCAGAGACTTGAAGTTTTTTTTTTTTTTTCAAAAAGGTCTTTCACTTGCATGGTTATGGTTACACTAAGGTACTTTATGTTATTAGTGGCTATTATAATGGTGTTGTTTCCCTAATTTCTTTTCAGCCTTTTGTCTTTCCTATACAGGAGGGCTACTGAGAGAGAAACATTTAAAGAAATGTTTAATTCCCTCAGTCATCAGGGAAATGCAAATCAAAATGACCCTGAAATTTCACGTTACACCCATCAGAATGGCTAAGATCAAAAATTCAAGTGACAATACATGCTGGAGAGGTTGTGGAGAAGTAGGACCCCTCATCCATTGCTGGTGGGAATGTAAATTTGTACAACCCCTTTGAAAATTAATCTCACACTTTCTCAGACAATTAGGAATAGTGCTATCTCAAGATCCAGCGATACCACTCCTAGGCATATATCCAAAAGAGGCTCAAGTGCACAACAAGGACATTTGCTCAACTATGTTAGTAGCAGCTTTATTTCTAGTAGCCAGAAGCTGGAAACAACCCTGATGTCCCTCAGGTGAGGAATAGATAACAGAAATTGTGATACATTTATACAATGGAATACTACTCAGCAATTAAAAACAAGGAAATCATGAAATGTGCAAGCAAAATGGTGGGAACTAGAAAGGATCATCCTGAGTGAGGTATCCAAGAAGCAGAAAGACACACACAGTATATTTTCACTTATAAGTGCATATTAGACATACAATATATGATAAACATATTAAAATCTGTACAGCTAAAGAAGCTAAGCAAGAAGGCAGACCCTGGGTAAGATGATCTATCCTCACTCAGAGAGACAAACAGGTGAGACATTGGAAGAGGGAGAAAACAAGGGACAGGACATGAGCCTATCATAGAGGGCCTCTGAAAGACTCTCCCCAGCAGGGTATCAGAGCAGATGCTAAGAGTCATAGCCAACTTTGGGCAGAGTGCAGAGAATCTTATGAAAGAAGGAGGAGATAGATAGACCTGGAGGGGACAGGAACTCCACAAGGGAGAGCAACAGAACCAAGAAATCTGGGCCCAGGGATCTTTTCTGAGATTGATACTCCGACCAAGGACTGACCATGCATGGAGATAACCTAGAACCCCTGTATAGAGGTAGCCTGTGGCAGCTCAGTCTCCAAGTTGGTTCCCTAGTAATGGAAATAGGGGCTGTCTCTGATTTGAACTCAGTGGCTGGCTCTTTGATCACCTCCCCCTGAGGGGGAAGCAGTCTCATCAGGCCACAGAGCAAGACAATGCAGCCAGTCCTGATGAGCCCTGATAGGCTAGGGTCAGAGGGAAGGGGAGGAGGACTTTCCCTACCAGTGGACTTGGGAAAGGTGATGCAGAAAATAAGGGAGGGAGGGCGGGTTTGGGAGAGTAAGAGGGAGGGGGCTAAATCTGAGATACAAAGTGAATAAACTGTAATTAATATAAAAAATAATACTAAATTAAAAAAAAAAGAGCCCGGAGGCTTTCTCAGTTACTCAGATCTAGAAATTCTGTGAGCCAAGAGATTTAGCTCTTAGGACATGAAGAAGCACACAGTGTTCATCTTCCATGTGACACATGTACACATTTTATTTTCAGTAACAAACAAAGAACATGGTTGGGCTTCAGTTGTTGCAATAAATAAAAAAATAAAATAACGCTGTGTACCTATAAGGTAATCAGTGCATAGAAAACTGGATTAAAAAAATAAACTCATCCTGCTATAGAGTAGATTTTATGTATAATAATTTAATATTTACTTTTATAATGGGAATGCTACCATGAATTCCAACTGTTTTAAGTTTGTACAATTTTTTTTCCTCTACAGTTTCTAACACAGTTAAATTATATTCTTACCAGCTTTACTTGGCACGTGGCTCTCTAACCAAGTTTTGCTTTTAAACATCAACATTATAGAGCTTTATATGTTATGAGGATATCCATCCATTGTAAAGGCAATAAACTGATTCTGAAAGAGGCTATTTAAACATATTTTATTGATTGTGTGTGTGTATGTGCACGCTCACATGCATGTACGCGTGTTTGTATATCTGTGTATGTGTGTGCACATGCTTATGAGTACACGTGATACCAGAGGAGGGTGTTGGGTCCCTTGGAGCTCGAGTTACTGACAATTGGGAAATGGCTAACAGTGCTGAGAACTGAAGCTGGATCCTCTGCGAGTGCAGCAAGTGCTCTTAACAGCTGAACCATCTTTCCAGACCCTGAAAAAGGGTATTTTAATAATAATCACATACACATTTGCTTCCTCTCGGGGAACTAAACAGTATCCCCTGCTGAACGTGTATCTACTTTAATGCAGCAGAGATCTTCCCTGTCTGCTGCTGTTCTCTAGGCAGATCAGATGGATCTAAATAACAAATGGGATGGAGGTGAATGAGAGCATGGCAATAGAAAGTCAGCACTTGAAAGTGGCTATCTCAGACTTGGTGAGGATGCCATTGTTCCTAGATTTATTATAGATGGTCCGTTCCTTTAGTAACACAAGTATATTAGAATAGAATAAATTATGGCTTGGTAGCAACATGCAAAATTTAGTACCTTAAAAAGTGTTATTTCTTGTTCTATGAATTTTGATGGATAAGAATGATAGAGTAATTCCTCTTTGAGACATTGCTGGTCATCAAGAAGAGGAAAACATAGATTAGGTACCATTCAGTTTTTAAGTTTCTATATATTGATGAAACCCATCAATTCCTACACATTTTTCTCATTGTAGCAGGGCACGTGGCAATATACCATCAAAGGTGAAGAAAAATATGATTCTCAGGAAGAGCCATGAATATTTGTGAATAGTAATGCAAACTTCCATGAATAAATTACCATTTAGAAACAAGCTGGGTGGTTCTTCAGAACTGGAAGTATTCTTGTGTGTGCCCACACATAGATGGGCAATTGGGATAGACACCTCTTTGTCTGATCACTTTCTTTTCTTCATAATGAGTGGATAGAGAATCCATAGCCTGCCATCTTTTCACAGCCCTTTAATGACTTTAAAAGTTGAAGACACAATATGCACCCTCTTATAGAATGTGGCTGGTAATTGCTAACTGGACCACTGTATTTTCTACGTAGTTCCTGGGCAATGCATCTAGTGTGCGCTGCCACTTTGCTAACCTCTTGTAGAAGCATTAAAATAGCAATGTGCCTGGCCTTATTATGAGAAGATCATCCCATAGTGGCTAAGCACGAATCTGTGCTGCTGCTGAGCTGCTATCTGTCAAGTTATTCTGTCTTTGTGGACCTTTCTTTCTTTCCAATACCCATTGCTTATGACATGTCTGTTGTTGGAAGTGTGTCAGAGCAAAAACTTTGCATTGGATGTAAGAAGATGGAGAAACAGAAAAAAAAAAAAAAAAGAAAGGTGGCTTAGAATTTGCCTACACAATTCTCTTAAATTGCCTGAACTCCTTTTTGTCATCGCCAGCCCAACACCTTAGCTTGAAGTTCTCATTGCAGGATGGGAATTCATGTTTTCTTTCTGATGTTATAAAGCTGTAAAAGCTAAGAAGTGTCCCAAAGAACAAATATGCAATTCTACAACCAGATAGTGTCAAGTGCGGAATTGTTTCTTGTTTGGGTAGCCAAAGAACATATTTATATTTAAAGTGATTGTCTATAGTTCACTAAGTTCCTGATTTTTATGATTTGATTAGGTATTCTCTTCACTGTGATAGCCTGGACGCAATGCATGACAATGCAATGGAATCTGAATTTATTGACTACATCAACAGCTCTCTTTGAGATGGTACTTCCTCTAGGTCAGATTTCTTGTGATTGGCAGGAAGCTGTGACAGCTTGCCTCATATTGTACATTCTGAAGAGGAGCATGGGTAAAAATGGTCAATTAGAACTGCCACTCAGCCTTTCCCTGCCTTGGCTGCTGGTGGACTGCCACTTTCACTCTGCACTTGCTGTTAAGATGGGGAAATCCTGCTTACCCGTGTCAGTGGCTTAAGTGAGGCTGATTCCAGGAAAATCCTGATTCCGTAGTCACCTATCTAATATAGCATGGCAAAAGTGAAGCGAATGTCAATTGTGGGATAGAATCAGCCATCTTCCAGTATAGGTACAGAATAATTCTTTTGAGTGGAATACTTCCTCCCAATTATATTCACAACACTGAGGCATGTTTATTTGTGTCCTCCCTTATTTTCTCTTCTATGAACAAAATCTTTCCTGATGCCCACTACAAACAAATGTGCTCTTTTCTGATTACTCATTTTGCCTGGTATGTCCATTATAATATTGCAAATGAAAACATAAGATACATTCAGTACAATGTGGGAAACTCAGAATATGGGAAAAAAACATAACTAAGTTTAGTTAGGGTCATCTTGAAGAAAACATCTTTTTCCTAAAGGTCAGCTGAGGAAACTGTTGGGATTAGACAGAGAAAGTCAGATTTCCTTGAAGTGGTTGAGGATTAAACAAATTATAAATTACAGTATGAGACAAAGAGAATAAGAAAAGAGATGGCTCAGGAGTTAAAAACACTGGCTGTTCTTCCATAGGACCCTGGATCAATTTCCAACATCCATGTGGTGGTTTACAACCTGCTATAACCCCAGTTTCGGGGATATGATACCATTTTCTGGCCTCTGTGGGCACCAAGAATGCAATTGGTGTACAGTAAATTGAAGTGTGAGGCTCCCCAATTCCTTAGGAAAGCAGCCTTGCAGGCAGATGGGTTGAAAAACCAATAAAGCTCAGAGTTTTGCAGAACCACAGGCTAGCAAGAAGACAAATGAGTTGACTAGCATGTGTGGTACACTGTAATGAGAATGTTGATTATGAAATGGAGGAAGAGGTCTAAGGAAGTCTAAATGAGCTTGGCCAGAGGATGCACAGTTGGTCTCACAGGAAGTTATCATCAAACATGCATTCTGAAGACAGGGTAGGTATTCTCCAGATGGAAGAAAGCAGGGCCAACATTATTGACTACGTCACTACATATGTGAAGGGAGGAAGAGGCACAAGGAATGCTACTTGTCTGAAAGATACCAACTTGTCAAGTATGACAAATGAGCATGGTGATCACCAAGACAGGAGTGAAAGAACCAAACCAGCCTGCGGCCAGGTGTGTGGGGACTGTCAGAGTTAGGAGCAATGACCCAAATGATGATACCTAATTTCAGAAAGATTACTTCTCTCACTTGGCTAAAGCGGAGTGTTTCTACATAATTCAGGGAGCAAAAAGCCTTGAGGTCACATGTGGTCCGGGAGAGGTATGGACGCAACTCAATATAAACTAGTGTAATGCGTTAACATTGAGACATTTTAGGATGTAATCCAATTGTACACCTCTTGACCATGAACTTTGTTGATGACAGTTTTAGCTCACACTCTCAGGATGTTGGATGGCTGTGCCAGAGTATAAAATGTTGAGTTATATAAAACTAGATTCAAATCTTGACCACAGTAAGTGTTAGGTATGTGCTTATATATAACTTTCTCAGTATCTTGATCTTGTATCTTACTCTGTACACTGGGAAAACAAATTCTTCACTAACCTTGTGAACATTCAAAATGCTTGGCATAGATCATAAAGTTATGACAAGTTGTTTTAAAGAAATTTTTATTACAAAAACTAGGGATGGGGTAGGATGTGGAGGCAGGCAAACTGGTGAGAAAATTTCCTACTGGTTGCACCAGGATAGGTGCTACATCCCAAGGGCCCTAACCAAAATGATAAGAGGATGAGGAGATGGAAAAGGTATTTAAATACAATAAAAGACTGCAATCAACTTGATGCTTTTTTGGCTAAGGGAGTTCAGCAGTTAGGATGCAATTCAAACAAATTCTGAGGGGGATTAGTATAGGATGTAACTATTATCAACATCTACAGAAGAAAAGAGGGAGATGATCAGGGACTCCTGAGTCCTTCCGTGGGAGGTGGTTCTCAATAAAATGTCTCACAATAGGAAAAGAATTCATTTTCCTGGAGAAATTCCAAGAGCTATTTTTTTTAAGTGAACCTAAGGTTTAAAAATGCCATATATTCACCACATTGTCTCTGGCTGAGATGTTTGCATAATGAGTGAAGATTAATACATTTTAAAAGTATTTTAATTAAAAAGGTTATCACAGGACTATGAGTAATTGAGCATTGTGTGAACGGCCTTTTACACTGGGGCCCAAAATACTAACGGTTTTGGTAATGTTAATGGTAGGATGGTCTGACCTTTTGTTTAAATGATAGACAGCTGTCTTCTCTTAGACGCAGTCCTTCTCACATGCACTGATAGATATAAACTTCAGTGATAAAAAGTACTGTGTACAAAAGCACTTCCCTGTGCTCACAGTATCTTAGAGAATTTCCTGGAGTGAGTTCTGAGTGGGGCTTAGGAGAGGTACAGCTAGAGGGAGGTCATGGAGCAATTTTATACAACAGTTCAAAGAAAGGTCACCATTCTGCCCATTCTCCTGGTGACCCTAAAGTGAAAACTTGCCCTCAAGAGTTGCCCTGAACATATAAATCTACCCTGGGTCATTTCTTTGACATCACAGGACCAAGTTTATATATACAAACAATGATACTTCCTAGATGGAACATGAGCAATTAGCTGTGAGAATCATGACCAGTTGGCCTGACACATTCTGATATCTCAGGATGCAGTAGAGAAATGCACAGAATTGTCACACTCTGAAAGGCTACATCTTATCAGAAGAGCCCAGCTACGCCATATTTCTAGAACCTCATAATGATTACATGTACTTTATGTTTTAATGTTCCTTAGCACAAAAAGAAAAAGTAAAAACGTGGGTGGGGGGCACGTCAAGTTAAAGTTCTCCAGTAAACTAGTGCACATAATTCCTCAGTAAACTAGTCCACATAGACTTCAAAGCAAACACATACAATTTTCTCAGAAAGGTTCACACTCTCCACTGTTTTTTCAAGTGGCTTTAGACCACAAGGAAGCTTTCCTATTCTACAGCATCTTGTGTGTATTGTTGTGGCTGGACACCCATCACATTGCAGGATTTCAGTCAAGGCAGGAGGGACTATCAGGATTTGTATCCCTTCTTAGGTATCAGATAACCACCAGGCTTACAACAATATAAGAAGTTCCCTAAGGCTTTACAAGTAAATTCCTTCACAGCAGGGGTGGCCTGGCCTGGTGGGGGTAGGGGAGTGGGAAGGGGAGATTGAATTTAAACAAATTAGACTGAGAAGTAATGCTTTGAGAGAAGGAAATGGGGGGGGGGACTCTACAAGTTCGAGCTGACATTGGCCATCAGCTTGCAGTAGCAAACAGCAATACTATACTAGGTACATAAACTTAACAAGGAGTTTCTAAGACACAGAAAGTACAGCTAAGAACTTTTTTCCTCAGGTCTGAAATGTTTTCACGGAACATTCATGGAAATGAAAGCTTTCCCTTTAAAATCAAGTCTGCACTGACTGGGGCCTATAACTGCCCAGAACAGAGCCCCAGGGGCAAGCACTTGAAAATATGACTCATAAACAAACCTGACATTGCAAACTCAATGCAAAACCGTGTGCGCCCAGCATCATTTATGCACACAAGCTGTTTGGATTAGCACTGTGGGAAAAGCAAAGTAAGAAGGCTAGAGCAGCCATTGTTGACTAATCAGGGCTTGGGCCCTGGATTTTGATGCAATAGGGCTATCTCAGCCTTGCAAGGGTTAAGGATTCATCACAGCTCTCTTCTGAACTTTTCTACACATAGCCTTAGAAAATTCAGCTCTCAGTCTATAACATATACATACAACATTCTGGGAGCAAAATCTTACTTTGCCAAATAATTCCCTGGGGTGTCAGCAACTTCATTGCATGAGTTGACTATAACAAAGTACTGTAAGCAATCTGGTTCCATGGTCTCTTTTTTTCTGCCTTCTATGCTTAAGACTTCACAAAAGAGGCAGAGTCATTTTTCCTCTGGAAATTTATTAGCCAATATTCCCTCACTCCCATTCAATCTCCTTTGGTATTTGAAGAGAAACCACAAAACACTAGTGCTTAATATTTTATTAAGCTTCACCCTGTTGCTTCATTGTATCTCTGGTTAGATCTACTTTTAATATGTCACTTGGCAAGTTTAATTAAAATCATAACATCTCAATCCTCCAAGTCTGGACATCAATGAATATCAACACAAATTTCAAGAGTTATGAAAGTGACACCGGCTCTTACTTAAAATTAAGCAAGAAGTTGACTCACCACTAATTTGGGCCTGAAGAATTTATTTCTTAAACACGCAAATAGTTTACATAATTTAAATGCATTTCCTGTTTCTGCCCTTACTCCAGAACTCACAGGTTGCTGTAGAGTTGCTCTCTGCACCATGATTCTAATAGGGTTTGGATAACCGTAATGTGGAGGACATCAGCTTCCATGAGTTTTTACCGTGACAGACAACATCATCATCACTTCTCCCCACCCTCCATGAAAATCCAAGATGGTGGCTTGGTGTTCTTTGCCCTTTGCAACCTTAAGGTACTAATATGTTTGCATCTTTTGGGTGTGCAAAATGATTTTCTTGTCACCCCTTCTATGAGGATTCTTCCAAGCCAAAAGAGGGAGCTTTCAATGGTCCAATTGCTATATAAGAAGTCTCTAGTCCTCCTCTACACCTCTGGAAAACTGAACCATGTCACTGTCATGATGGGAGGGGGTTTCCAATCCAAGTCAGTAGGGGTGTAACCATTTTACATTTACGGTGGGTGGCTAGGGCAGTTCAAGGCCACCTAGCTGGCTTTGCTTCCTTGATAGAGCAAAGACCACAGATCTCTCCCAAGCAACTTGTCTTGAAATAGTCAGGAACTTTCTAAGCTTTAGCATTCTTATCTTTGGAGGCTTTCAGAGGCACACCCATGCTGCATCTCTTTGGGATACACCTAACTGCATCTGCCATCCATTTGAGCCTTTATATTTTGCTAACAATTAGGTTTTCTACGTGTAAAAATCAAAGAGCCTGACAGCTGCACATTATTTTCATGCAACCTTCCTTGGTCAAGCAATTGAATTCATTTCACTCTAGAGTTGTGTCCCTGAAGATAAGATAGTTGCTGAGTGTGTTCTAGTGCTCTTCCTCTTTGGAAAAAAACACAATGGTATGGTTTGAGGTTTGGTTATTATCTGGGTTGTGGTAGGTGAAATATTTTCTGCATGATTTCCCTGAAGTGATTAAGAACTGCTATTTCTGCAGTGTGTTCTGATTCCCTGAAAGCTTAGTCCTACACTGTTAGTTACATAAAGTGCCTCACATTTCCATTGTCTTACTAGTAAAGACTAGGTGAAAGCATCGAATGTGCTCCATCGTTCCTTTGTGCGACTATGCCCTGCCCTGCTCAGTCCCTTTTCTGTACCTAAAAAGGATGTCTTAGGAATTCTGAAGCATATGCTTCTAACATACTGGGAAGAAAATTTCTAAAAAAACATGACTGCAGCCACAAGGAGCATGTTCGGTTCCATTTGATACCACACTCACAAAAGGGGAGCTAAGGACAGGCCTCTACATTGTTCTGGGTTTGATGGGATTGAGCCAAGTGCCAAATGTTTGAAGAACATCTGTTCAGACTAAAGTTGCAGGGGGTAAACATTCAACTCTGGCTCAGTTGCGTGCAGGTAACTTGTTTCCTTCTCCTGTTTCTTAGCATTTATGGAGGTGATGGCAGAGAGAACAAGACATGTGGCTGAGCAGAAAGATTTCCTTCTCAGGTGGTTGCCAAGGTCTTCAACCTGGTTGTTCTTAAGAATTTAGGCTTGTAGTGTGGTCAAATTTGGGACAAATGTTATTAAGTTCGTATAGCAAGAGAACCCATACAGGACTAGTAATTTACTTGCATTAGGAAGCCAAGTAGACAGCCTTCCTACTTACACACGGTCTTCACGTCAGGTCATTTAGCACACCTATAAATTAGTTTGAAGAGTTCAAATGGAATCTCCTATGTACAGGGTGATAAATCCCCAGCAGAGCATTGCTGGCCTGGAGTGTCAAATGGGAGCTGAACTGTAATTTTGGGGCCCGGCATATGTGTGACGTTAAAGACCTCTCAGAGGTTCTATTCAGAACACATTAAATTATCCCTTTACACCCCCCTTGTTTTTACTGAACTTAACACCTTGTAAACAGGGCCAGTACTTCACAGGCTATTCCTCTCTGTCTCAGTGCTAAGAGACACTAGTACATATACCCTAAACCGAATACAACTATGTTGACAGCTGATGTTGTGTCAGAATGTGGTGTTTTTAAACACAAGAGGTCATGCTACCCTGCCATGGTTTGTGTTAAATTTCCTTCTTTTAAATGTATCTTTCTATCTCTTATCTCTCTCTTTATCTATTTATCTGTCTATCTATTCTATCTATCTATCTATCTATCTATCTATCTATCTATCTATCTATCTATCTATC